>NW_004524589.1:25844083-25847768 GCF_000260255.1 Octodon degus | reverse complement strand
AAAAAAAAAAAAAAAATTCTTGAGGGCCCAGAGGTCAGGAGGCTAAGGATGTAACTCAGTACTCAGTATATTTTGCCTAGTTGCTCTAGGTCCTGGATTCAGTCCCCAGCACTGCAACGCAGTAAGGGCTGGGTTCATGGAAGGACTGAGTGAATCTGTGTTTTATTTGAGCTGTAATTTACTACAGTAATCTGCCTTAGATTTGGGATTCTCCAAATTGTTACTTAGGGACTCTTTAATATCTTAGTATACTTTGCTTTCTATTAATGTCTCATTTAAATTAATTTTTTTAATCAACAGGAGATTGAGTTTAAAAAAAAAACAACCGAAATAATAAAAGATGTCTCGAAAAATTCCTAAAGAATCAAAAAAAGTGAACATCTTTAGTTCCCTGGAATCTGAAGATATTAGTTTAGAAACAACAATTCCTACTGATGATATTTCATCATCTGAAGAGCGAGAAGGTAAAGTCAAAATCACCAGGCAGCTAATTGAACGAAAAGAACTACTTCATGATATTCAGTTACTGAAAATAGAGTTATCTCAGAAAAATATGATGATCGACAATTTGAAAGTGGATTATCTTACAAAGGTAAGAGCAAGTATAAATTTTGTTATTTACATGTTTGATTTTTAAGCAATATATAAATAAGAATTTATATTTTCTTTAAGCTATGGATAAATAAGAATATATTTAGTCTAGGAAAGCCTTTTAATACTTTGAAAGATAGAGTGATTTAAATATGAGAAGGGATGAATTCTGTAGGCTTGACTTTTAACTTGTAGCACTGTGTGAGGTGTAGATTTTCTTAACTATAATTTCTGACCAATTGTTGTCTGCTTATTCAATCTATATTGTCCTTTGTCCTTGAAATTTTATTTCTTTGGTTGGTACCCTTCTATTTGTTAATAATCATGCCTTCTTTTGATAGTTACTGTGTCATATCAGGAGTTATAAATTCATGTACCGTAGTCTTCATATAGGTGATGTTTGTCATCAAGGTTGTTCTAGTCCAGTGGTGGTCAACCTGTGGTGCACATTCCACAGTGGGCGCACAGAGCCCTCTCTCAGCCCTGGAGCCAGCATGGGAAGCATCGCCCCACAGAAGACCATTCAGATTTAATTGCACTGTTGGCAATTTGTGATAAATAAGTGGGTTTTGGGTTGCTTTCTGTGCTCAGTTTCTGAAAGTTTCACCATCACCATCCTAGTCCTTATTTTTTTGCCCTGTGTGATTATTTATATAGAGCAGTTTCTGAGAGACGTTTTCATTGACTGTACAAAAGATTAGACAGACAGGCAGACAGAGTATATTTTTGTAGACCTATTGGACTTTATTTTTTTTGTGCTGTCTCTTGATAGACTATAAGGCCAAGAGAACAGGGACATAAGTGTACTGCAGTTGTATCTAGCATTTAGAACACTGCCTGTCACATATTTAAATACATGCCTGATCCTTGTTTTGCAGTTGATGAAACAAAACCCCAGGTGGTTAATAGCAAACCCAAGGCCATTCAGATGAAAGTGAAGAAGCCAGGCAGGATTCAGATCTAAAAAATCTGAAGCCCATACTCTGCAAACGTGAATATCCAGACAATCCCTTTGGGCATCCTAGAGTCACCTCTCTAGAGTAGGCCACTTGGTACATTATCCATGAACTCCGTCGTTTCCTGTGCCTGTTAGTTTTCTCATGTTACCTTTGCTCCATAGTGCCTTTGGCTCATGTATTTCTACTTCTCAAGAATTCCTTTAGTGCAACTCATTGAAAAAGGCCTGAGTTAATGTGTCATTTAATAATTCACTTGGCTCAGTAAACATGCTTCATTACCTGTAGGAGACACTTCCTGGACCTCGTCTCAGTCCAAAAAGGCAATATTTATAATCCCATAGTTATGTTATTGGAATCCCATCAAGTTGATTCCAATCTACCACTTAGAATGCAGTGCACGGCGAAAATAAAGACACTAAATTATATTTTCAATTGTTGGGGAGTCAAGGGGCTCTAAGTCCAGCCACGAAGATGGCTTTCTGGAACCAAGAGAGCGACCCAGGGCCTCACCTGGTTTTTATTCAGTGGGGTAGTGGCTTGAGGAGGATTGACTGAGAATTGTGGGAAGTAGGTGATCATTGTGAGCTGAGCTAGGTGGGTGGCCTACATTTCCCTAAGGCCAATTGATAAAAAGAAGTCCTAGCCAGCCTTGGACATAGGAAATAGGGTCAGGCTCAGTCAAAATAGAAATAGTCGCTCTTCTTTCAGGGAGAGCTGCTCAGGTGGTCCTCCACAGTTAACGACTTAAAACAGTTTACCCTGTGTTACTTGGGCAGCACATTTGTTTACATACTTGACTATCCCAAGCACTTCTCAGTCAGGTGTCATTTCAATCAGTCAATTCTTATATTGAATAAATTTGATAAAGTTGTTTCTGTTTCCTGTTGTATATAAAAACTAATGAAAAGTATATAATTCTTGGTCATTCTGTATTTAAATAATTGAACTGGTAAGTGCTTAAGTGGTCTTAGTTACTTTTCTTGTTACTGAGACAAAAGTCCCACCATCCAAAGTTAAAGGGAAAAGATTTGTTTGACTCAGTCTGTAGAGGTTTCGGTCTATAGTCCGCTGGCTCCGAGGCAGGATGGTATGGCAGAGGAGAGACAATGCATGGCAAGCAGGCAGACGAGAGCGCATGAGCCCTCTTTCTGTTCCTTGTATTTTATGCAAGTTACCTGCCCTAATGTGGGTGCTCACATTCTGAATCTGAGTCAGAGCTGTACCAAACCAGTCACTGGACTGGTTTATTAATCATACACCTTGGATCCCAGCATCGCACGCTGTTGGACCTAGCTACCTCTCACCCCCACCCCCATGACCACATGAGGCTTTGGGGGGACATCTAGACACAAACCATAACAACTGTAGTTCTATATTTACTATATCCAGATCTGCATTTTCTTTAGCCTTTTTCATTTTCCACTTGTAAAGTACTTGATTATCAATAATTGTTCTTCTTTTAAGTCTTTCATTATACAAATGACAGATTCATGGCAGGCTTTCTAGTGTTACAAATCACAGTTACAGTTCTAGGTACATAGTATGAAATTGAGTTCCAGCCTTAGCAATTGCCCTAGGCAGATTCCTTCACTTTTATTTTTATTCCTTAATAGCATATAAAATAACAATACTGGAGCCAGGCCATAGCTCAGGGGTGTGGCACCTGCTTAGCAAGTGTGAGGTCCTGAATTCAATTCCCAGTTTCAAAAAAAACCATGCTGTATTTACTTCATGGAATTGTCAGAAAGCTTAAATTATTCAGTGCATATATGGTTATATATGTCTTATGTATTACGGAATGTACTGTTATATTATGATTAATTATAAACAGTGTACTTACTTGTAACTATACTTATTCAGCACTATTTTATTATTATTTGTACACCCTCTCCTTCTAGTGCTTAACTGTCTTTTGGGGGTGGTTTTCTAGTTAGACTACAAGTGTACAATACTAAATTAGCCATATTCCTGAGTTGATAATATGTAGCAATCATGGATTGTCAGGGCTACAAAGCATTGTCAGGGCTGCAAAGATGAAAATAATCATAGTTTACTGTTACAAAAAGAAATTTCCGTACCTATACTGGCTGAAAGCTATGGGGAAGGCAGATTTCTGCTGCGTATAAGGATATTCT
>NW_004524589.1:25810849-25843983 GCF_000260255.1 Octodon degus | reverse complement strand
TTTTTTGTGGAACCGAGGATTGAACTCAGACCCTTGCACTTGCTAGGGAAGCACTTATTTCACTGAGCCATCTCCCCGGCCCCCTACTTAACTTTTAAATGGCCTGACTTTAAGCTACTGAGGTGCTTGTCATTGGATACATATAAGTAGCTCTGCAGAGTTTAGTGATTTGAGTTTTATTTCTTATTTCTGCTCTTGAAAGAGAGTGAACTTTAAAGAGAATAAACCAGCTGTCTAAGGTTTTGAGGATTATGTTCAGCCGTTAACATCAGTCTTAGAAAATGGTGGCTTTTGGTGACAGAAGACACTTGGCATGGTTACTACTGGGCATTTATTGTTCAGAGCCTAGATTCCCTTCAGCATTTTAGCATGTGATTCTCCCCTCAAGATCTTGAGATAGTTGATCTGCCTCCAGTGTGTGTTCATATTAGAGGTAGTAATAAGGAGAAGGGTGATGAGAATAGGAGGCATTGTCATGAGTCATTGTCTCTAAAGAACTCCCCAGAACTAAAGCCATGACTTCAGTTGACTAGAATTATGCAGCATGACCAGCCCTTTGTATGTGGCATGGGAAGCCTGGAAATGTAAGCTTTTTATTACTGTTACTAATAAAGTCCAGACTTAAGTCAGAAAAAGGGAAGAGTTGATGTCAGTGATTTTCTTCTGTTCATGAAAGCCTTTTCTTTTTGTTGTTAGAAAATATGTCAGTCGTGGGGCTGGAGAGATGGCTCAGTAGAATAGGCGCTTGCCTGGCAAGCGCAAGGGCCTGAGTTCAATCCCCAGTTCCACAAAAAAAAAAAAGAAAGAAAGAAAGAAAGAAAATATGTCAGTCTTAACTTCCCATGTCAGTTTGGCAGCAATACTAATGTTTGGCAAACAGCTTTATTGTAGTTTCAGTTTAATTGTGCATTTGATTATGTTATGCTTATCATGTTGATTTAATTCTTGCTATCTATATAGGATCAAACAGGTCCAAGACAACTTAAAAACACTGATGCCTGGATTGATGAAAATGAACTCTAAGAGAGCCTTGAAAGGTTGTTAGCTACTAGGCTGAACTTCCTGATAGTAGAAAGGTGCTAGCTGTACATTTTTGTCCTCATCCACTGCTTACTACACTTCTTTATTCCTTTCTTCCTCATTCATCTTGCCTATCAGTTTTCAAATGGTAGAAGCCCATTTTGTCTACCTCTTGCTAGAGACTTGTGAGTTCCTTATTAGAGTGCATTCCCCATTCATTTTTCACTGAGGAATTGAATTTAGAAGTTAGTTGAAATTGTACAAGTGGTAACCCTGAAGATATATTTTTGTCCCCTAGAGGTAGCATATTCTTCATTCACAAGATAGTAATTATGAGGGATGTGACCACATGTTGCTGGGATATAGCAGTTAACACAACAGAGTCTTTTTTAAGGTAGTTTTCATTTCAAGTGATGAACTTGTTCAAAAAACAAATGCATCTTTAAGGTCATGTGACAAGTCACTTAACAATTTTTTAATTTTAAAGTAGGAGTCAGTACCCTGGATGTTGCGGCACACTCCTTTAACCTCACTGCTTGGGAGACTGAGGCAGTAAGATCATTGTGAGTTTGAGACTTACTATTCTTGCTACATAATGAGTTCGTGCCAGTCTGACCTACATAGTGAGACCCTGTCTCAAAAAACAAAACAAAACAAAAAGCAAATAAAATAGACTCAGCAAACTTTCTCTAAAAGAACTAGGCAGTATTAATTGTATTGTGGACCACATCTGATCTGTCATACATTCTTGGTTTTTTTGAGTTTCTATTCATGGTCCTTTTTCACAAACCTAAAAATATAAAGCCCATTCTTGATGGGCTGTACAGAAGTAGGAAATGAACAGAGTCAGGCCTGTCACTGCTGTTTGTTAATAGCACTGGGAGACTTGAGGCAGTTGGTGTTACATGAGCTGATTTTCGTATTCAAAGTGGCACAGGAGTGGTAGAGGAACTAAAGCAGAAGCAGAAGACAGTAACTTATTGCCCAGTGTAAGGTTCCATTAGTGCCATCTCTTGAGAAATGGAAGGCTGGCAAAAACCGACCTGGGAGATAAAACATAAGCTCTGTTTTAAACATACTAAATTTTACATTCCTGTTAGATTTCTAAGTGAATTGTCAATTAGAGTTTAGAGAGAGTCCATGACTATGTATCTAAATATGCTTCAGCTATGGATGACATAGCCATGAGTTTTGAGGATATTATCTAGGGAGAGGAAAGGGCCATAAACCAAGTCAAGAGGCCGTGCAACATTTCAGAATGGGTAGAAGAGAATCCAGCAAAAGAGATCAAGGAGCTTAAGAGTGTCCATTGTAGTGAGGAGGAAAACCAGAGCAGTATCATGAAAGCCAGAAGAGAATGTTAAGTTGTGAGCTTTGTCACAATCATGTTGTCAGGAAAAATATGCAGAAATAACCACTAGACTGGGCATCAAGGACTTGATGAGAATAGCTTAACTGGACTATATGGGACAGAGACCATTGGTATCTTTACCAAGGGAAGCAAAAAAGTTATAGCATAGCAAATGGAGCCGTGTGATGAAGGAATGTTGCTGTCTTGGTAACTGGAGATAAGATCTGTTTGCTTAGTCATAAGGATAATCCAGTAGAGAAAGGGAACTCAATGATACAAGAGGGGTTTGCTTGAAAATGTTAAGGATTGGTGCTAAATTTATTTTAAAAAGCAAACAGTTTCCTGAGTTAAAAGGGAAAGAATAAGGAATTTCCTAAATAGATTAAGCAAAATCTCTGGACATAGATATTTAAGAGAAAACACAGCATATTTAAGGAATGGCAAGCATTTATTCTAGCTGGAATAAAGTTTCCACTTAAGCATATAATAAAGAAAGTGATTAGCAAAGGTCAGATGAAGGACTAGTGTCTTAGAATTCTTTATGAAGACAATGAAAATCCTCTGAAGGATTTAAAATTGAGTAAGTTTTTGATAACATTTTTTAAAGGTGAAATAAAGAAGATAGATATAGAAACTGACTAAATTGTAGGTAGGGAAATCAATGAAGAAACTGATATAATAGTCCAGGCCAGTATATTAAAATGATGTTTTGTTTTGTTTTAGAATCCAGAGAAATTCACTAAAAACAGGATTAGGTAAGGTCAGTTATATATTTTATTTCATTTGTTTATAACAATGCCCATAAGATGTGTAACAGTCAGGTAAATAGATATAGGAGCTGAGGATGTAGCTCAGTGGTAGGATATTTACTAACCTAGTATGTGTGAGGCCATGAGTTTGTTCTCAAGCACCAAAAAGGAAGGAAGGAAGGATCGATCGATCTGGAGAGCAAATGCTGGGTTTCAGGCAAATTGACTTGAAAACAATTACTTGGGTAAGGCACAAACAAGAAGTCTCAGTTGTCAGTAAGTGTCTCAGTAGTGTTAATGATACTTTCCAAGAGAATTTTATGAAGCATGAGCTTCAAACCATAATATGAGCAGATTTTGTAGTTTACAGACATAGTGATTACTGAAAAAAAGAAAAAAATCTACCCATTTTTGTCCTGCTTAAGTGGTTTTTTTTGGTTTATTTGTTGTTTGTTTTTGGTGGAGCTGGGATTGAACCTAGGACTTTATACTTGCTAGGCAATTGCCTTGCTGCTGTTACACCCCAGTCCTATTTTTTAAAAATATATTTATTTTTAAACTGATGACTGTTCTTTATAATCACTGAAAAATACGTATTTTGCTTTATTCTCTTTATTAAGATTGAAGAATTAGAAGAGAAACTTAATGATGCACTTCATCAGAAGCAACTACTAACTTTGAGATTAGACAACCAATTGACTTTTCAACAGAAGGATGCCAGGTAAGTAAAGTTAAAAAAGAAAAAAAAGTATTTAGCAACTAAAAGTAACTTTGTTACCTATTTACGCATGTTATTGTAAGTTAAAATAGAGAAATTTTGCCAGGCATGATGGCTCACACCTGTAATCCCAGCACTCATCTGAGGCAAGAGTATTGCCACAAGTTCAAGGCCAGCCTGTACTACATAGTGAGTTCAAGGCCAACCTGAACTAGATGGTGAGACCTTGTCTCAAACACCAAAAAACTAACCAAACAAAAAATAAAATAGAGAAATTTTGTTAAAACTAATAACTTTCATGTCTAGACCACCAAAAAACAGGTTATTTGATAGAGTATATTAAACACAGAAAGTAAAAATTCAACTTTCATTAAGTAAGCATAGGTCAGTGTAAGTGGACCACACCGGAAGTTGCTCTAAACTGAACACACAGTTTTGTTGTCTAGATTATTAATCTTTTTTCATTTATTTGTGAAACATACTGATTGATTGATTATCATGGCCCATTGGAATTTCCTGGCTTGAGGTACTTTCTGATATCCCTACATATTTTCTTCTGCTTAGCAGAGTGCTTATCGCAAATCTACCTTTTAATCTCAACTGTGCCTGTACCAATTATACCTATTACACTTACGTAATTTAATTAAAAATAATGAGTACTAAAAAGGTGCATTGTTTCTATTGAAAGTATAGATAAATTCATCGGAAACTGTCAATAATAGTAACAAAAAATAATCAAATGAACTATAAGTAAGACAGGTTTAAAAATTGGGGGCAGGGGCTGGGGAGATGGCTCAGTGGAATAAGCGCTTCCCTGGCAAGCACAAGGGCCTAAGTACAATCCCCAGTTCCTCAAAAATAAAATAAAATAAAAATTGGGGCCAAGGCCAAGGATGTAGTTCAGTGGCATAAAACCTGCCTAGCAAGCACAAAGTTGTGAGTTTGATTCTTGGTATGAAAATAATAATAATCATAATAATAATTGGGACCAAAAATCAAGCTAATAAGGTCTCCTGTCTTTATAAAGAAATTGAGCTTGGAAATCATAAAATATGAAAACAAAACATACTTCTGTATTAAAAGTCAGTATGTATTTCTGTATTTTAATTAGAGTAAATGTGTAAAGTAAATATCTTTGTTTTTTTAAGATTTCACTAGTAATATTTTCTAAAAAGTTACTTGACCAGTTGTTAGCTAGGACATTAGATGGATCTCAGACTTTAACAAGAACCTTGGAAGACTTCCTGAGAATTTGCATTTCTGCCAGATTCCCAGGCGATGCCGATACTATTGGGAAAGTACTTTGCTAGACATATTGAACAATGCTGAGTGGGACTTTGTTGACTACTGCAGCATTGCTATTGATAGAAAATGATGATTAAAAAGTGGTTGGATCATGAACATATTTTGATGGCAGAGTAATAGGATGTCCTGAAGGATTAGATAAGGGGTTTAAGAAAAAAAAGAAAGAACCAGGGATTGCACCAACATTATAAAAGATGGAGTTGTTACCAACTATAATGGAGAAAATCCAAATGAGGGTTTGTGAGTAAAGAGTAGGACGTGTTAAATTAGAGTTATCTACGTAAAGCTCCACATGGACCAGGCATGGTGGTGGTGCATGCCTGTAATCCCAGCACTCGGGAAGCTGAGGCAGGAGGATCACCAAGAGTTTGAAGCTAGCTTGGACTACAGAGCAAGACCCTATCTCAGAAAAACAAAAAGCATTCCACATGGGCATGTATGAAAGTTATGGTCTGAACATGTAAATCTACAATCATTACCGGTATGTTCCCTGAGGAAGTGAGTGTAGTCAGAGAAGACCATATACTCACTATTAAGAATGAAAAGATTCTATAGTAAAAAAGGAGAATGTGCAGCAAGTGTGGTTTCTTGAGATCAGATTTGAAAAACTTTATCAAGGAAGGAAGGTTAAACTTAGGAGTAGAGTTCTTATTTAGTATGCATAAGTTTTGAATTCGATCCCCTATACTACACACATACAAAAGGAGAGATTAAATGTGAAAAGTACTATTGTTAGGTTCTGGGTGTAGAAAAGACTAAGAACCATTAACAATGTGGGTATTATTGGCAGCACTGAGATCTAAGGAGTAAGGGCAACTACTTAATGGACATGGGATTAAGAAGAAAGAAAGGAAGGCCGGCCAAATAGCTGAGCAGATTAAAGCACCTGCTTAGGCAGACATAGGGACCCAGAGTTCCATCCCTGTGCTGGCCCCACCCCCAGGGCACACTGAGACACCAGTGCATACTGAGAAGGCAATTGAGATGGACATGGTGGTCCGCACCTGTAATCCCAGCACTTGGGAGGCTATAAACAGAAGGATCACTACAAATCTGATCTATGTAGTGAGACCTTGTATACCCTGTACACCCTGTCCTAAATACAAAAAATGAAAGAGAAGAAAGAAATGAGAGACCCATTTTGAAGTTTTCCTCCCATAGGGAAAGAAATCAAGGAGAAAGTGAAATGGGGTCAAGAGTTGTTTTCATGTATTTTTAAGACAGAAGAAATAATGTTTGTTGACAGAAGTAACATAGTAGGAAGGAGAAAAAAAATCATATTTTTCCTTCTTGCTTAAAATCTCTGGGTAGACAAGTAACAATAACAGTGTCTGTTAATGTTCTTTGAGATTGATAATTGCAGATATAATGTGACTGAATGAATACTTTATGATAGTTAAATGTTGGTATATTGCTTAACGAATTCCCTGAAGTACCAGAATAAAAGAGAAATGAAAATTATTTTAAATAAGTAGTGTCCAGAGCAGATGTGTGAGACTTAGCACTTAAGCAGAACAAATGTATACTTTTGTAATTTGATTTTTTAATTGTTTTTTTTTAAAATATCACCTAATAATTTATGTGAGTACAAATTGATTGGTTAGTATGTAATTGTTATTTCATGTTTAATTGGTTAAGTAAATAAGCATTTAGCTGGATCCAAGAATACTGCTGGACTTTGTATTTCCCAGGTTTTTAATACTGTAGAGAATATTGAGAAAGTTAAATTTTTAAAGATTCTTTGAAGCTTCTATGAATTCTCTCCTAATGTAGAAAGTATCACGAACTCATGAAACAAGAAATGGAAACTATTTTATTAAGACAAAAACAACTAGAAGAGACAAATCATCAGCTAAGAGAGAAAGCTGGAGATGTTCGTCGAAACCTACGTGACTTTGAGTTGACAGAAGACCAATATACGAAACTAAAAGGTTTTCCTGAGGATCAGCTTTCTATTCCTGAATATGTATCAGTAAGTGTCTTGTATCACTGAAGAAAAAAAGTACATGTATTTTTCAGATGCTGTGCCTGTCTTACATATTAGCCATTACTTTCAAAGTATTCAATTAATGAGTTATCTTATGGTACTAATCTGAATATTGTAATATTCAGCTCACCAAATTTTAAAGGGTCTTGACCATTGCAAAAGTAATAAGATTCTAAAGTTATGAGCTACATAACTTTAGAAATGAATTATTTTATCAGAGAGTAGTACTTGATAATGGTCTCAAATGAAAAATTGTGAAGATAAAGTACAGGTGAATTGTTGCCCAGGGTTGGCTAGGGATTGTGGAGGGGTTAGTGTGATTATAAGTGTATAGGAAGAGGGAGAATTATGTGGTGAGATTATTTCAGGATCTGCACTTCTGATTAAGATATGGAAGTAGTCTTAAATTGTTTGCTCTTTGTATTCCAAAATTCACTGAGAAGCCCCAAAGAGGGTTTTATTGGTCTTTTTGAGACAGGGTCTTGATACATAGTTGAGGTTGGCCTTCAGCTTACTTTGTAGCCAGGCTGGTCCCAAACTTGCAGTGGTTTTCCAACCTCAGCCTCCCGAGTGCTGGGATTGCAGGAATGTGCTACCATGCCTAGCTTTCCCAGAGAGCTTTTGTTTATATCATATAGGCCTTATCTTTCATATTTGTTATGGTAAAATTAAGAGATTTTATAGACAGATGAATACTGAACCAATCATAATGGCACATGCTTGTAGCCCCTGGTACGCTGGTGGCTGAGGCAGGAGAACTGCTTGATTCCAGGAGTTGGGGGCCGGTCTGAGGAATATAACAGGACCCTGTCTTAAAACATAAATAACAATCCACAGCATGCAGTGCCAGCCCTGCCCTTGGGGCACTCTGAGATTTGAGACTGGGCGTGGTGGCACTCACACCTCTAATCCTAGCGCTTGGGAGGCTGAAAATGGGAGAATCAGAACGAGTCCAATCTGTGTAGTGAGATTCTATAGGCCCTGTAGTCCCTGTACCAAATACATTTTAAAAAAAAAAATGTATAAGTATGCATTCCATTAGCCTTAAAATCCTTGATGTTGTATATTAAGGAGCTTCAGATTATTTGCCAATACAATAAATAAACTCTAATTGTTCTCTTCTAAACTTTCTGGTGGCTTTTTACTTTTATTTTACTTATTTATTTTTAAAGAGAGTACAAATTAGAATTAGAACAAAAAATTACAAGTGATACAGAATTTCACTTAACAAAGTAATATGAATTTCTTAATGTTCATTTTAATACATAGTGTTGTCTTCCTTAGTTTTGTAGGGTCTTGTCATATGAAACTCTCATATGACTGAGCTAGGTAGCAAATTCTCATGAGAAAATTATGAATGGGAAGAAAAATCTGAACTAAAGAGAAGTATTGATAAGGAAGATATCTCCTTTCATCCTGAGTATCCCTTACACTGCAGTGGCAGCAGCAAGAGGAACTTTGCCAAGAAATAAGAACAAAGATAAAGGCTGGAATGAACTCCGTGGTAGAGTAGAGTGCTTGCCTGGCATATGCAGGGCTCTGGGTTCAATCCTTAGCATTGCAGAGAAGTGGACTTTGTCTCTTTATCACATATTTCTTGTTTCTCATATGTTTAGGCATTGGAGATTGAGCAGTCTACAAAATAAACAAAATTATTGTCTGCGTGGAGCTTACCTTCTAGCAGAACAACATAGAGAGTAATGTGGAATGTGTGTTGATAGGGAGGAAAGAACAGGAGATTAGGGAGTGTAGCCATGTAGGGGTGCTACTATAAACTGGGTCAGGGAGGGGCGGGGAGATAGCTCAGCTAGTTCAACCCTTGGTACTGCAAAAAAAAAAAAAAAAAAAAACCGAGGCCAGGGAATCACAGAGATTTTACTGGCAAGGTGACAGCAGGACTTTAAGAAAGACAAGGCCTGAACCGGAACCATGGATTTATATGTGGGAAGAGCTGTTCTCAGAAAAAGCAGCAAGAACAAGGCCCTCAAACACTTCATGTGTCCAGGGGATTTATAAGCAGATAGTACTGTGGAGTAAAAGGTAGTGTGTGTAAAGAGAGGAAAACAAGGGATAACTGTTGGGTGAGGAGTTACAGACCATGTAGATCTTTGTTAACTGAACATTAAGATGTGAAGTACGGTAGTAGGTTCAGTTAGTGATTTCTGCTTACTTGTAGTTATTTTCTTCTGTTAGTGATAATTAAACTTGAGTTCTTTTTTTTTTTTTTTTTAATCTTTTATTTATTTGGTACAGGGTCTCACTACCCAGCTCAAACTCATAGGGATCCTTCTATCTCAACCTCCCCAGTGCTGGGATTACAGGCGTGTGCCACCAGACTCTGTTTTGATGACTGGCGTGGCTTCTGGGCCTGGCCTGGCATGCAGTACCGGGGATCGAACTCAGGTCCTTGAGCTTACCAAGCAGGTGCTTAGATCATACTATCTCCACAGCCCTTGAGTTGTTTCCAATATTTATCCATGGAGATATATTCCAAGAGTACTAGTGAATGACCACAACTAGTGCAACATGGTTTACAGTATATACCACATTATTATGCATACATACTTAGGATTATTTCATTTCTAAGTTAGACACCATAAGAAATTGACAATAGCTGATAATGGAATCAAACATTGTAAGTTTTCTTTATTTAATTGTTTATTTTGTGGGCCAGGGGATTGAAGCCAGGGCTTCAGATATGTTAAATAAGCATTCTACCACTGGGCTATATTCCCAGCCCTTAAAAAAAAAAAAAAAATCTAAATTTTAGTACAGGGTCTTACTAAATTGCTCAGGCTGGGGCTGGGGAGATGGCTCAGTAGAATAAGTGCTTGCCCGGCAAGCTCAAAGGCCTGAGTTCAATCCCCAGTTCTACCAAAAACAAACAAACAAAAGTAACAGAACTAAACAAAAAAGGGGATACAGATGAATGTCCATTTTGTATCTGTGTATTCAAAATGGTTAGGATAGATACATAGTTACATTCCCTTAATGAATAGAGGGATTTGTTCTAATAGTGTTTGTAAATAGGATATCATGTCTGCATCTTGTACAGCAAATAACCATAGGAAGAGAGTATGCAATGTGTTAATTATTGAAACTGTCCTACCAAGTTGAAAAAAAAAATTGCTCCGGCTGATCTTAAACTTTTGATCCTCCTGCTCAGCCTCCTGAGTAGCTGGGACTGTAGGCATGTACTACCATGCCCAGGTAATAATTTAGTTTTAATTTAAAAAGTAACTATTTCAAACTTATGAATTGTTTATTTTTTTTTTTTTATTTTCTGTGTAATATCTTCGGGAAGTGGTTGACTATGGGTAAGAAACCATGGAAAGTGAAGCATGAATAAAGCATACTACTGTCTTGCAAATTAGCAAATTTCAATTGTAATTTACACTTTAAGATTGCTTATTCTTTTTTTTTCTCCCAAGATTCGGTTCTATGAACTAGTGAGTCCATTAAGAAAGGAAATCTGTGAACTACAGGTGAAAAAGAATGACCTATCAGAAGAATTAAGTACAAATAAAGGCCAGCTGAAGCAACTGACAGAGGTTTGTAAGGTTTGATCACTGATAAGAAGTAGCACCAATTTTTTCTATAAGGAATTTCTCATTATTTATGGTGAAGAGTGTCACAGTGATGGAAAAATGGAACCTGAGAATGCTTACTGCTGTGATTTTCATGAGTAATGAGAAGTAGGTTAAACTGGAAGTTGTTTTAAAAACTGAGAAGATAAGTTTATGATATTGACCTGTAATCCCTAATTTAGCATTTAGTAGTTGTAACTCATTTTCTTAAGCTGCTCCTAAAATCTTAATATGTACCACTGTCTTAGTTACTTTTCTTGTCGCAGAAACAAAATACCTGACACCCAAAGTTAATGGAGGACTGGTTGATTGTAGGTCAGTTATAGAGGTTTCAGTTCATAGTTGACTGGCCCGAGGCAGGGTAGCATGGCAAAGGGGCATCACAGAGGAGGAACAATTCATGATTGGCAGAAGGCAAGGAAGCAGTGAAGTAGGGAAGTAGCAGAAGCATACATCTCCTTTATTCCTCTATGTGCTGGGTGAGCCTTCCCATTATCCACACCCAGAACTTTGTTTAACCATCAGGAGACTAATCCAGTAATCATGCACCCTTAATGCCAGCATCATACAGTTTAATTCCAGCAGTACACACCCTCAATCCAGCCACCTCTCGAAAATTCCACCTGTTAGTGCATGAGGCTTTGGGGGATGCCTAACCATAACAGCCATACTGAAAGTTGTTGAGATATATGCATATAAGAGTTTAATATTTTAAGTCTATTTTTAATGTTATTCTATCAAGAAGGTATTTTTAATGTTACTCTATCAAGAAAGTGATATTTCTTGTGTCCTGCACAAGGAGTATAGGATAGGCTATGCAGGGGATTTCTTTCAGATGCCCTAAGTAAGAAAATACTTGCAACTTTTGTAGTTTGACTGTCAGTTTTGATTTGACTAGGACTGACCCTTTTAGCCCTTAAATCTAAGTACTAATAGCACCTCATTCATTTTTAAATGAATATATTGCAAACTAGTTGATAAATTATATAATCATAACTCTTCTGTTGATAGGAGGGTCAAGTAATGATTAGCTTGATTATGGCTTTGACCATACATTCCAAAATACTATCATGTAGTTATAGTTTGCTAAGAAAAAATAGTAATAGGTTGGTTCATTTTACTGTATAAGGACTAGAAAGATAGGGAGATAGCTCAGTAGAGTAAATGTTTGACTGGCAAGTGCAAGGTCCTGAGTTCAATCCCTGGTACCAAAAAAAAAAAAAAAAAAAAAGATACTCTGTCGTCTTCAAGTTTACAAGTAGAGGCTGCTCTTAATTCTTGCCTTATCTGGTATGAATGGCAGCTCTTGTCCATTTGTCAGTCATTCTGCTTTGTCAAATACAATTAACTTATAATACTTGTTCTGAGAATGTGTACTAATACTAGCATTAGTGCTAGTGATGCACACAGTACTGTGCCAGGTGCTGGCAGTACTAAATGTGACAGAATACTTGCCCTTAGGGAGTTTGACTTCTAATACATTAGAGTTAGAACATTTGATAGTATCTTGAACATACAGTCCATGTTCATTGTGTGAGCTTGAACAAATCTTTTTGGTAGTACTGGGGGTTGAATCCAGGGCTTGGCACATGCTAGACAAGCACTGTATATTGCCATTCATTCACTCACTCACTTCCTCATTCACTCATTCATTCAATCACTTTGACCAGGGTTTTCCTAAGTTGCCCAGAATGGTCATGAATGTGCAGTCCTCCAGACCCCTCAGCCTCCCAAATAACTGGGATCACAAGCATGTGCATCCTCTCTGTGGCTAATCAAGTCATTTAATGTTTCTTGTCCTTCAAATGGGAAACAATACTGTTTGTACTTCATTTTATTGCATTCCCATGTTTCTGTTTAGAAGTAAAGATATTATTTTAGTAAAGTTGCACACACATACTTATCGTATTTCTTATTTCAAGGATGGTTTTTGTCAACGATCTATTACCCAGAAATAAAGTTGTAACTTAATTTTTTTCAGTGCTCTACTTTGCTGCTTTCTTGCTATCAGACAGTATTTAACTGTCATCATACAGCCAGTATGACATGTAGTTCTAAGCTCAGCATCTTAAATTTATCCTTTCTCTTTTTTCTTTTTCTTTCTTTCTTTCTTTCTTTTTTTTTTTTTCTTCGTCTTTTTGAGACAGGGTCATGCTATGCAGTTCAGGCTGGCCTTGAACTCTAGCGTAGGCTGGTCTCAAACTTGGCAATCCTCCTGCCTCAGCCTTCCAAGTGCTGGGATTACAGGTATGCACCACCACACACAGCTAAACAGCTTTTTTTTTTTTTTTTTTTTTTTTAAAAAAGACCTTAATGAGGAGATGATAAATATTACATATAATTTTAAAAGAAGTCTTGCTATGAGGCCGAGGAGATAGCTCAATAGAATAAGCACTTGCCTGGAAAGCGTAAGGGCCTGAGTTCAATCCCCGGTTCCACAAAAAAAAAAAAAGTCATGCTACATATTGTGGGTTTTTTTAATGGGTCATTATATTATCTATTACTGCAGCATTATTTGAGGAATTAAAAGATACTGGCTTTTTTTAAAAAAAAAATTATTTTTTTATGTGTGTGTGTGTGTGTGTGTGTGTGGCCAGCTCAGCCCACCAGGGGGCGGGGCTGGCTGGCATGTGGTGCTGGGGAATTGAACTGCAGTCCCTGTGCTTTGCTAAGCTTGTTCTAAGTAGGTGCTTTAGACCACTGAGCCATCTCACCAGCCCCAAGATACTGTTTTTTGAGTTGTCTCCTAAATAGAAAAATCTTAGACCTCTCTGTTCCCTTACAACTTCTGTAAAATAGCAATTATGATATACAGTACCTACTTCACATGGGTATTATTGTAAGGAAGGAAATTCATTTTATAAGTAGAAATTGTATGTCAACTGTGTGTCAGGCATTGTACTATGTACTTGGTATATCTCACTGAACAAAACAGCAGTCCTTGTCTTTGTGGAGTCTATGTTTAAGAGGACAACTGGAAAAAAATTATCTGTAAAACATTTTAAGGACCTGGGAGATGGCTCAGTAGAATGAGTGCTTCCCTAGCAAGCGCAGGGGTCTGAGTTCAATCCCCAGTTCCGAAAATAAATAAATAAACATAAATAAGCAAATCATATAGTGTGGTAGAAGGTAATAACTGCAGTGGATGAAAGAACAAAATACATGAGAATAAGGTAAATAGAGCACCGCATTAGAAGCAGGAAAGAAAGCATGTTCAAAATTCCGGAGGAACTTAGGAATTTGCCAAGATTTGAGGAGAACAGGGAGACAACAGCTTAACCAAGGAAGAGTTTTCAAGCAGAGGAAAAAGCCAATGCAAAATCAAGAGTGTGACTCACTGTTCATAAAACAGTGAAGGGGTTGGTGTGACTGGGATAATTGAAAGGAAAAGGATAATTGGGAATAGGATCAGAGTTCTGTTGAAGTCCTTAGAAAGACTTTAACATTAGGTGAAATCAAGCGTAGCATTTCTAAAGGAGATAGGACATTTTTTTGGCCTATATTTAAGGATTCTGGCTAACACCAAGTAGACCTTCAAGAAATGTTTGATCAAATTACTTTTAATGGGTATTAAGGAACTTTCTTAATGTTCTAGATAGTGGTCTGCTGAGAATAGATAAGGATAGATGCAAAGAGAAATCTGAGGAGGTTGACTTTAGTAGAATAGGTGATAACCAAAAGTGCTGCTGCCACATGACAGCAGTGGAAGTGGTGTGAACTGGTTGGATTCTGAATATGTTTTAGAAATAGAACCAATGGGATTTCCTTATGAGTTGGATGAAGAGTATAGAAGAAGGGAGTCAAGTTAATTTTGAGGATTTTGGCCTAAATAACGGAATGGATGGAGTTGTATTTCATTGAGCTGGGTGGAATATAAGGCAAAAAGATTTGAGTACAAAAGAGAGTTCAGGTTCTTGACATATTGAGATACCTATTAGGTGCACAGTTGTAGAGAGGTAGGTGAGTAAGTCTGAGTGTAGATGATACACATTTGGGAGTCATTAGCACAGAAATGATCCTTAAGGCCAGGCTGAAGTCACCAGAAAATGGTGAGTATAGAGAAGTGGATGGTGCCTGCACTCTAGGGCACTGCAGCATTGCAGTGTAGGAAAAAGAAGGGAAGTTGGGAGTAAGGTGTGGAAACCAGTCAGTTTCATGTCTTTGAAGCCAAGAGAAAAAAGTTTATCTAGGAAGAGAAAGTGCTCAACTGTTTGAGATGTCATTGGTAGATCCATTTAGCATTTAGATGAAGATCCAGTTAGGTGAAGATGGCGAATTTGAGTTTATCAAGGACATTGAGAACCTTGTCCAGCCAGGTTCTGGTGGAAAACTTGATGACAGTGTGTTTGGGAGTAAGCAATGTTTTATGTTCAATTGAGGAAAACATTTGAACATAAAACTGTAAGTAACCTTTCCTGAGTAATTTTGCTGCATAGAGGAACAAAGAAAAAAGGTTGACAGTGACAGAAAAAGTGGAACCAAAGGAGGGTCTTGTTTTGTTTCTTTAGGGTA
The DNA here is from genome assembly GCF_000260255.1 of Octodon degus. Classification (NCBI taxonomy): domain Eukaryota; kingdom Metazoa; phylum Chordata; class Mammalia; order Rodentia; family Octodontidae; genus Octodon; species Octodon degus. The sequence goes on along the minus strand of NW_004524589.1, from coordinate 25,828,754 downwards.
AATTCTTAAGCGTGAAATTTTTCACTTGATTATTTATAGCTTTTATTCTAGCCTGTTTTTTAATTTTAAATAATTTTTTTTCCTTTGTACCATTGAGAATAGTTAAAATAACTGCTATAAATTTGTCCTACCTGCCACATGCCTATAATCCCAGTGAGGAGGATCACTATGAGTTTGAGGCCACCTGAACTACATAGGTGGTTAGGGGCAGCCTGGACTATGTGTTAAGACTTTTTCTCATAAACATAAATTATGCATTTAATATGAATCTATATTTATTTATATAGATAAATAGATACATATCTAATATATTTATTAAATATATACATATTTTCTGTTAATTCTAATATGTCATTACAGGTTGGTCATTGTTTGTCTTTTAAGAATGTCTCACGTGTTACTGTATCTTCACATGTCTAGTAACTTTAAACTTATTGAAATCAAAAAAATTTTAGAAGATAACATTGTTACTATTATGTTTCATAGATTATTAATTTTATATTTCTGTGAACAATGCTGATGTTTTTATTTTAGAAGCAGTAGAATTAGTATCAGGTTTTTGGCCTTAGTATTTGGGCTGTATGAAGTTTCCCATACATATGTTGTTCAGAGGGTAGCAGAGATTTATGCAGAATTATCCTCAAAATTCAGAGCTCCCCCTGTGGTTCTCTTGAAATGCCTGCTTCACAGTAGGTTGTCCCAAACTGTCTTCTAGTTCTCTAAGCTCAAAAGGCTAAGGATTGGGGCCACAGAGATAGCTCAGCAGCATAAGTGTCTGCCTGGCAAGCCAGAGGTCCTGAGTCTAATCCCCGGTACCCACCTCCCCCCCCAAAAAAAAAAACTAAGGATTTTCCATTATGCTTTTATCTACGCAACTTGACTCAGAGTGGGTCTGCCCTCTGCTAAACACCATTAAAAACAAAAAGGTCAGGAAATTCTCCCAGGTGATGTTTTCTCCTACTTGTGGATGGACTCTCTTCTGCCAGCTGCCTGAACCTGATCATTTTCCTGGGACTTCAGGTAGTTAATATTTTGTCAAGATTCAGAGTGTGGGTGACTGGAGTTTACGTGGCTGCTACATGAGGCAGATGCAAATGGATAAAGAGAACCCAATCTGTGCAAGTAGAATATTTGATATTGTTAGCCCCACGATTTCCCTAAAAAGCCCTTACGCTTCATTGGAAGCTATTTTCTCTTATCATGTTGAACTTTACTTACATAAATCATAGCATGTCATACGGTAGGAAGGAAAATAGTAGAAGCTAAATTAAAAACATTGTGAGACCTTGAACAAAAATACGGTTTTTAAAATATGATTTGTAACTTTGGTTGTTTGTACTTTTTACAAATTAATAATTATTCGCAATAAAACAAAAGTTCGGAAAGTAGAAATTATAATCTGGTAGTTGAGGAGCTGAGTTTATATCCTGAGAACATATAAATGCTATTAGGATCTGTCAAATGAATACTAACAGCTCAGCAACGTACAGTTGAATTTTGTGAAATCACAGTACAAGTTTTGGTTTGAAATAGCATAATTCTAGGACAAGTACAAGGAGATAGTACTGCATTTTGCAGAGCAAGTGGTAAACAAATGCAAAATTAAAAAAGAAGGCAGCAGTCGATAAATGTAGATACTCCAGTATCTCAAAAATGATGACACCATGGTGACTTACTAAGAGAAACTAACATATTTCTTAGGTGTTTTTTAATTTTTAATTTTTTTATTTTTGTATGATACCAGTACATATTAATAAAGAAAATATTGAACACTCTAATATGAAAATTAAAATTTTATGCTAAAAATTAGGAAATAACAGTGGTTAGTATAGTGCATATAATCATTTTAAAAGATTGGCAGAGGTATTACTCAGAGTAACAAATCATAGACAAAAAAAAGTCTGTTACAAAGAAGAAACAAAAGGACAAAATTTTCTTTTCAATAAACAAAACAAACCAGTAGTATAAATGAACCAAATTAGCGTTTGTTTTAAAATATTTTTGAAGTGACAGAATAATTTGAGCAATTATTTCAACTTCTGAGTACTTCCTGTGAATCTAGCTTTTATTTTGCGCTCTCTCGCGCGTGCTCTCACACTCACGCTCTCGCTCTCTCATAACAGAAGCCGTGCAATATTTAAGCATGTGTGTCTTGACTTTTTCACTTAACTTCGTGGTCTCAGGCTTCATCCATTTCCTGTGAGTGCCTCAAGTTTATGAAAGAATAAGACTGTTTTTGTATAAAACCACATTTTCCTTCTGTTAATGGACGTATGTGTTTTTAAGATCCAGGTATTATAAATAGTGCTGCTATCAGCATGGGTATGCACGTATCCCTATAATATGATGACTAACTCTTTGGGGCAGATTCCTGGAGGGGAGAAAGCTGAGTCAAACAGAATTTCTATTTATATTCTATTTGAAGAATCTCCATGCTAATTTCCATAGTCGTGGTACTGATTTACATCTCCACCAACAATGTAGAAGAGTTCCTTTTCCTCCACATACTTGTCAGCATTTGTTATTATTTGGTGTTTTTGGTGGTGGTCTTTCATTTTAGATTAAGGTAGTATCTCAGTGTAGTTTTAATTTGCATTTCTATAATGGCCAGCAATATTGAACATATTTGTGTTTATTAGTCATTTGTATTTCTTCCTCAGAAAAGTTTCTGTTCACTTGAATAGTCCATTTTTTTGATTGGGTCTTTCACTGTAAAGGCTAGGGTTTTTTTTGTTTTTTGTTTTTTGTTTTTTGTTTTTTTTTTTCTGTTATATGCTAGATGTTATTTCTCTGGTGAATATCTAGCAAAATTTTCGTCCCATTCTGTAGGTTGTCTCTACTCCATTGGGTGCTTCATTTGTTGGGCAGAAGCTTTTTAATTTGATATGATCTCATTTGTGGACTCTGGGAATTATTTCTTCTGCTTTTGAGGTTCTGTTTAAAAAGTACTTGCCTATCCCTGTTATTTCTCTTTAAGTTTTGAAACTGGAAATAAAGAAAAAACATTATTATATTTTAAAACTCTCAGCTTGCCTTATCCAAAATGGTCTTTTTTCACCACATGGTGGCAGCATACATCCGTTTTTTTCTTTTTAAACCAGTTTTGGGTTACTTGGAAAATGTTCCTGACCTAGAATTTCATTAAATTAGCTTATTTTTACATTTCTTAATTCATGGCAACTTTTTAACATTAATCAGATAAAAATTTTTCCATAGCAAAATCCAGTAGATTTTAACTAGGAGAAAGTATCATTAAAAACCAAACCTTTTCTTCCATAATGTGTAGTCTTTGTAATCAAAGGTGTGTTAATTACTACATAATTATGCCTACCAGAACCATTCAGAGAAGATGTTGTTACACAATTGATTTAACTCTGCTTTTGTTCATATAATCTGCTAGTTCATGGCAAGGATGAGGTGAAAACTGTTCTAGAAATTTTATAGGATATAATTCTTTACCTTTAAAAAATAAATAACCTTCAGATTTGCCAATTTTATTAATTACTGGGATGTTCTTTCATATTTTCTCCAAGTCTTTAGTTATTTGGAAGTAATTTTGTGAGATACTTGATACTGGAAAATAAGGTTCAACTTTTACTTCAGGTCTGGAGTATGCCAATAATGTAGGCCAGCACTAGCATATTTTGAGTTGAACTATGTGTATGAACTTGTACATGGTATTTAATGTCTGAGTAATCTATTTCTTATGAGTTTTCTTTGTAACAACTTTGGGGCATCCCATGCAACTACACCCCTTTTGTCTGTGTCTGTCTGTCTGTCTTTCTTTCTTTCTGCTATTGTGGGGTTAATTCAACATGTTTCTTTCATTCCAAAGAAAGCGTTGTTAATAATACTATACAGTACAAGACATTAATGAGTTGGCACTTAGTAAAGCTATTAAATTTCATGAGGAAATGGTAGAATATTTCTTATGAGAACTTTGGTAACTAGGAAGCAAAAAGTGTTTTGTTCAACATTATTTCCTTGTTTAGAAACATAGCTACATCTTGAGAAAAATTCTGCAAGATTTCCTGGAGGCTTTTCATAAGTATTCATATGTAAATAATCCAATTTTCTATGATAATAAGGTGTTTCATTTCTTGTTATTCAGGTTTTTATGTTTCTGAAATTTCTTTCTGTACTGCCCAGTGATAAGCTTACAAGAAGTTTATAGTATTATTATGAGTTAATTATTCTACAGTATTGAAAAATTATTAGAAAACAATAATAGATTTATCTCTATATTAAATTAAAATTAAATAAGCACACTTAAAATTTAAATTCATATGTACTTCTGTAGATTCTGACTTTGATCTAAGGTAGAACTAAGAATCTCAATTTTTTAATAAACCTCTCAGGATTCTAATGTAGCAGATATATAGGCCATGAACACAAATTATTTTAAAATGAAAAATTATTTTTTTGCCATTTGCTTGAGATTAAAAGCCTTAGATCTCTTAATTAAATTTCATTATTTTATTAAATTCATTATTTTAGTTCTCCACTTTAATGTTATTCTTTGTCTTCAACATTAAAAAAAATTTTAATGTATTTAACCTGTCTGAGAATATATTTGGGAGTGATACTATTGAAAGCCCTAGACTTTGTTGTCACTGAATTCCATTTCTTACCTATACCTATAAAAATCTGTTGTTTTCCACAAACTTATTGAACTTTTATGAGTAATATAAATTACTTACAGGTTAAAAAAATACAGGAGGAGAAAAGCTGATGGAAAGCTAAGTAGCCACTTTAAATACTGTGTCGTTGGGAAGAAGCTTCATTTAGCTGACTGCTTCATAGGAAGAAACTTTTTTCAGGGTAGGTTTTGAGGGATTTGTTAAATTTTCAGATGAAATTTGAGCCAAGTGGCCAAGAAGGTCTAGTATTGTATTACAACAAAGGAAACCAACTCATAAGGGACCTTATTACTAAATACCTTCCCAAAATCTACAGAGGTGACTACTTCTTTTTCTCTGTTCCTCTACCACCACCCCTACCAGGATTCAAACTCACAACCTTGCATTTGCCAGGCAAGCACCACGCTGCTGAGATATCTCCCAGCCTTCATTCTTTTTATCTCGTGTTTCTTAAAGTCCATAGATATAGTGAGTGTCTAAGAGTTCTTTTTGATCATTTTTAAACTTTCTGACTAAAATGTACAATATTAAAGATATTTATTATTTGTTACAGTTCTGACAATTGAAGGGTTTTAGCTGGGTATTTCTCACCTAACTGAAGCTAGGGTAGTGTGAAGTCTTTAGTGAGATGTTTGGGGGGCTGAGGAGGTAGCTCAGTGGAATAAGTGCTTGCCTGACAAGCACAAGGTCCTGAGTTCGATCCCTGATAACTGCAAAAAGAAAAAAAGAGAGAGAGAGATGTTTGGAATGAGGAGGGAATGGTTGTAGTATCACTTCCTTCCCACTTTGCTCTTCTAGGCATCCTCCAACAGGGCAGACTCAGGACAGGCAGCTGGCATCCTGCAAAACAAGCATGGAAGAAATTTAGGTCAATGTTTAAAGGCTTTTCAAGATGTAACTTCACAGTCCTAGAACATTATCTCTGCCACATTCATGTTATTAAGAGGAATAGATGATACTTCTTAGAGAATAGCTTACCACGTTCAAAAGAAGAAATTGATAGAGTCCATCTTGGAGGTGGGCTACCAGCCACCATCTGGGATTTCTGTCCTCTGCCTGGGGGAGAGCCTTGAGACAATGTGAGAGAAGCCTGGAGAGGAGCAGATAGGTTGTTGGTAGAGCTTGGCATGTAAAAATCTCTGTATCTCCCCCTTAACCTCTCATTCCAAGTAGTATGGGTTAAATCATCTTTGCCTCCAGAAAGCTGAAGAAAAAAATTTCCATTTTGACCTTAAAACCAACCATAGCTCTATTTGTTAATAAGAAATATGCATAATGCAAGTTGATAAGGAAAGATTGAAAAAGAGATGGCCTAAGAATTATGACAAAAGGCAGCAGGAGGAAGGTAATATTGATATCAGACAAGGTGTGATGTATGATATAAGGTATGAAACAAGATAATCAAGTATATTAATAAAAGTTGATTTTGTAGTCAACTTATACATATCAAATGACATAGTAATTATAAACTAAAAATTTTAGAAAAATTAGGAAAACTTGGTGAGACTACAAATAAGTTCAGGAAGTGTAATATACCTTTTGAAAACTGGATGGATGTAATGAGCCAAAAAAGATATAGGAGACCTAATTCTATCAGTAATTTTGATGAGGTTGCTCTATAGAGAGCCTAACAGTCTTAAAATCAAAAAATCATTGGAAATGAGAATGTTTTATTTCATGGTTCTTGAAGCTTAATTAAAACTGTGCAAGAGGGAAATCTGTTGTCTTAAAATGCCTTTGTTATTAAGCAGGCAAAAAGTAAAGGGCACAACACATTTATATTAAAGGAGAAAAAAGAATAGAAATAAGGTGTTTAAAATCAGTCGACAAAGGCTGGCCAAATAGCTAAGCAGATTACAGCACATGCAAGCAAGCACAGGGGCCAGGGGTTCGATCCCCAGGCCTGCTGTGCTGGCCCAGGGGCGTGCTGAGAAGACGATTGAGACTGGGTATGGTGGCGTGTGCCTGTAATCCCAGCTCTTGGGAGGTTATAAACAGGCAGATCACTATGAGTCTGATCTAGTAGTGAGACCCTGATCACCCTGTAGATCCTTCCCTAAAAATACAAAAAATAAGTAAATAAAATCAGTAGACATTAATCAAGGAAATCATAGATGAGACTCTGTGGCAACAAGCTTAGAAACTCAAACTCAAACTTGCCAAGAAAATGTAGCTTACTAAATTGACAGAAATAAAGAACTTCAACAGTTAACTCTAGAGGATTATGAAGCTGAGTAAAGGTATGCCACTAACAGTTACCACCCAGTTCATGGATGGGTTACTACAGATGAGTTCACAATTGATTTCTGTTAGAGACAACCTGTTGTAGTTAATAATACTGTTTCAGACTGGAAAATTCTGAAATTCAAAACAAATCTATTGGCCCATTTTTCACATTACAACAGATGCAAAAATTCAAAATACTGGCAAATGAATTTTATTGTATTAAAAGCATAATACTTTATAATTAAACAAAGTATATTCTAGGACAGAAATAATCCATTATATCAAGAAGTTAAGAATATCTCAGTAGAGACAGTGGAAATTAGGGTTAGGGTTTTCTTTGAGTGAGTCCACCTTATTCTCTAGCAGGAAAGATAAATGACTTGTGAAATTTTACCATTGAACATGTAAGTACCATCTCTTAGAAGGGAGACAAGGCTATAAAAATAATATTTTCCACTATTAATATGTTAATGAAATGTAGTTAATTTCTATTCCAGTATTTTTCTTGATTGAGAGAGTTTGGAAGTAAAAATTACTGTTCAAGATTATGAGTAAATGATTTTAGTCTTAACTCAAAATGAATTCCCTAGAATTGCCAAGAAAAGTATGAAAAAAGATGCATTTAGGGCTGGCCAGATAGCTCAGTGGATTAAAATGCCTGCATAGACAGACATAAGGGCTGCGGGTTTGATCCTCGGCATGCCTTGCGGGCCCCACCCCCAGGGCATTTTGAGCTGTTTGAGACTGGGCAGACTTGGCATGGTGGCACGCGCCTGTAATCCCAGAGCTTGGGAAGCTGAAAAACAGGAAGGATCCTTACCAATCTGATCTGTGTAGTGAGACCCTGTAGACCTTGTACTAAATACCTTTTTTTTTTTTTTTTTTGTTCCTCGCATGCCTTCAGGGCACGTTTGGCCAGCAGGAGAGTTGTGAGGTTCGAACTCCAGCCACCTGAGGCTGACAGCTTTGTGGAAGCAGCCACTTAAAAGACTGAGCTAGGCCCAAGCCCCCTAAATACCTTTTTTTAAAAAATGGATTTAAAAGAAGAGCTACTCAGTTAACCAAAAACTCAATATAAATTTTAAAACTTATATGCTCATCTAAATGTGGTATTATAGAAATAGACAGGTAGGTATCAATGGAACAGAGTATGGAAATCTCACTGTATACCACAATAGTAATCATCCAACTGGGAAAGAATTATTAGAAAAGTTCTAGCAGAAGTGAATATTTGGGGCTGGAGAGATGGCTCAGTGGTCTAAAGCACCTACTTGGAACAAGCACAGGGCAAAGCAGAGGGACTGCGGTTCAATCCCCCAGCACCACATGCCAGCCAGCCCCGCCCCCTGGTGGGCTGAGCTGGCCACACACACACACTTAAAAAAAAAAAAAAAAAGTAATAAATAAATAATAAAAGAAATACCAAAAAAAAATTATAAAAAAGAAGTGAATATTCATCTGTTATAAAAAATTGTGTTCACATTTTACATAACCTGAAAACACTACTTCCATAATGGGTTAAAATTTTCTGAAGAAAAATTGGGCAGTTATTTTAGCAATCACAGATTTTTAAATGACAATTTATAGGTCTTCAGAGGATATCAAAAAATTACTTTCACTACTGGTTGAAATTTAACATTTTACATAGATCAAGGCAAATGTACCAACTTTAAAATTCAGTTCTAGAATTTCATTAAGAACAGGTGACTAGTGGCTAATACATTAGATGTGCAGGTATAGAGCATTTCCATCATTATAGGAAGTTTTACTCTAGCACTGTTCTAGAGATCTCGTAATTTTGGTCAAGACATGAGAATCTGTAGCTTAAAGAAAAATACAAAAAGATACCACATACAAAGTTTAATATATGGGAAAAATTAAGAATGCAAATGATAAAATTTAATACTGATTATCTAAAGTACTTGTAAATTAACACGTGAAAGGCGACTTTTTAAAATCTTAATTAAAAAAAGATTAAAGTAGTGAGAGTGCATAAGAAGTACAAATCCACATCGCCAGAGAGTCGAGCCTGTTGGCATTTGGGGAAATATACTTAAAGTAACAATGCGAGATCAGATTGCAAAACTGGAGAAGGGCTGTAATCTCTCTGGACATGAGTGAGAAGACAGACATGTTGCTGCTGATAGAAATGTGAACTGCTGCAGCCAGCTGGACCGCTACCTAGCAGCATTAATTAAAGTGGAAAATAAGCACCCTTCACGGTTGGCGCTCTACCCTGAGTATACAGCAGAGTAGTTGTGTGCAGCGCATGTGCTCAGGGAGGCGTACTGTAGCACTGTTTCTGGCAGTAGGCAGGAGTGAAGTTGGGAGGGGCAGTGGACAGACCAGAAGCAATAAATGCCTTCAACACAACAGGAAGGAGATGGTTGTATAAACCACAGTACAATCTGTACCATAATACCATGCAGTCTTTAATATGATTCATTTAGGATTTCCACAGGGTACTGCTTAGTCAGAATTCAAGAATTACTATTTGTTGTTGGAGGGGGCAGTCCCTGCCATTATTTGTGTGTGTGTCTGTGTGTACACATGGATAGGAAAAGGTGCATGTTATTTGATAAAAGTTACATGAGGATGAGGAAAAAAGGAGAAGAGGGTTTTTTTCAGATCCCACTTTTAAACTCAGTAATATGAAATCTCATGTTTGTATACATTCATTTATGTAATTGTATGTAAAGATTTTTTAAATGTTAAAATGTTTATGAAATGGTAATTTAACAACAAACAAATCAATTTATTATGCATGACAAATTCTTTGGACAATATTTAGAATTTTAAAGATAATAACTTGGTTGTTTCCAGTATTAAGATTTAAATTTGGCTCACAAATACATATTTCAATATCCATTGAAACCATGATTTCAAATTTATTTCAGTAGTTTGCTGAATAAAATACTGGCAGTATAAATTACCTGTCAGCACATCAGCATTGCATTTTCCAGTGCAGATCCTGCTGAAACTTAGCGAGGGATCACGTCTGCGTAGTGGTGCGGCACTCTGTGCGGCCACGGGCTCTGCGCATGCACCAGGGAGCAAGCTCGCCCGCTCAGCACACAGCCGCTAGGAAAAGTTCACTTGCAGCAGGAAGTGGCAGAGATGGAACACGAGCCTGACTCCTCATTCCAGTCTAGTGTCCATAGCATTTTCTCCATCTATGTTATTTAATTTGTTTCCCTTCAAAAGAGATTTAACTTTTACATTTGAATTAGCAGTTATTCAAAGGTATAGCTGAAAAATAGCACAGAATATATTCATTTTTTTATAATACAGAGCGGACAGTACTTTAGTATGTCTTTAGAAGTCAATTTTTTTTTTTAAAGGCCCAGTTTTTAAAAATTTCAACAGTGATAGAGACTGTGGAAGTAAAATAGACTTTGTTGTTACTTCTCTTCAGTAATAGTTGCTTGGAATAAGGTTTTTTTTTTGTATTTTAGGGAAGGTTGTTAGGGTGTACAGGGTGTTCAGGATCTCACTACTAGATCGGCCTCATAGTGATCTGCCTGTTTACAGTCTCCCAAGAACTGGGATTACATGTGTGCACCACCACACCCAGTCTCAAATGCTCTCTCAGGGTGCCCTGAGGGTGGGACCTGCACAGGAGGCATGGGAGAAGTAGGGATCAAACCCCTGGCCTCCTATGCCTGCTTTCAGGTGCTTTAATCCACTGAGCTATTTAGCTGGCCCTGGAATAGGCTATTGATAATGTAAAACTTGTGGAAATTCTGAGGAATGAGTTCTCACTTGCCCAAAGTAACAAGCCATTTCTTACCATTCACTGAATAACTCTCCAGTGATCTACTACTGATTTGAATTACTGACTTTCAGGTAAATGTCAGAATATTGTGCTTCCCAAATTTTAGTTGCCCTGTCACCCCACAGTCAGGAGCCCACTTCATTTAGTGTGAGATGCTAAAGATTTGAATGATGCTTAGAAATTCATGACATCCAAAGTAATTGTCTTTAGGTTATATTACACTACTGTTTAAAATATGCCTACTTAATTCCATATTTATTTTTTGTATAAGTTTATGTTCTGTGTTACTTTGTGAAATGACTTAAAATATTCTTTAACGAATAATTGTAATAATTGAAATGAGAGACTCCAAAATTAGCTTTAATTTTTGACATGACATATTTGAACCCATGGTAATTGTAATAGAAGCCCTCTTGACATCCTATGTTTGATTAGTTGATAGTATTTTCTTATTTTTAATGTATTTAGTACAGGGTTTCACTACACAAATTGGACTCGTAGTGATTCTCCTGTTTTCAGCCTTACAAGTGCTAGGATTATAGGCTGGTGCCACCATGCCCAGTCTCATTCGCATTCTCTCCATGCCCGGGGGGCGGGGCTGGCACAGAACACCAGGGATTGCACCCTGGCTGCTCAGTCTGCCTAAGCAGGCGCTTTAATTCTCTGAGCTATCTTGCTGACCCAGTACATGGTGTTTTCTCATCAATACTTTTCCAGTTTTTACAGAGTAAATTCTTCAAAAACAAACTTGGGAAAAAAAAAAAAAGTTTATTTTGTATGATTCTACAAACCTAAATTCTAGCTCTACCTGTTGCTACTCCTGGAACTTTGGACAAATCATTCAGCCCTTCTAGGCCTTTGGGCTTAGGAGATAGCCCAGTAGAATAAGCACCTGCCTGGCAAGCGCAGAGTCCTGAGTTCAATCCCCGGTACCATAAAAAAAAAAAAAAAAAAAAAAAAAGAAACTAAAAAAATTGTACTGTATTTCTGCAGTGGATCTTTTATTTCTGAAATTGAGTCTCTACAATGATTAGTACCTGCTGTTTGGAAATAAGAGAAATAGGAAAGAGCTATAACATCACCTTATAAAAATGAAACGCTATTAAGAGGTTGATAACTTAGTCAAAATACTCTGTAAGGTAAGAGTTTCAGCTTTTTTTTTTTTTTTTTTTTTTACCACATATCCAAATACTAGAGAAACACAAAACAAAATGTGTTTTCACCATCCCTATAGATGTCTTCTTTCCATTCCTTGTAGACATGTAACTGTATTTTGTGTTCATACAATATTTGGAAGCTCTTGTTTTGTTTTTCAAAATATTTAAATGTAAGGATACACACAAAAAAAATTAATTCTTCAACCTTGCAGATTTTTCACAAGGCAAAACCACCCATTTACAACCCAGCCAGCCCATCGAGAGACACAGGCCCTGCTGGTGTTGCCGCACAATGTCTTTGAGAAAATTCTATACAAGTGTTACATAAAATGTTACTATTTCAGGTGTGGTATTTTATTTATAGATAGAGAATAATCTTTCAGTAGGAAAGCTAATAATTTGTTAAATACTTATTAATTGCTATTTTCTAAACCCTAAATAAATCATTTTAAAAGACAGTTCTATATAGTTCATGCATGTGGAAAAGTATATAAAAATTCATGGGTATACAGAGATAAGATAGGTTTGGGGTTTTGTTTGGTTGGTTGGTTGGGTGGGTGGGTTTTTTTTGTTGTTGTTTCATATTGGGGATTGAGGCCAGCCTTGAGCTTCATCCTCTATACTCTTTATTTTGAGACAGGTTCTCACTGAGCTGCCCAGGCTGACCTCAAACTCATGATCCTCTGCAGCCTCCTGACTAACTGGTATTGTAGGCATGTGCCACCCTGTTTGGGTGCTTAGTTAGGTCTTTGGGGAGCTCGTTGTTGTGTGGATATAGAGATAGGGAAGGCTTATAGACAAGATAAAGACCTTGCCGTTACATTAACAGGTATACTTTTCAGCCAAGAGGTCGCCTATATTCCTCATAGGGGAGATGACATTAACCCTAAAAGCCACTTCCTTGTATGTAGAAAGTTGGCAAATGTTTGAAAATTGAGCGCTTTGAGTTGTCCTTATTTTCCCTGTGTATTTCTGTATTAGAAATTAAAATTTGGCTGTTTATCTATTTACTATTATATAGAAATTTTTATATGTCTTTTATGTTCCAAAAGATTAAAGTTTTTGCATCTTGTTTTAGTCTATTTAATGTCCTATTTTTTGCACACATTAATTGCAGACTTTCTATAATAGACTATTAGGGGCCAGGGAGATGGCTCAGTAGAATAAGTGCTTACCTGGCAAGTACAAGGGCCTAAGTTCAATCCCTGGTTCTGCCAGAGGAAAAAAAAAAGAATAGTAGGAACTGGCACTCATATAGAAAACTTAGTAATGGTTGCTCATTGTACAAATGATACATATTTTTGGGAGAGATAAAAATAAGGTATTATAAGGAAACGTAAGATTGCCATCTACTCATTTGTGAGACTTAGAGTGTATTGCCATAGCAGATGATGCTGAGGGAATTCCAGAGAGAAATCTCCCCTTTTGCCTTTCCCATAGAGTTCATGTGGTCTTAAAAGATAGGTTCATTTATACTTTTCCAATTACAATGCCATGCCTACTTTCAAATAATAGGTGAGGCAGATTATTTTGTTTTGTCTTCAAAATACAAAAATTAAAGGGAATTTTTTTTTGGTGAGGTCCTAAAGAAAGTATTGGAAAAGCTGGACAGGGTGGAACACTTCTGTAATCCTAGTACTTGGGAGGCTGAGACAGGATGATCTCCATGAGTTTAAGATCAACCTGGACTACATGAATAGTCAAGCAGAACTACATAACAAGACCCTGTCTCAAACAACCAAAAAAAGATAAACAAAACATATTGGTAGAAAGGATGTTCCTGTAGTGATCTTCTTTTCTTGCTCATATGGAGTCTAGATTTAAGGTTAAAAAAATACAAATACATGATTTCTCTGTATACATACATAAATACATATATACAGACACACCTATGTACGTACACAGACGTTCTCCCATGGAACTGCTTTCCCACAGGATCAACATCAGAAGCCCATGTCCAGCGTATTTCATGCTACAATGCTGTTGTTCTTTCTAGATCTTTAAACTCTCCAGTTTTAGATGCTGACCCTCACTAAAAATAAAGTGATCTGTCTCTGTGCATCTGTGTCAAGTGGGCACTCCAGCGTACCGTTTTTCTCCCTTGCGGACAACTAGGACCTACTTTTTCTACAGTGGAAGTCTTGCTCTAGACCTGGTCTCTCTTGTCCGTTCCGCTGCTGCCTGGGTTACTGATGCATCCTTGATCTTGAATTATATTCATCTTCTCATCTCTAGTTGATTCCTCCTCTGCTTCTCAGTTGCTTAGCCTACATCTGGGCCTTGTGACTCACAACTGATTTGCTTCTAAAGCTATCAGCTCATTGTGGGCCACTATACATACACTGTTTGCTGTATTTTCATGTTATTTATTTATTTTATTTTTTGTATTTTAAGGAAGGGTCTACAGGGTATTCAGGGTCTCACCACTAGATCAGAGTAGTGATCCTCCTGTTTACAGCCTCCCAAGAGCTGGGATTATAGGCATGTGCCACCACACCCAGTCTCAATTGCCATGTCATTGAGTCCTGGGCAGGGCTGGCACAGCAGGCCCAGGTATGGAATCCCAGACCCCTGAGCCTGCTTGCAGATGCTTTAATCCACTGAGCTATTTGGCCGGCCCCTCTCCAACTCATTTTAACAAATTTCCAATTCATATAATTTATCAGTCCCTTCCTAGTTTTATTTTCTTTCCTTACATTATGTTAGCAGTCTTAAACCTTTCTCCTGTCAGTGTCCTTTAATTCCTCCCTGAACTTTCTTATCGAATCACCTTGAGTGAACCTAAGGTCTCATTTTTCTGAGCACCACTGTCAAAAACCACATAAGCAATAACAAGCACCACAAGGCTAACGTCACCAAGGAGTTCTATTTTTTCTAGTCCTTTTCTTCAGAGATTATTGTAAGCATTCATCACTCTCGCATCTCTGGCTAATTTCCTTCTCACTCTCAGTGATGGCTTAGTATTTTATTTCACAGAGAAAATGGAAATCCTCAAATAAGAGGTTGCACAATTTCCTGGTACTGAACCTGCAGACATGTATCTGCCCTTATCATAGTTAGTTTGCTTTTTCTTAGTGTTTATAGAGGAAAGAGTCCCTAAAGGAATGGAAAAATCTTATGCCTTTGGAAACCAAGTGGTGATTATAAATGTAGGAAGCACTAGGATAAGGAGTAGGCAGTAGGCCTTTATCCGTGGCAAGTTGCTAAGAGCTACCATGAAAATTCAAGTTTCTGATACTGTGTACCAACTGGGGAAAGGGGTGTGGTAAGTCTAGTGGTGCTCTTAGACTAGCCTGTGCACCTGGACTCCAGATCCCACTCCCCGAAGCCTTTTAGGGACTTAGCCCTCTAGTATATTCCTCATTTCTCCAAAATTAATCCTCCTTTGGCAGTTAGCTCTTGCCCATCAGTATTTGAACCTTTTCAAGGTTGGGCTATCTTGTAATCCTTCCTTAGCCCTGCTTGCTTCTCTGCTGCTCTTTCTCCACTTTTACTGTTAAGCTAATTACAAGTTGGTTGCCATTTTGGTGTTTGACAGGCATGGAGTCTTGTTTGTCACTGTCTGAGACTTGACTCTTGAAGCCTGTTTTCTCATCTCTGAGATAATCTTTATACTTAGTTATAAACTGTTGAGATTATACATATAAAATAGTGCAAAACAGGACATACTGAGTGTTCAGATATATTTGCTTAGTTTCTGGCTCTCTGCCTTCTGTCTCTAACCGCAAATACCTGCCAGTTTTTTGTTTGTTTTCTCAGTGGTGCTCATGCTAACGCCTCCTTCATCTCAGTGCACTCTGTCTTCCTGTCTCTAAAACACACCTCTGACTTATCCCAGCCTCTGCTAATGGTCCTTTGCATTCATTGACTTGTTTATCTTTTGCCCTGCCTTTAAATATGTATATGCTTCATAGTTATATTCCTCTGGATTCCTTCATGGTTTTTATGAATTTACTAAATTATCAATTTGCCAGGCATGGTGGTAAACACCTAGAATCCCAACATTCAGGAGGCTGAGGCAGGAGGATTGCTACAAGTTTGAGGCCAGCCTACGTAGACTGTAGTGAGTTTAAGGGCTCAATTACATAGTGGACCCTCAAAATACCAAAATAAATAAATAAACCGTCAATTTGTAATCACTCTGGAAGTCAAAACAAAGAAGCTTTGTAACTATTTAGTTTAAAACTAATTAGCATTTCTGTGTTAGGTCTTTTTATAATTGCTTTATATGAATTGCTTGATGTAATCTTTACAAGAACTCAGGAAACCCTTAAGTACGCAAGAGTAAGAACCCCATCTAGTGTAATAATGTAGATATTTTAGTTCTAGAGAGTTAATTCTAGGGCTCACCTCCTAATCATAAGACTGCTCTCTTCCAAAATAGTTATGTGATTAGTAGCATTTAGAAGGAGCAATATTTAGGGGAACTAAAATTTCTTGAGGATTTATGTCTGAAATGATGTAAAGAAAGTGGCAAGAATGATAGGAAAAGTGTATTTGAAGTTAGGGGACGTATGTTGGAGGAGACTAATGGCAGTGTGTCTTTTACTATAGTATTTTCCTTTATTTAAGCATCTTTTGTATCACATCGCATAATCTAATAGTGCGGAGAGACCAGTTTTCTGAAGGAGGGAAGAATTCGGATTACATATAGGTATTCAGGCAGCAGGGACAGGTTAGAGTGATGCGCAGTTCACTCAGCAAACTACAAGTCTACGTTACAGCCAGAAGGTAAGCTCTGATTCTAAGGAATGTGAGAAATGAGGTTGGTAGGAAGTGAGCGGGACTGTGAAGCACTTTGTGGTCAGCCTTAGTGTCCGCTTCGCTCCTTCCCATGTCTCCTTCTCTTCCTGTGTTACTGGAATGATAGAGTGATGGAGCAGACTTTAGAGAGGCATTCCAAGGACCATAGAATTTATTTTGCTGCATGCCTCAATTAGAATGGCAACATTGATTTATTCATTAACTAATTGGGCAGATACTGATATTTACCGGATTCATCTAAGTTGTGAACTGTGTTTTATTCATTTCTGTGTCTTGAACATCTAACAGTAACTCAATAATTGTTGAAAAGTGCCATTTAACATTAGTAGTCTAGTAACTGAAACGTAACTTGTCATATTTGTTTTTTAGAAAACAATTTTAGGGGCCGAGGAGATGGCTCAGTAGAGTAAGGGCCTGAGTTCAATCCCCAGTTCCGCCAAAAAAAAGAAAACTATTTTAAACTAATGAGCTTACAACCTTGTGAATTTAAGAGTACCTATCCTTAAGTAGGGAAAAATTATTAAATAATGTAGAAAAATTGAGAATTTCTAAAAATTTACTTACAAGGGCATTCACAGCTTAAGAATAGAGAATTTGGTCAATTGTATTTACTTTGAAATATCTTATTATTCCTTTGATTTGTAGACTTATGAGGAAGATCGAAGAAACTACTCTGAACTTCAAATTAGATGTCAACGTTTGGCTTTAGAATTAGCAGACACAAAGCAGTTAATTCAGCAAGGCGACTACCGTCAGGAGAACTATGATAAAGTCAAAAGGTAAATAGTTAAGATGACTGTAGTCATTCTCATTTTTAGCGTGTATCAAAATCACCTGAATTCTTACCATCAAAGTCATTAATTCTGCTTTTATCGTTTTCATTCATTATATAAAAGCATGTATGTTTGACAGTTTTTGGGTATATTAGTTCTTTGGGTTTTATTTAAAAGTTGCTGTTCTTTTATAAGATATAAAATATTTTCTAAATGTTGATGATTATTTTTGTGTATAGTATCAATTTAAATACTTAGGTTCCCCCCCAAAAAAAAAATTTATAGTGGTTCACTTCTAGCAAAAAGTACTTGGTTAAAAAAATACTTCATAAGGCTGTTTCTCAAATATGTGTTATTCCTAAGTAACTATAGCAAATATGGGCCAGCCAAATAAATAGATCAGTGGATTAAAGCACCTGCAAGCAGGCACAGGGGTGTGGTGGTGCATGCCTGTAATCCCAACACTTGGGAGGCTGTAAACAGGAGAATCACCGATCTAGTAGTGAACCCTGAACACCCTGTAGACCCTTCCCTAAAAAATACAGAGAGAGGAAAAAAAAGTATATATAA
>NW_004524589.1:25797358-25810749 GCF_000260255.1 Octodon degus | reverse complement strand
TAGTTTATACTATAATTTAATGAATCACTCATTACCTATATGTTACTAAATAAATTTCTTCATTATAAGTTTTCTCATTTATGAGATGGTGCTAATATAAATATCTGCATTATATAAACTAAGAGCAAATATAGGAACATTTATGAAAATTTATATGTATTTATAAATTATTTGTATGCAAAATTAGTAACCTTGTCCTAAGTATTCATTGCTGAATCTACTTGAACCTGAAGTAATTCTTGGAATATAGTATCACACAATGAATACATGTTAAATAAATGAATGCTTTAAATAATGTAATTTGTTATAAATTATATAATACCATAAGTGAATTTGCAAAGATTTAGTTGTTCAGTGTTGGCACTTCAATTCCCCCTCTGACTGACATGTGGTACACATTAGGTATGTATTATTATTCCAAAATATAGTAATTATTGGAACTTGAAAGCTGAGAATTTTACTCAGTAGGATCCTGAATAAACCTGAAGTTCAAGCATTTTCTCTACTGCAAACATCCTATTAAAGGTCAGGGGGGAAAAAAAAGCATTTTCAAACACTAGTTAATGATGATAAAATGATCCTTCTGAATTAATATTTTGATGTCCCATCTTCCACTCCAAATCTGTCGCTACAATAGATGAAATATAAAGAGTGCAGTTAGCAAGATGTTTAGAGGGGCCGTGAATGAAGGATAATTGAAATGAGATGAGTCCTTTCTTGATGATTATTGAAGATGGGTCATAGAAACATGGGTGTCCCTTATATCATCTCTATATGTGTTTCATTTTCTGTAATAAAAATATGGGAAAGGAAAATATAACCTTAATCAAAAGTATTGTAAGCCAGTTGTGGTGGTACACACCTGTAATCCCACTACTTGGGAGGCTGACACAGGAGGATCTCTGCACATGTACTGCAAACCTGGGTTATATAGCAAGACCCAGTGTCAAAAAGACCAAAAAAAAAAAAAGATAATCATTTTCATGTGGTAGAAATGGAATACAAAAACAAGAGGCTCTCATGCTATGAACTTTTTGGTTTACTGCAGAGTGGATGGGTTTAAAAAAAAAAAAAAATAGAAGGTCACAAATATAAAAGGTAAGCAGGGTGGGAGAATATGCCCTTGATAAATTCTCAGAAATATGCAAAAACAAACAACTATATGGATGCTAATTGCAGCATTATTAGAAAGATTGCTTTCTGGAGGTTTTTTAGAGTGGGTCTCACTATATATATAGCCCAGGGCAGCCTTGAACTCTTAAGTGGTCTTCCTACCTCAGCCTCCCAAGTGCTGGGATTACAGGGGTATGTCACTATGCCAGGCTTCAGGTGCTTTTTAGTAGCATAGTAAAAAGTAAATTATGGTTTACTTTTATAGTATAATTCTAAAATATGGTAATTAAAATCATTAAATTACATCTGAATGCTTTTTTGTTAGCAATTTCTTACCTTCTGGCATAACATAATGTTCTTAGTTTTATTTTGTAATGTAAGTGCCTCAGCTCTTTCTCTGAGGAGTTCTGGTTTATTTCACTGAAAAATACAATTTAAATATTAAGGTGGTCTGAAAATAAAAGTAACTAGGCATAGGTATCTGCTGTGCAGTATAGTAAGTACCAAGTTGTGAGGGGTTTTGACTAACTGAACTGAGCTATGCATACATTCTTTAGAAGTCTTTGATGAAACTGAAGATGATTAGTGAAAAAAAATGATAGTATACCCTACAAAGTCTTATTTTGTACCTTTTTAGGCTCCTGGTTAGTGTAGGCCACTTTTTTTTCCATTTTGTGCTTCTGGAAGGAGTCCACATTATAGTAAGTTACATCCCCAGTCACTCTTTTTTTTTTTTTTTTTTTTTTTTTAAGCAGCTCTTCGTAAGCTACCCAGACTAGCTCAAACTTAATCCTCCTGCCTCAGCTTCCCACACTGCTGGGATTACAGGTATATGCAACCACACCTGATTGTGTTTTTTAAAGATAATAAACTGATACTTAATTATTTGAATAAAGTCTTGAACAGAGCATCTCTTCTACATTTGAACAGTTGATAATTCACAGTTCATAAAATGATACCAGATCTGCTCTGTCTAATGTTTCTGTTCCGTTTCCTGATACATAGTCAACCTTTTAAAATGCTCACTTTAAAAGAAGATGTAGAATTTTACACGTGTATTTGAATGTTACTTTAATAGTGAACGTGATGCACTTGAACAAGAAGTACTTGAGCTTAGGAGAAAACATGAAATACTTGAAGCCTCTCACATAACTCAAGCTAAAGAAAGAAGTGAATTATCAAAAGAGGTAAGCCTATAATAGAATCATTTATATTTTATTGTATGACACTAATGGAAATAGCCCCGGGCAAAAGTATGGGTGGGACATTTTGCCTTTTTGATGTAGTTATCAGAAAAGAAAAAAAAAGAGAGAGAGAGACTTTTAATAGTTCTTTTGGATAGAAGATTGCAGAGTAGGAGTTTGTTTACCCTTTTAAAGGGAAGATTTGATGTGATGCGTGGCAGCAGGATGCAAGAAGCTCACCGAGGCCACTGTGGAGAGGAAGACAGCACCCTCTGGACGCTGCTGTTTGTCCACAGGTGGTGACCTTACAGCAGACCGTGACTTTGCTGCAAAAGGATAAAGAATATCTCAACCGCCAGAACATGGAGCTCAGTGTACGCTGTGCCCATGAAGAGGATCGCCTTGAGAGGCTCCAGCTTCAACTTGAAGATACCAAAAAGGCTCGAGAAGAGATGTACGAAAAATACATAACATCCAGGCAAGATTTATAATATTTTCTACATATGTATAATTTAACATACATATATGTGTGTGTGTATATATATATATATATATATATATATATATATATATATATATAAATTAACATATTTCTTTAGGGAATTATCGGTCTGGGGGAAGATGGTTTTCTAAGGTCTACCTGTGATGATATTAAGATAAATACTTCATTTTATTTCCTTATATTCTTAGTCTAAGGCAATTTGGTTTTCCCAATAACATCAAAAGTTTATTTCTTTTAGGCACAATCTGTTTTGGCTAATATGAGTAGGCCTGGGGAGATAGTTCAGCAGCATAAGCACCTACCTGACAAGCACAAGGTCATGAGTTCAATCCCTGGTACTGAAAAAAAAAAAAAAAAGACTAATAGAGTGAATTTGGAAAGAAGGCATATAAGTGTCTCTGTAGATGTGTCATTTTGAATGAAATTGAGTATACTGATGATTTCCTGACTCTGAAACATAGATGAGGCACTATTGATAATTGACTTCAATTCTTGCCTTCTCCTTGTAGATGTGTGGAAGCTCCCTTAGAATCTATCAGAAGCTAAAACAAGGGAGGCTGAGGCAGGACGATCATGACTTTGAGGCCAGCCAGGACTAAATACTGAGACCCTGTCTCAAAAACAACTGCAACAAAAAAACCTAAAACTAAATTGATAGTTTACCTTTCACAGTTTATATGCTCATAATTTTTTCTCTAGCCTTAGTATTTTTTTCATCAGTGTGTATTATACTTGCCAATATGGTTGCTGTTGGAAGTATTATTATAACATCAGTCTGATTTTTAAAAATATTTTTGTTAGCCAGGTATAGTAGTGCACACCTGTAATGCCAGCACTGGGGAGACTGAAGCAGGAGGATTGTTGTGAGTTTGAGATCAGCCTGGGCTACAGAGTGAGCTCAAGGCCAGCCTGAAATAAAATATCACTATGCAGTTCAGGCTGGCCTTGAGCTTACTTTGTAGCCCAGGTTGGTCTCCAACTCACAATAATCCCCCTGCCTCAGCCTCCCCATTGTTGGGATTACAGGCACGTAACACCATGCCCAGCCTTACAACAGTATTTTTGGAAATTCTAAAACTTTACTATATGTGCTGCGAAAGAGAACACTAAAACTTTATATCTAAAATTAAGTTCTGGGGCCGGGAAGATAGCTCAGTAGAATAAGCGCTTCCCTGGCAAGTGCAAGGGCCTGAGTTCAATCCCCGGTTCCACAAATAAATAAATGAACGAATGAATGAATAAATAAATAAAAATAGAAGTTCTCCAAATATAGTGTATAGAGCATATTTTATATATTAAAATCTTACGTGGGGGACAAAAGCCTGTTTGTTTCACAAGAGAAATTCATGGATATTCTTTTGACTCTTTGCAGAGACCATTATAAGACAGAATATGAAAATAAACTACATGATGAACTGGAACAAATCAAGTTGAAAACTAATCAAGAAATTGATCAGCTTCGAAGTGCCTCTAGGGAAATGTATGAAAGAGAAAACAGGTAAAAAAAAAATTTTTTTAAATACAGATTTTTGTGATATTTTATTTCTCTTTGCTTTAAAAGTTATATGAGGTTTGTTAAATTGAATACTGTTTTCATGAGATAATGCTCTAAGTAAATGTCAAGGATGAATGTTAAAATTCTAAATCTTTAATAGATAATTTAGAACAGTGTTTAGTTTTATTCTGGTAATGTCTTTTTGCCTTTAAGTCAGTTAGAGTGAGGATAGGAATAAAAAAGAAATTGAAGTATATAGTAGGAGACACCAATAGCTTTTCTTGTAACACCAATAATTTCTCCTGAAAACGTTAGAATTCTGGAATAGTAATGTGAAATACTACATATACCTCATTTAACTGCTAATTCTAAAAGATGTTATAGAAGATAATAGTGAAGAATATTTTGTTCATGGCACTTTTTTTTGAATCAGTATATATGCTGTATGCCTAGGTAGAGATTGGCAGCATCAAGAGAAAACAGTGCTGGTTATTTTAGTGGCATCTGTTGTCATTGACTAACCTTGTAATACAGCTTTTGAAAATTTGTACTCCAATGGGACAGTTATTCTGAAATTGTCTTGTAATACTGATTTACTAACATTCATTATGAAATGTTTACTGTTGGGAGCATGGCTTTAAATCTGACTTATATACTGTAATCTTATTTAGCATTATGATGTATCATTCCTATTAGAAGCATAGTAACAGAAAATCTGGAGTTTCTATCCCTCTAGTCTAAAGGAAACAGCTGCTCTTTTGATACTGTATGCATAAAATGGCCTGTGTTATCAAAAGTATATTTATATAATTATCCTTTGAGTAGTAAATTGCCCAAGATACTTTTAAAATTACTGTTAAATTATTATTTTAATACCAGAAGTTTGGAGAGATTTTTTTTTTAATTTTTTATTTTATTTTATTTGAGAGAGAGAGAGAGAGAGAGAGAGAGAGAGAGAGAGAGAGAGAGAGAGAGTGTGGTGTGTGTGTGTGGCCAGCTCAGCCCACCAGGGGGCGCGACTGGCTGGCATGTGGTGCTGGGGGATTGAACCGCGGTCCCTGATGCTTTGCGAAGCTTGTTCTAAGTAGGTGCTTTAGACCACTGAGCCATCTCTCCAGCCCGTTTGGAGAGATTTTTAAGATAATCCTGCTATCTTTTTTGAGTAGTATGGTTTGCTCTTGGGTTTCTTTTATAAAAATATTGTTTTTGTTAAGAGGGCAGATGCACATTTGTAATATTTATTTTGATATTTGCTTCATATGACATGGTATTTATGACTTAAGTGAAAAAAATATCAGATATTTATTTTCCTTATAAATTTGCATGCATAGATTTTTATCTGTGTATAAAGTTTGCATATAGGTATATGCCCAAAAGAAATAGTATAAACTTTAAAGTGACCAAAAAGGAAATCATTCATTGTAACAGTCAAGGAATATTTATTCTCTTTTGCCCCTTCTCTTATTCTTTCTCTTATTTGGTCTATGAGATAATTAGTCATAATTTAGGATTGTGTTTATCATGAAAATAACAAAAACATTAAAATGTAAAAATTCTAGGTGATCATTGACTGTAGACTAAATACTATGGGCATTGGTAAAATGAGACATAAAATACATGTTTTAGGGGAAAACTTGACTAATGAAAAATAACACCACTTTAGGCTATCTTTATACTTTGTCTCTTTTAATACTTCAATTTTGAGTTACAAGACAGTACTATAATTTTCTGTGATTAGGCTTCTTAAATCTTCTGTATGTGTTGAATCTTTTTTTTTTTCTTTTCTGTTCAGTAAGATTTTTTTTCCAAAATTTTATTGATAAACAGCAATGAGACAGTTTCAAATCAAATCGGAAGTACAGTTTCAACAAATGAGGCACTGCATATATTCTTCTTAGTGGCTAATTGCTGTACAAGATGCGGACGTGAGATCCTATTTACAAACACCATTAGAACAAATCATTCTGTTCATTATATGTGTTGAATCTTAAAAAGCTAGTTTTCAAGTAGCTCGAGGAAATATTACATCACTATGTATATAACATTTTAGTTTACTGCATCATGAGCTGGGTGTGGTGGTACACATTTATAACTAGCACTCGGGAGGCTGAGACAGGAAGATCACATGAGTTTGCAGCCAGCATTAGCTATATAGTGAGGTCGAGGCCAGTCTGAACTACATAGCCAGACCCTGTCTCAACAAAGAAAACCAAAAAAGGAAAAATAATGACTGTGTCATAAATACTTTTTTACCTTGTATATGTTTGCATGTATGGGTATGTAAAACTTATAGATGTTCAGAAAAAAGTTGTAAATGTACATTTAATAATTTTAAGACTGGGCATGGTAACACGTGCCTGTAATCGCAGCACTTGGAAGACTAAACAGGCGGATCACTACAAGTCCGATCTAGTAGTGAAAGACTGAGCGCCCTGTAGACCCTTCCCTAAAAATAATAATAATAATAATAATAATAATAATAGTAATAGTAATAATAATAATTTTAG
This sequence comes from Octodon degus, assembly GCF_000260255.1. NCBI lineage: Eukaryota > Metazoa > Chordata > Mammalia > Rodentia > Octodontidae > Octodon > Octodon degus. The sequence goes on along the minus strand of NW_004524589.1, from coordinate 25,803,948 downwards.
GGCTGGGGAAATAGCTCAGTGGCATAAGCCCCTGCTTGGCAAGCGCAAGATCCCAGGTTCAATCCCTGGTATTGCAAAAAAAAGAAATAATAATAATTTTAAATACTATTTAACCACCATCAAAATTGAAAGTAGAAAATACAGCACTTCAGAAAAGCCCTTGAGGCCCTTCCTGCATAACTGCTTCCTTCCCTAAAAGTGACTCCTAGCATGACATATATGCTCAGAACTTCACTTTTCTTTAAAATTTTAGCATCTATGTCATAATAAGTATCTTTACACAAGGTAGCTGTTTTTCAAACTACATTAGCATCATGTACATGGAAGCATATATATTTGTGACTTGTTTTCCTCGCCTTAAAATTTTAGGATTCCTTTTTTATCTCCATGTTCATAACAGGTATATTTTTATGAATGTACATGTTTATGGCAGCAGGATATTGAGAGATAAATACAGAGATTAAAGAATTCCAAAAACATTCATCATCTTTTGCAAAATCTGCCTGGTCCCAGCCCTGTATTAGAAAAAAGCATCCTGTCCTTCTGGTCACTTGCTCTAAGGGTTCAAAATGCATGTCAACATAAGAGATATACTCTTATATGCTGAGCTTTATGTTAGAAAACTTTACATTCAAGCTCTCATGCAATTCTCAGGGCAACCAATTCACTTATTTAGCACATATTTATTAAGATCTACATATGTCAGCTACAATATAAATACCATAGATAAGTGGTAAACTTGGCTTTCACAAAGCTGATAGTCTTAAAAGGGATAAAAATAAGTAGAGAAACAATTGTCATAAGTATTATGATAACAGAAAATGACTGGATGCAAAGGATGAGGTTAATCTGTTTTTCTCATCCAGACTTGGAGGACTCAGGGAAGTCTTCCTGTGGGGAGAAATACCCATGCTGATCCCTGCTTAATAACCAAAAGTAAAGCTAGAGTTAGGGAGGGAAGGGGACTTGAGGAGTGGATATATAACATAGATCAAAATCTGCAGGGCAGATGAGTGTAACTTTTTGAACAAAGTGAAAATAATTTATTATGGCTAAAGCATAGATTGAGAGGCAGGGAATTACAGGAATGAAATAACAGAGGAACCAAAGGCCAAAGAATGCATTTGGATTATTGTGTAGGACCTGTGGGGAATATGTGAAAGAGTGTGTGGAAGGTCACAGACAGTCTGGTTTTATATCAAAAGGTCTGCTGTATAGAGGATAGATTGGAAGAGCAGAGGCTACAAAGAGGCCACATTCAGGTCTTGTTTCCATTGAGATATGAGGATAAAACTGGACCTGTGGTAATAGAGACAGAAATAAATGGGCAGGGACCAGGGAGATGGCTCAGTAGAAAAAGCGCTTGCCTGGCAAGCATAAGGGGCTGAGTTCAATCCCTGGTTCCACCAGAAAAAAAAAAAAAAAAAAGAAAAAAAAAAAGAAAGAAAGAAAGAAAATGGGCCAGATTTAAAAATGTTTAAGAGACAGCCCCAGCAAGAGACAATGACTAAATAGGGGAAAGGTAAGAAGTTAAGAATGTCAGGTTTTGGTTATACAGCCACATGGATGGTCATTGTGGTGTGGTAGTGGAGGTGGTGGTGGTGGTGGTGGTGGTGGTGGTGGTGGTGGTGGCAGTGGTAGCAGCGGTGGTGGTGGTGGTGGTGGTGGTGTTGTAGAGGCACAGAAAATTGAACACAGGGCCTTTACACTAAGCTACATTCCCATCCCCCTTTATATTTTTTCAAATGGAGTCTCAGTTATTAAGTTACCCAGGCTGGGCTCATACCTTATAATCTCCCTGCCTCGGCATCTAAATGCAAACTTTAATAGAAAAGTGTGATAATTTAGCTTAGTTCTATTGAGGTGTCTGTGGGATATCCAAATAGAAAATATTTTATACCAAATAATCCCATAAATTTTAGTTAGAATGTAGTCTGTACAAGATTTTTCATTCATCCTATCTCTCATAAAAGTAAACAAAAAAGGGGGATATAAATGATGGATCATTTTGTAATGGGGAAAAAAGTGTATATAAAAATAGCATAGATATACAGCTACCTTCTCTTAGTTCAATGAGAAGAAAGTTTTCAACTAATAAGTGTTTAGATAAGATATCACATCTGCATCTTGTACTATGAATAACTGCAACAAAAACACTATGAAATATATTAATTATTGTAACTGTCCTAACCTATTTTAAAATTGTCTCATTACTACTTTTTTCTCAATAAATTTAATATTTAAAAAAAAAGATTTTTCATTCATCAGAAAGATCTGGTCATAAAAGAGACCTATGGCATAGGTAACCATTTCTCTTTGTCTCAGTTACTCTTCTCTTGTTGCTGGGACAAAATATCCAACACCCAAAATGAAGGAGGGAAAGGTTTACTTAGTTCACAGTTAGTGGAGGTTTCGGTCCATACTCAGCTGGCTCCAAGGCAGAGTGGCACATGGCAGAGAGCAGCAGTTCATGGTGGCAGAAAACAGCAAGAGCAAATGGGAGGAGTAGTGGCAAAATTGGCAACAGAGAGCAAGTCTGTCTCCCTTATGTTACATTCAGGCTATCCGCCCCAGGCCAGGTGTAGCACTCACACACATAATCCCTGCACTGGATCATGAATTAATTACGAAGTCAAGAAGTCTGCCCCATGACTGCATGAGGCTTTGAGGGGACAACTAGACACAAACCATAACTTTTTTTTTTTACAAATTAGTACTGTCAGTTCTGTGGTTCAATTATGTTATGGATTTTATGACTTGTTGACTGATCTAACTAAAATTTATGGGATTACTTGGTATAAAATGTACTATTATTTGTTAGTAATCTGTATAACAGCATAAACTTTGCCATGTAATCATTTTGAGAATTTTCTCATTTTTACTTGTTCAAAAAAAAAATTTAAAATGCATCCTACTGTAAAATAAAATTAGATACATTAGCCGTTCTTTGCCAGGTTGATTAGTAGAGGTAGGTGGGTCAAGCTGTGTGGCAAACAGCCAAGAGAAGCATTTCAGGAACTAGTGAAACAGAAAGCAGATTTCCCTGTCTCCACGCTTGTTCTGGTCACATGTGCACAATAAGGTAGAACCTGCCTTGGAGATTCCTGGGATCTGCTGCCCTGGAGCCCCAACTGCAGGACTAGACCTGAGCTGGGCAGCTTCACACAGGCAGTTGCCACCAGGTGGTGCCAGACTCCAACCTGAGCCCATTCTGACTCAGCTGAACTTGCCCATTGAAGGAGCTGGCTGCTATTAGCTTCCCAGTAATTCAACCTTGTATTTTATGACTGATTTTTTTTTAATTCAGTCTCTGATTTATTAAATGGATACCCTGAATCTTTTTAGATCATAATTTGTTCATTATTTGGGATTTGAACTACACTTAGAAGTTAAGTACCTCCAGGCCTTCCCAAGGGTAAAAAATTGAGACTTAATTATTTTGGAATTTTACAATTCAGAATAGTTGAAAAAAATTCGAGTATTCCTTGTTATATAAAATATAAAATTCAGGCTGGCCAAATAACTCAGCGGATTAAAGCACCTGCAAATAGGCTCAGGGGCCAAGGTTTGATATCCGGGCCTGCCATGCGAGCCCCGCCCCTGAGGCATGCTGAGACAACAGTTGAGCCTGGGCATGGTGGCACACGCAATAAAAAATAAAATATAAAATTCATAGCAAATTTACTTTGTGTATGTGTAAGTAATTTCTTGCTGTAGATTTAAATGCACAATTGTGTCAGCTGTATTTCATCAAAGTGTGCTGTGTCTGTAGGAGATAAAATGGAAGAGGCACTTTCCCTTGCATGTTTTTATCTAGTCCCTTGTCTGTCTCTCCAATAAATATTTTTAGAAGAAGGTAAAATGGTAAGTTTAGAGAAATATGTTTGCCTTTAGTTTGCTTTCTTTACATTAGAGGTTATTAAGAGAATACCTTTTATTTCCTCTTCCTGAATGAGGAACTAATGACATCTAGTCTTGGTATCTGTCCTTGTAGTCATTTCAGGAGTTTTTGAAATTAAAGAGAAAAGAGGAAGAGAATAGAAGATAGATTTAAGAAAGAGATTGGTAGTCAGGCATTGCCATGTCCGTAGTCCCTGCATTCTGTGGTGGAGGCAGAAGGATGGCAAGTTTAAGCCCACCCTGGGCAATTTAGTACGATTTCAGAATTTAAAAAGGGATACAGAGGGCTGGCCTAATAGCTCAGCAGACTAAAGCGCTTGCTTAGGCAGAACACGGCAGCTGGGTTTGATCTCCGCATGCCATGCCAGCTCTGTCCCCAGGGCACGCTGATTGAGATTGGGCATGGTGGCATGCACCTGTAATCCCAGCACTTGGGAGGCTGAAAACAGGAGAATCACTCTGAGTCTGATCTATGTAGTGAGACCCCATAAACCCTGTAGGGAATACAGAAAAAATAAAATGGGATTCAGGTGCAGCTGAGTGCTAGGGCGCTGGGTTCTGGGTGCTCTAGGAAGGTGGAACATTTGGGTATATGGATACATCAAAAAATATATGTACAGGTAGAATACAATGTTGTTTTTTCTGTACATTCTAATTACTTTAAAATGTCTGGTCAATACTATGGGAAATAATGAGGAAACTCACTCCAGTGGTAAGATTTCTTGCCCAGCAGGCATTTTATACATGAAAGGTTTTAGATCTTCTTTCAGTTAGAAAAAAAAATATTCGTATGTGTGAGAGTAGGTTATGTGTGAGAGCATGTTACACACAAGAGTGTGTTAACACGTAAGAGTGTTACAAAAGCCTTGGAAAAACTAAACCTTCCTGCGCTGGTGTACCACTTACTAGATGAATGGCAGAGTCACTTACATCCCTAAAGTTTAGTTGCCTCTTTTATGAAAATTAGCTAAAGTAGTACTTCCACAGGGTGACTGTAATGGTCTAAAATAATAGATATGAAAATATATTATAATTATAAAATTGTATATAAATGTGGTTATTTTGATGTCTCTTGCCTTATGTAATAAAATCATTTTATACTTTCTGTTGGTTAAATAAGTGTTTAATATATAAAATCAGCTGATAACATTATGAAAGCATTACCATTAAAAAGGACACAACACAGGGTATCATGCCGTTTGTATTGTCTAAATTTCTACATAACTAGCTAATTTGCTTATTCTCTTTTAATGTGAGATAATAAGGGGAATAAACTCAACTGATTATTTAGGTTTTTCCAAAAAGTAAAACCAGCTTTATCTGAGATAGTCTCATTATCACAAAGAGCTATTCTGAGTGAAACTGTTACAAGGATAAAGATGAATTTATTAAAGGCATTCATTGTTTTGTTAATACTATGCAGAATATGGAAACAGAAATTGTGTGTGTGAAAGAGTAGGCAGTAAAGAAAAAGAGATCGAAGAGATACTTTTTATTCATTAGTGTTTTATTACTGTAGTGATTTTATTTTCCAACCCTATAAATAAAAGCTGTATTAACCCGTTTGTTTATCTTCAAAAAAACACTCAGGAGGAAACTTTAATGACATAAATTGAAATTATGTAGAATCTTCAGTTGTATTACGTAGCTTAAATCTTGAGTCTCAATTTATTTACAGGGGTCAGTTGAATATGCCTAAGGCATACAACAGATGAACTGGCTCTATCATCATTTTAGTAGTATACATCCTAATTTGTGCTTAAGCAAACAAACTTGTTTTATTCATCTCTTGTCAGTTATCTGTATATTTTTTAAGTTCCTCCATGAAAGAGACCGTAGTATTCTACTTGTCTGTTTAGTTTGATTTTTCTGAAAGTAATGACTGCAAATAATTCTTTTAGTGTATTAATTCCATAGGTAATGGAAAATAGATTTTTATTGTCTGCTATTTTTTATTGTTAACTGTATCCTTTGTGCCTATAGGTGATTCCCACATAGATTCACAACTTAATAATATTTAAGTCTTTCAAGGTACATAAAGTGTTACAGATAGGAAGCAAGGTAAGTTCATGCTGTATGAGAGCTCTGATTTGCCTGCATTGTAGATAGTAGGCAAGGGGGAAGGCTGAGAAAGTAGGATTAGTTCAGATTAATAAAGTACCTATTATTATTGGGGAATTCTTGGTGGCCTTATAGTCAAGCCAAGTCAAGCTAATGGACTGATTTACTCGTTTTTTTCACTCGTTGTACTGAGGGGTGGATTATAGCTCAATAGGGTCTCAAGTGAGGGAAGTTGGTTGGGAGCTCTAGGTGAAGATGGGAAGTGGAAAAAGAGTAACAGCTGAATGTAAAGTGTTTGGGTGTAGAATTGGCAAGATCTGGAGATTGATGCAGAGAATGAACCTCAGGAGTGATTCCCTCTTTTCTACTACATAGTCACAGAATGATGATTGGTGCCATGACATGGCTATTGACTGACAGTTTGCAGACAAGATTGAAAAAGGAATAATTTCTGATATTGCCAGTTAAACAGAAGACCCAATGCTATTATGGGCTACTGGACTCTTTTAGAATATTTTGCTGAGTTTATACACCTATAATATTCAACAATGGAACTTAAAAAAATTGTGATATAACTATGAATGTCCATTTTGTATCTGTGTATTCAAAGTGGTTGGGATAGATATATA
>NW_004524589.1:25768398-25797258 GCF_000260255.1 Octodon degus | reverse complement strand
TAAGAAGAATATATGCAGTGTATTATTTGTTGAAACTGTACTTTCGATTTGATTTGAAACTGTCTCATTGCTATATGTTTATCAATAAAACTTTGAAAAATAAAAAAAAAAAAGATTCAAAAAGGAAGATAGCACTTAATTCCCGATTGTTTATAAATGTAGCATCTCTGACCAAGGCCTGACCTCATGTAGTTTATTCGTAGTGCTGACTGCTGTGCTCGGATCTGGCTCCCTGTAGCTCTCCACAGACAGAATGGGGTATAGTCTCCTGAAGCCCTTCCTGCAGTTTTCTCTTGTTTTCCCTAAGGTACTGTTAGAAAATTGCCATTTTCTTTTTATACTCTATAAATAAAGTCTTAGGTTACAGTGCCTTATTTATTGATCTCTAAGTGAACACCTTCATATTTTTACTTAGATAACAAAGAGTAGCTACTGTTGAGTACTTAGGGTTCCTCAGTCACTTTACATACACTGTGGAAAGAATTGAACAGGTAAATGTTCTGAAATGGCAGGGACTAATATCACCCTTTAAATAAATGAGAAAACTGGGGAACATAGAAGCTATGATTTGCATATTATGAGTTACACCTGACCATATTACTGGGTGTATTGCTTTTAGCTAGTCTCAGGGCTATGAAATTAACTGAAGATATCTTAATCAGAACTGTGATTTTTGGGATAGTTTACTTAGAAGAGAAACTCAGTCTTACTTGTCAACTGTACTTTACTCTTGACAGTTGAGAGCATTTATAAATTTGTAAATACAGTTTTTCATTAAATGGTATGATTTAATAGGACCTGTAGGGTCTACAGGGTGCTCAGGGTCTCACTACTAGATTGGATTCCTAGTGATCTGCCTGTTTACAGCCTCCCAAGAGCTGGGATTGCAGGCGCGCCACCAGGCCCAGTCTCAGTTGCCATCTCAGCACACCCTGGGAGTGGATCTGTCAAAGCAGGCCCGCGGATTGAACCCCCAGCCCCTGCGCCTGCTTGCAGGCACTTTAATTGCACTGGTTTTTAAGGCCCATTTTCCTATTACTAGTCTACTCTGGTCATACTGAAAGCACATTGGCCTCCTTCTTCTGTACCAATTAGGCATACTCCTACTTTAGGACCTTTGTGGGTCCATTGCCCGCTACTTAACCACTTACTCCTAAATAAGAACCCAGAGCCCTATTTTCTCATGCTAAATGTTACCTTCTCTTTATAGTCTTTTCTTACTACCCTGCTTACAGTTGGAAAATCTGTCTTTCCCCTACCTTAAGCTCACTAGCCCCTCCTCTGCTTTATTTTTCTACAAAGTAGATAAAATCTGTTAACATATTGCATGTTCATTTACTTTTCATTTCTTTCCTACTAGAATGTAACCTCCATAAGAGTGGGGAGGTTTCATCTATTACTCAGTGCTGGCTGGATTCCAGTGTACCAGTGCCTGGTGCAGAGTAAGTGCCCAATATATATTTATCACATGAAAGTATGAGTTGATACATGAATTGATCCGGGGACTGTCAGTTTAGATGAAAGCCTGCACAAGGTTTCTAGTAGGTCTGATGAGCACTGAGCATAGTGACTGGCAGGTAGAAGTTAGCTTATTTAACTCCACCAGATTCACTTAGTTTCGTTTCGATATATCAGCTTGTTATGGCTTGTGTCCAGTTGGCCCCCCATAGCTTCATGTGATCATAGGTGGGGCATTTTCAGAAGTGACTGGATCTAGAGTGTGTGATGCTAAAATGGATTCATGGTGTGGTGCTAGGCTCAAGGGCACTAGGTTAAGGATTTGCATGTTTCCCACCCTGAGTAGCCGGGATAAGACAAAGAAGGCAGAAAGACACTGTTATGATCCCTTGCTTGCTTGCTTGCTTTTGCAGTCTTCTGCTTGGCATGAAATGGTCCTGCTCTCTGATGCCCTCTGCCAAAGGGAAAATAAACCTTTTCCCTTTTAACTTTAGGTATTTTGTCTCAGTAACTTGAAAAGTAAATAAGATGGAACTACTTCAGTCTATCAGCTTTTTTTTAAAAACATCAACACATTAATGGATTTTAAATAAATGGAGTTTTTGGGTATTTTTGAGGAGAGGAGGGTTGGTACCAGGATCAAACTCAGGACCGTATGCTTGCCAGGCAGACACTTATGTTGCTGAGCTATCTCCCCAGGCCTAAATAAATGTTTTGATATTTGAATTTTTCATATATATGAATTTTTCATGTATATTTAAGTATGATATAGGTTAGATAATTATCTACTTTCAGCCAGTGTCCACAAGTAGTAAATGAAAAAATGTGCTTGTGTACCAGGTGTCTTGATCCATTTTTTATAGCTACAACAGAAAACCTGAGTCTGGGTTTTTCTTGGTGTTTTGGGGAGAGAGATATCAGTGACTGAACCTAGTGCAGTCACATTGAACTACACCACATCCTTAGCTTTTTTTTTTTAATGGTAGAGGAAATTGAACTCAAAACCTTTGCACTAGGGTCTATCCCCGATCCATTTTATCTTGAGACAAAGTCTTGCTAAATCACAAAGTTTCCCAGGCCAGGTTTAAATTCAGTAATCCTCTTGCCTCAGCTTCCCAGAGTTCTGCTCTTGCAGGCATGTGCCACTATGCTTTGGTAAGACTGGATAATTTATAATGAACAGGAATTTATAGGCTCCCTGTACTATAGGCTGAGAAGCTCAATATCAGGGTGCCAGCAACTCAGGTGAAGCAGAGTGCTAGTAAGGGCCTTCATCCTACATCATCAAGTTGCAGAGGCCAAATGCAAGAGCGTGAGCAAGAGCAGGCAAACGCATCCCTAATAATGGCATAAATTCCACGTACAGTGGCTTCTTCCTTGTGGCCTCCTCGCCTCTTAAAGATCTCACCTTTTAATACTGTTACAGCAGCAGTTAGATTTCAACATGATGCAAATTATCTAATCAGTGTGATCATTATGCATATCTAAAATGTACCAATAAAATCTGATTGAAAAAAAAATTTCAGCATGCATTTTGGAAGAGACAAACATGTAGTATGTTTAGCCAACTGCAACTCCAAAATGTTTCTACTCTTAAAATCCATAATTTCCCCCAAGAAATTGTATTAAATAAGATTTCTTCTTTATTCATTTTGTTTTTATATCTTATTCAGTTTCTGCCTACCAGTGTTATTTAAAGGTAAAATTATTGATCATTGGTTATAAACAAAAGATAACCTACTTAAAAACTCTGTTTTGTATCATCTTAAAAAACAAAAGCATCAGATACTAATAGTTTTATGTTTTGTCCAGGGAGAAAAATGTGGAGGTAGAGATAATTAATTCATTTTATCAGATAAAGCAGACATTTGCTTCTGTCCCTTTTTGTTCTAACTAGGAAAAAATGCTCACTTTTATTAACCAAAAATATTTTCACCTGAAGGCAAAAGAAGCAGTTGTTTAGTTGTTGCACCTGTTGAGCTCCTCAGACAGCCATATTTTTTTCCCATTTGCTCCTGATATTATTTCAAGTTCTAAGACATTGTTGATGTTTATTCAGGCTGAGACATGTTTCTGCCATTGCCCCAAATCTAGTTTGTTCCCATTAGAATTTCAAAAGTTCCCAGTTGTTTTCAGTCTTCCAAGATTTTCTTACCAGTTTGCAGAAACAAATTTGGATTTGACCTGTTGGTACTGTGAACTGTAGAAGTGAGAACATACATACCATCCATCTAGTAGTATGTTCTTACTGTATGCTTTATTCTGAGGTTTTTGAGTTGTGAGATATTTTTGGATAAAGTATGTATATTAAATCATCTATTGCACAATTTATATGAAATGTGCCTATTTATAACATTAAAGTCTGTTTATTAAGGGAAGTGATTAAGAACTTATTTAAATTTCTTCTTTGAATGTTGTTAGCCATACCTCCCAATTTGCCCAAGAAAGATGTACAGTAGCTTATGCCTGCTGCTCTGTTATCACTATTATATCATCCTCTTTTGCTGTTAAAAAAAAAAATACATTTGTGGTTACTCTAGTAATCAAACCATAGTTCAGTAGTACCCAACCATACTAAGATACTTTCGCTTTACATCTCATACAAGATTAAAATTATCTATTCCTTCCATCCTTCCTCTCAATATAACTTCCACACATAAACATAACACATAGGACAGGTGGGGAGTTGGAGCTAGTTGGACTCAACCTAAAAGAGTGATGTGAGACATAGTTTGGGATCAAACATTAACTTTTATTTATCAAAGTACTTTTAAGGATAATATATACTAGTCCCTCTGTATCAGCAGCTTCCACATCTACTAATTCAACCAACTACAGAAGAAACGTAGTTTGAAAACAAACTGCATTGTACTAAAAATATACAGACTCTTCCTTGTCATTATTTCCTAAACAGTACAATAACTAGAAGTAATCTAGAGGTGATTTAAACATATAGAAGGATATGTGTAACTTACATGCAATACTGCACCATTTTAGCCTTCCTGGGTTTTGATACCTGTGGGATTGGGGGTGTAGGAGTGTCCTGAAACCACTCTCTTACAAATACGGAAGGTTTTGAGAATTTTGTACTTAGAAACATCTGGGGGCTGGGGAGATGGCTCAGTGGAATAAGCGCTTCCCTGGCAAGCACAAGGACCTGAGTTCAATCCCCGGTTCCGCAAAAAAAAAAAAAGAAAAGAAACATCTGATATAATACTGACCAGTTGACTAACTTTCAGGCTCTCTGTTACTATGACATTTAATTATAAACTCAGCTTGGGGGTTTTTTAATGAACTTCATTAGTTTATTTGTGTTACAAGTAACTTCTGTTGTTTTAAGTTTCTCTTTTGAGAAAATTTGAATTTCTGCTGTCTTAACTATATTTGTTATATTTTCTAATTCATGTAAAATTTAGAAATAGGGTCGGCCTAATAGCTTAGTGGACTAAAAGCACCTGCTTATGTAGAGCACAGTGGCCAGGGTTCAATCCCAAGCATGCCTGTGGGGTGCACTGAGACAGCAATTGAGACTGGGTGTGGTGGCATGCATCTGTAATCCTAGTTTTGGGAGGCTAAAAACAGGAGAATAACTACAAGTCCAGTCTACATAGTGAGACCCTGTAGACCCTGTCCTAAATACAAAAGAAATTAAGAAATAGGTTGCTTATTAGTTGTATGGAAGTTATTGTTTCATCTATGGTGGGAATATAATACATCTGTTGTTTTATCAAGCCTGTCTAAATTCTGAATGAACATATTCACATTGAACCATAAACCAAGTATGTAATATAGTCACAATTCTTTCCCAGCTAGCTTTTAGACAGCTGCTTGTGCCATCTACTATGGGCATGTAATGTAAAACTCATCATGTCAGAATATCCCAAGAAGAAACGTGAAGCAAGAGCAGGGTTGGCACTTCTGTGAGAATCTGCTGGACAGATAGGCACACAGATGGTAATGTGAGTGATGAGGAATATAGGTGAAGCTTTTCCTGCTTGTCTGCCTTTGCCCCTTCCTGTGGGGCCTGGTTCCTAACAGGCCAGAGCCCAAACCTAGATGCAACCACAAGCAGCAGGCTTTACTGATCTGTTTGACATTTATTAATACAATGAAGTTACTGTGTCAGGATTAATGGTCACACCCTATCCAAAAAGTGGGACAGTGGATGCTGCCACAGTATGGCACAGGTTCTGGGGCCAGGCTTGCGTTTATGTTTAGGCTTCACAGTTTACCTTGCTGTGTGACGTTAGACCAGTGTTTAACCTCATGGTGTTTTAGCCTTTCTGCTTATAGAATGGTAGTAATGGTATAGCTACAGCTTTTGTGATTGATTGTTGTGGAGCTAAACAAGTTAGTATGTGTGAAATACCTAGAACAGCTCCCACCATGTGGCAAACACTGCGTGTGTACTATTACTAATGTTTTCAGTGGAGGAACAATCTCTTATCTAATCCTCTGAGGTTCATTTGAGTCATGTCAGTTGATAATATTAAAGAAGTGTACAATACACAGGTTGTGAAATAGACACCAAAGGTTTGAGGCCTGATGAGGAGAGTGGCTCTACACAGGAACCTTGCCCATAAGTGTCTAACAGAAGGCTTGTTAATAGAAGCCTTAGCCTCTAGAATTTTCCTCTGTTAATTTTTGGTTTTTCCTTCTACATTGAAGAAATATTTTCCTTCATTCTCTTATCTATCTTACTCCAGTTAAAAATAATAAACTTCTCTTTTGACCTTAGAATTTTGTTTATGCCTTTACATAGCACTTACATTTAGCAGGATGGATAGATTGTGGCTTGATGCATGTATTAGTACCCTCTAAGCATAAGTCTTCTTACAAGCTATAATATTAGCTTGCTCTGTTGGTTTTATTTCATTTCCCTGTAGCGTGGTCTAATTTTCAGGGCTGCTACTAGGAAAAACATCTAGGGACTGAAGCTTCTGTACCTTCCAACTAAGTATTCATGTTTAATTAGTACTGAAAATATGATTTACTTATACTTCTGTTACTGAAATAACATAAAATAGTGTGACTATGTTTGAGAAATACATTAAAACCTGTTTGTGGTGATTTACTATTTAAAATATCTAGGTCATCCAGGAGTGAAAAATATATAAATGTTCAATGTTTTGAGAACGTTACTGTCTCCAAAATCAATTTTTCATGATTTATTTGTTTTGATAATAGAATATTTCTGCAGATCATTGCAATCAGGATGACTTCAGAAAATAGCAAAATGGCATAACTACTTTAAAATACATTTCCACTTAGATAATAAATACAAAATTTTAAAACTGCACAAGTAATTTATCTTTTTAATTACCTTGCTCCCATTGTTTGGTGTTTTGTTTTGTTTTTCTAACATGCAAACTCTTTTATTTGAATCTCTAATGAATGACATGTTTAAATTTTAAATTTGTTAACATTGCCATGTAAAAGACATTAAGGGCCGGCCAGATAACTCAGCAGACTAAAACGCCTGCTTCGGCTGAGCACAGCTGCTGGGGTTTAGTCCCTGGTGTGCCGTGTTGGTCCCACCCCCAGGGCATGCTGAGATGGTGGTTGAGACTGGGTATGGTGGCGCCTGCCTATAATCTCAGCACTTGGGAGGTTGAAGATAGGAGAATCACTGTAAGTCCAGTCTACGTAGTGAGACCCTGTAGATCCTGTCCTAAAAAAAAAAAAAAAAAAAAAAAAAAAAAAAAAAAGACATTAGACACTAGCATACCAAAGTATGACCACTAAGGATTTCAAGCCGGTATTTACCAGATTTATACAAATCCCATGAACTTTCAAAACCCTACTTTTTGAATACTGAGAGCCGAATTCTCTTCTCCTCTCTAGTTCCTTTTGGAGATAGGGAGATGTGAAGCAGTCAGCATGGTTTGAAGTGAGGCATAGCTGGTTTCAAACTGTGGCCCTGTAAACCTGGCTCATATGACTTGAAGCTGAATGTCAGTTTACTGAGTGGAAATAGGTTAGAAAATATGACAGATGGGTTGAAAGGAGGGTAGGGAAATGGGAAAAAAAGAATCAAGTTATATTGTGTACAGGTACAAATTCTCTATGATGAATGTGATCATTATGTGTATCTAAAATGTACCGATAAAATCTGATTGAAGAAAAAAAATACAACAAGGGATTTGTAGGGATTAAATGAACCACTTACGTTATACTTTCTATTTATGTGTATTAGGAAAAGAGTTTTTTAAAACTGATTCTGAAAGAAGCTTACTGTTGATAATCTTTTAATTCAGAGTTCCATCCTTATTAAAACACACATAGAGAGACTGGGCATGGTGGTGCTTGCTTGTAATCCCAGCTCTTAGGAGGCTATAAGCAGGTGGATCACTGTGTGTCCAGTCTAGTAGTGAAACCCTGAACACCCTGTAGACACTTCCCTAAATACAAAAGAAAACAAACAAAAAAAAAAAAAAAACATAGATTTTGATCTTTGAAGGCTTATGTCTGGCTGAATAACCTACTAATTGTTGTTGTTACCTTTCATTTTGGGGGACGTTTTAACTATCACTAAATGCAATTTTTTAAGCGTCAGTTGCAGTTTCTGATGTCATCATCCCTGTAAGCAGATGACCTCATCTAATACCCTGGCATCATATTCTTTAATCCCTATGTGAACACTGATTCATCTCAGTTCAGCTTCACATAACCATTCTAAGGGTCCTATCCTGTTTTTTCATCAACTAAAATTGTGCCACAATGTACTGTTCTGTCTCTAAATCTCCGTTCTCCAACAGCAATCTCTATAGTTTTCCATCTTATACATGCAACTACCAACACTTAATCTGTCATCTCATTGGGACCTACAATCCTTGTCCTTTCTACTTTCCCTTAGTGTATCAGCCTTTCTGTGTTCTTCTTTTATTTCTTTCACTACAACTTAGATTCCAAGGTCCATTGTTTCAGCTGCTCTCTTGCCTGTAACCTAGACTTCATTCTTTGTATTTCTTTGATCTTAATTAACATAGCTTTCACTTAAAATATTTTATAAAACACTCGCTAAAACCTGAGTTTGTGTGTGGATGTAAGTAATTACACCTACCTCAATGAATTATGACAAGGAGTAAGTGAGCTAAAATACAGTGTTTAGATGGCCCTCTGATCTACGTGGAAAATGTTACAGAGAAACATTTCAACCTGTAGGTTTTCATTGTCAATGAAAAATAAAATTTTAATGTCCAATCCAGTTCTGACATTTATTAGTTGCATACTGCTCAAGATCCTTACCACGCTAGGCAGATTCATGTAGTATATACATATAAACATACCTCACATTACCAACCTCTAGTGGTCCTTAAGATTGTCATCTAGTCCATCTTTGAGCTTCCAGATTTATGAATCTTTGAAAACATACACTTATGTATTTGAAGTAAATGAAATGTTTGTGAATTTCAGAAATCTCCGAGAAGCAAGGGATAATGCTTTGGCTGAAAAGGACCGAGCAGTGATGGCAGAAAAGGATGCTTTGGAAAAACATGATCAGCTCTTAGACAGGTAAGCATCCTGCAAATGGAAATGTTAAAACTTCAGTTTCTGTTCCTATTACTTTTTCTTTCTTTCTTTTTTGTATTTAGGACAGGGCCTATAGGGTCTCACTGCGTAGATCGGACTCTAGTAATCCTCCTGTTCACAGCCTCCCTAGTGCTAGGATTACAGGCAGACACCACCATTCCCAGTCTCAATCCCTGTCTCAGTGCGTCCCCAGGGGTGGAGCCGGCTAGCAGGCCCAGGAATCAAACTCCCAGCCCTTGTGTCTGCCTAAGTAGGTGCTTTAGTCTGCTGAGCTATTTGGCTGGCCCTAGAAAAGGTATTTCAACAGAAATAATTAAATTAATTATTTAATTCTTTATTGAGACAGGGTCTCTCTGTGCAATTCAGCCGCCTTGAACTCACTTTGTAGCCCAGGCTGGTCTCGAACTCGTAACAATTCTACCATGTCAGCCTCTTGAGTGCTGGGATTACAGGTGTGTGCCATCACCCCTGGCTATAATTTTAATTTTAACTATAACATGCATTATTTTTGTAATATATAGTTCTTACATATTGAAACATGATATTAAACATTTCAATCACTCCAGAGTTCCCTTATACCTATTTCAGCCTGTCCCATCCAGTACCCCCAAGAGGCAACCATGTTTTGACTTTTGTCACCATAGTTCGATTTTGTTCTCCTTAAACTATGGTATGTCCTTTTTTATGTGTAGCCTCTTTGAGTGAACATTACGTTCACTGATTTTGTTCCTATTTCAGTAATTCCTTCATTATTATACTCCACCTTGTTATATTCACTTGTAGATGGAGTGCAGTTGTTCGCTGATTTTAGTTACCATAAGTAAAGCTGCTGTGTACATTTGTGCACAGGCTATTTGTGAGCATATTTCTGTTTCTCTTGGGTAAATACTAGAAGTAGAGTTGCTAACCATAGAGAGAAAATAGTTTTACTTTAGAAAAGCCACACAGCTTAATTCCAAAGTTGTTGTACATTTCCCAGTTCATTTTTCAAAATCTGTATTTTAATTGTGTTTGTTTAAAAAAATTAATTATATTTGTTGTAGGGAAGACAAGAAAAAGAATGATTTATCTTTGACTGCATAAAGAGATGTTTCTTTTTAATGGGCTTATTAAAAGGAGTATCACTGATGAGTATTAACTATCATAACCTTATTGAACACTAAGTTTTCTGTTTCTTCTTCTTTTAAGAGTAGGAAGAATTTATTGGGATTAAAAAAAAAACTTCCGGGCTGGGGAGATAGCTCAGCAGCCTGAGCACCTACCTGGCAAGTGCAAGGTCTTGAGTTCGATCCCCTGTACCAAAAATAAAATCTTCTGTCTTAGAGGAACAGATGAGAGCCCAGAAAGTGAGTTGCCCAACAGCCCCACTTCTTAAAGGTGTTTTATTGAGCATGAGGTGAGGCAGACTTAAGATGTCACAGGGCTATAGCCAATCAGTAAGATTAGACGTATAGTCACTTAAGTAATATTGATCCAGTGGCAAATCATAGGATGGGTGTGAGCTGAGACAAAACTATTATCAGCCAATAAGTATACGACAAGTATAGTCGCTAGAGTAATATTGATTAAATGGTGATCCAATGGGAAAACAAATCATGTGGCAGTCACACCTGCGATGAACAAGGACTTGCCCTGGAAGGGGTAGGATAAGGAGGTTTGGTCCTCCACCCCAAGATGATCGATGCCTACTTAGAATATCTTCCATTAGTTGAGCCTTAAATTTTAAATGCTTTGACTGCTGGCAAGGTCAAAAATATCTGCCTGTTTCTCTTTTCAGTTTTTATTTCTTATTGGTACACATTTGGAGGGTTTTTAAAATTTTGAAATAATTTCATATAGAAAAGTTGCTAAAATAGTGCAGCCTCCATATATATTTTTGACAAACTAATAAACTTTTGAAATTAAGAATTAAGCTTAGTGGTTTTTATTTTTGTTGTTGTTTTGTGGTTTGTGTGTGTGGTTTTTTTTTTGTTTTTGGTTTTTGGTTTTTTTTTTGAGACAGGATCTGACTGTGTAATTCAAACTGACCTGGAGCTCACTCTGCAGCCCAGACTGGGCCCAGACTCTTGGTGATCCTTCTGCTAGGGCCTCCCAATTGCTGGAATTATAGGCAGTACTTGCTACCATGCACAGCAATAGTTCATTTTTACTGATAAATGAAGACCTGACAATTAATTTGTGATTGGAGATAGGGTCTCCCTACATTGCCCAGGCTGAGTTAAACTCTTGGTTCAAATGATCTTTCTGACTCAACCTCCCAAGTGGCTGGGAGGTATATACCACTGTGCCCAGCTTCTAATATTTTATTTAAGCAATATATACATTGAAATTTTGGGCTCCAGGTGTAACTCAGTAGAAGAGGCCTGATCTGCTATGCATGAGACCCTGAGTTTAATCCCCAGCCCTGCCCCAAAGCAAACTTAAAACACAAAACTCACATATTTAACTAATTTGGTATAAAATAAGAATGACAAATTGTATGACAGATTGAATATCTAATAAATCTTTTCAGATGTAATTAATGACCTGAATGAATTTTATGAAATAGATGTGAGAATGTACACTTAGATTCAGAAACCTACAGTGGCATGATAGGCTTAGAAGGGAACTGTGAAAATGACTTGGAGGTTTCGGATATGGAGATCTCATCCTACAGCAATAGAATTAGAATGTAGTTGGTTATTATCTTACCCGTAGTACTGTGCCGAAATCCTGGAACCCAAGTGTCAAACTAGAAAGCCTTCAGGGAAAGTGATCTAATCTATGTAAAGATTTAGTGCTATCTTCTTATGCTAGGCTGTAACGCCACACAGATACTGGGAAGGTTCACACACGAAGGAGCTCATTCTCTGGCTTGGTAACACTTAAAATAGTAGCATTAGGACAAAACTTACAAGAAATAAAGAAATTTTTTTCAGCATGTCTTTTCAAAAGGCTTTAGCATCTAATATATTCCCTGTCAGTACAAGTGTTCAGCTGTCCAGTCAGGACGTGCTTATGTGGATTGAAGCATGAAATGGGTAGTGTAATGAGTTCTAAGCCCTTTTTTGCTTGACAGACATGCCAACTCCTTTTTGCTCCTCTGAGCCCCGGGGTGGCCTAACTCAGAGGGCCTTTGGGTCTTGAGTGGCTTCCAAGTCCTGCAGTGATTTTTTCTAAGTGCTGGGATTGCAGGGATGAACCACCCTGCTTACCTTGGAGAGGTTTCTTAACCTGATGTGATCAGTGACGCAGCAGCAGCTTAGAAAAGTTGATACGCTGGTCAAATTCCATGAAAAAAAAAAAAGAATGATGAACCCAAGCTAATTTTGAGTGTTCATTTAAAAGCTCTTTTCATTCCTTTACATGTATTTTTTTCTTCAAAACAAAAAATAGATCAGTGGTAGAATGCATCGTTAAAGTCTGTAAAGCTCTGAATTCAAGCACTAGCAGGGTAAGTGCAGTCAATCAATGATATGACATATATGCATGTATGTGTGCATATGTTTGTATATATGTGTGTATATATGTACATATACAGTCTTTAATTCATTGAAATTATTTTGAGTATAGATTGCCTATATATTTGGACTATTTTTAGAATATAATGTATATTTTTTGTTTAACAACCCAAGGAAAAATATTTTTGTGTTAAAAGATTAAAGAGTTCTTAGTATTTAAATATGTAATTCTGGTTTCCTTTGTATCAAAATCAGAATAAACAAATGCATTTTAATCTTTACATGGAATACAGTTTCCAAGACTGGGCGTCGTGGCACACACCTATAATCCCAGCTCTTGGGAGGCTGTGAACAGGCAGATCACCATGAGTCTGATCTAGTAGTGAGACCCTGAACACCCTGTAGACCCTTCCCTAAAAATATACCAAAAAAAACCAAAAAAGGTCAGAATACAATTTCCATAAATTGCATTTAAGTAAATCTGACCTACCTATACACAATTTTTTGATCAGGCATAATTGGCTTCATCTTTTTCTTTTACATAAGCAGTGTTTTATTAATGAAATACTTTATGGTACTTTTATAAGGAGAAGTATAAAGAAGCAATATGCCATTTTTAAACTTAAAGAAAAAGGGTTTTTTACTCAATGACTTTAGTTTTCTACAAAGGAAGGGCCTTTCTTAGGCATAGAAGACCTACCTATGTCCCATATCCTCACTCAGCCTTTTCTCTACTACTAAGTAAATACTGCCCAGCTTTCATGAACATGAGCAGAACAGTATCTCATGTTCTGGTGTTTGAATTGCTGTATATACCTTATAGATTGCCCTAGGGAGAAAATTTGAAACTCAACCAGTACAAGAGCTAGAATAAGTTAAGTACACCATTATATTTAAGGGCTCCTACTTGAATCTACAATTCATTTCTTATCTCTTTTTTTATTTTCTTTCAGTAATGAAAATTGCACACAAAAACTATACCCCCCAGTCCTTTTAAAACTGTAATTTGAGACACAGTATCACTAAGTAGGCCCAGGCTGGATTGGAATTTGCAAACCTGCTTAAGCTCACAAGGAGCTGGGATTGCAGCATACACCAGAATTAATTTTAATTGTAGTTTTTAGTTGTAGCTTTCATATATATTCTGTGTTTTGGCATATATTTTGAAATAAATGTCAGTTTATAAATATTTTGAGTGAATATTATTTGAAATTATATTTTCATTATCCACAACTTATTTAATAATGGCAGGATTTTACCTTCACCTTTTGCTAGTGAAGACAAGTAAGAATTTAGGGTAGTAGGTGAGTAGAGTGCTTTTCATGTGCGCTGAGGTGGTTTAGTAGTTGGTGAAGAAACTAGCTACCCTAAATTTCTACTTTTGCTTTATCGCCAAAGGAGAATAATCTCAATGTGCTTCTATTCTGCTTTTCATCTACTTTAATCTGCTGTTATGTTTTTCAGTAGACAAGGAAATGTTTGTGTGATTTAAACTTAGTGGGTTAAAGAATTTTGACATTTGAAATTAAAGCTATAATATCCAAGTGTTTTGCTTAATAAAAATGCATTAATTTTATTCATGTTATTACTAGTCTTCATGTAATACAAAATAATTCATATTATTTGTTTTCAATGGAGAAAATTAAAATTTTCAATCCTTAGTGTTACTTTTTGGTCATCTTTCTTTATGAAATGCAGAATATACATTCATACATTTCAAAGGAAAAATTTTAATGTTTGAATTTTTTTTAATTGTAGAAAAGTTATTTTTTAAATAATTTCATTGAGAAACAAATAGCAATGGAACAGTTTCAAAACCGGTTAGTAGGAGAGTTTCAATAATTAATACACTGCATATTGTTATCTTCTTAGTGGTTATTCATAGTACAAGATGCTGACATGATATCCTGTCCAAATACTATTAGTATAAATCTTTCTTCTCATTGAATTAAGAGAAAGTAGCTGTTTATCTATCCTATTTTGTATATACAGATACAAAATGGTCCTTCATTTGTATCCCCTTTTTTGTTTACTTTTATCAGAAAAGGGTATTCCATTGTCATTTAAATATTGTAGATGTGTGAATTGAGCAAAATATTCCAGTATATTCCAGTAGTCCATAATAGTAGTGGGTCATCCACAGGACTGGCAAGATTAGAAGTTGTTCACCTGAGCCCTTTACAGCCCAGCATACCAACATGGCTTCACCCCTTATACCTCGTTTTTTTAACCTTTCTGCTGGATGGTTAAGACCAAGATAAAGCAAGACCTATATAACGTGAAATATAACTTTTGTATCTGATAAGGTCAGTCAAGTCCCCTCAGGTTTTATCCTGAAACCCTGTACCGTACTTTGTAGATCCTCTCAGTGTCAGCTGTGTTGATGAGTCATGGCCATTGCTTGGCCAATTTGCTCTCTGTGAAATCCTGAGAGAATGTTTTCTTTCCATATGACTCTCCTTGGGCACATTCTACATCGTTGTTCACTTTCCTTTGTGGCCCCATAATCTCCTTGATCAGAAAATTAGGGATACAACTGAGTTACATGATGTTACAGTGTAGGTTTTCCTATGTCCTGAGTCTTCATTGACCTTGAAGGGCTAGGGCCAAAATGTTGGCTTTCCTTTCAGCCCTTCTTCTTCACTAATTTTGGTCTGCAAACTTAGGTTGTTAACCCTCCAGAAGAGAAGCTTATTGTTATTACCATACAACCTAGGCTGTTAAACTTAACCTCACTATCTGTCTGAATATCAAACATCTTAGGCATAACATGGAACAGGTATTTTCCATCAAGTATTGATATGTTTAACTCTAAGTCCCTACAGAATATGAAGAAAAAAATTTAAAAAATAAAAAAAATTAAAAATATGAATAAATAATTGCATGTGAAAAGTTGTTATTTTATAAAATACCCTAATAGGTCACTCTAAAGAGTTTCTCATAAGCTTAACAGCCTAAGTTGTTTGATAATAACAATAAGCTTGTCTTCTGGATGGTTAACAACCTAAGTTTGCAGACCAAAATTAGAGAAAAAGAAAGGCTGCAAGGAAAGCCAACATTTTGACCCTAACCTTCTAAGGTCAACTAAGACTCAGGACATATGAGAACTTGTACTGTAACGTCATGTAACTCGGTAGTGTCCCAAATTTCCTGATCAAGGAGATTATGGGGCCAAAGAAGAAAGTGATCGATGATGTAGAGTATGCCTAAGGAGAGTCACATGGAGAGAAAACATTCTCTCAGGCTTTCACAGAGAGCACATTGGCCAAGCAAGGGCCGTGACTCATCCACATGACTGACACTGACAAAGGTTCTACAATCTGAGGTACAGGATCTCAAGATAAATCCTGAGGGGATTTCACTGACCTTACCAGACCCAAAAGCTACAACTCTTGCTGCATAGGTCCTGTTTTACCTTGGTCTTAACCATCCAGTAGAAAAGTGTGAAGATGAAATATAGGAAGGAAAGCCATGCTGTTATGTTGAGCTGTGGGGGACTGAGGTCAACAATTTCTGACATTGGCAGTTAAACAGAAGACTCAATGCTATTATGGGCTACTGGACTCTTTTAGAATATTTTACTGAGTTTACACACCTATAATATTCAAATAATGGAACTTAACAAAAAAAGGGTATACAGATGAATGTCCATTTTGTGTCTGTGTATTCAAAGTGGTTAGGATAGATATATAGTTAGCTTCTGTTAATGAGTAGAATGATTTGTTCTAGTGGTGTTTGTAAATAGGATATCAAGTCCGCATCTTGTACAGCAATTAACCACTAAGAAGAATGTATGCAGTGTGTTAGTTATTGAAACTGTCCTAGCGATTTGATTTGAAACTGTCTCATTGCTATTTGTTTATCAATAAAATTATGAAAAAAAAGAAAAAAAATATTTAAATGAAGATGGAATATCCTTCTCTGACAAAACTAAACAAAAAAGGGGATAAAAATGAACAACCATTTTGCATCTGTATATTCAAAATAGGATAGATATAGAGCTACATTCTCTTAATCCAGTAAATAGAAAGGTTTGTTCTAATAGTGTTTGTAAACAGGATATCATGCGTACATATTGTACAATGAATAACCACTAAGACAACAATATACAATGTATTAATTATTGAAACTGTCGTACTTTTCAGATTTGAAACTGTCTTATTGCTATTTGTTTCTCAATAAAATTATGGAAAAAAAAGTTTCTCAGAATTTACAGGATTTATCTGTGTTAACTTGATGTGTTGCATTCCTCAGTATTTTCTCTTAAGTTTGGTTTTGTTTATAATGAGATGGTCAAGCTCCATGTTTTTCTAAGGTTTTCCTTTAACTGTTGTTCCATTTGACATGTATTCATTTGGTTAGATGTGTATGTCAAGCTGGATATATTATGAAAATATTTACTTAACAGGAAAATTACTGATGGATGTGTTTTAAACTTAAAATTCTATTTTATAGAACAGTAAATCCTTATAAATAAATACTGTAATACTCTGCATATTTTTGTTGCATCAGTAGATTAGTGTAGAAAATACTGTTTCCATATTGTTTGGCATAAACTCAATCCTGAATAACCGAATGCCTATCTTTTTCAAGGGAGAAATTCACTTTTTTGCCTATAAAATCAAGTCTATGAGCAGTTGATCTTGGCCTGTACTTTTTTACCTTCTTATTCCAGAGAATTTTACATGTACATTAAAATTTTAAAGAGTATCACTCACAATTCTCGTCTTTTATCCCAGGTTCACTCCTTTTTAACAGTTTGTTACATTTATCATTCTTTTTAGTATTTTCTTATTTTATAAAAATGAATAACATTTTGGGCCGGGGAGATGGCTCAGTGGAATAAGCGCAAGGGCCCAAGTTCAATCCCCAGTTCTGCAAAAAAAGAATAAAATTTTATATTAAAACAATGAGAATAATAATAATACACTGTTAGAGTATTGTTAAAGTACAAGACACAAAGCAAAGAGATTCTTAGAAAAAAAGTAATAATATGAAACATTTATTTCAATGGATAAAGATAAAATAGTATTTTCAATGAAATGAATTATCATTGGCCGGGGAGATGACTCAGTGGAATAAGTGCTTCCCTGAAATAAATTAGCATATAGATGAAAATATTTGTGAAACAATGAAATGTGTAATTTGGAGAAATATTTCTGCTTCTCCCTATTTCCTGTTTATGTCTTTTTTGTATGTATGTGTATAATGTAAGAGAAACGATGCTGTATTTGAGATTGTGTGTTTTATTTTTGTTATACCCTCTTTTACACTCCCTTATTTTTTTTCTTCCTCCCTGCGCACACACACACACTTTTTCTAAATAATTTTAAGAATCTGTTGATTACATCATGTGCCTTTACTACTTCTCAGTGTATTTCTTAAATACAGAAATATTCTTGTATAACTACTATATCTTTCAAGCTCAAGATATCCTTGATGCAATACTTAAAACCATTTTTATTAGTTATCTCAACAATGTCCTTTTATAAACAATTTTTTTCTGCCCTGGGATTCAGTCTAGAATCATATGTCTTATTATTTATCATGCCTCTTCAGTCTTTAACCTAGAACAGGTTTTTACTTTCTCTTTTTCTCTTGGCAATCAGCCTTTTTTTCCCCCTTCTAATTTTATGTTTATCCTTTGGGGATCATACCTTCTGCTTAACTTCAAGTCATATGGGAGCATATGACCAAGTGTTCAAAAATTCAAGCTACATTTTTATTCTTATCTTGTAAACTGAGATTTTTATCCACATCCCTAGAATTTTTGTCAAAATGCTTTACTAGAGCTTGAAGCTCAATATTTCTGGAGCATCCTCCTATGTTCATCTTGGAAATCAAAACTTTGCTTCAGTTGACAAATCACCCCACCATTTTTAAGCCATTTGTATTTGAATCTTCAGAATACTAATCCTTTCTCTTGGCTCCTGTGTTTATAACATCAGATTTCATAGATCTCACCCTATAATATCTCCACAATCGTCCTCCCTGCTTCTACCATCATCCTAGATCATCTTCACATTGCTTTTTGACTGGTATCATGTCCTAATCAGGGATAATATCCTCTTAATTGGTTGCTTCATCTCTCTCCACTTGGTTAATCTTCTTGTTCAGACCTGTTCTTCCTCTCTTAGTTTGTATTCTGACGTCATCATTTGCCCAGACACTTGAACAAGACAATGGATGATTCACAACTACTTTTTTCCTCCTTACTTTCTTTCCTCTTTATTCAGCTATCAAATATTTTTTGATGTCTGTCATCCAACAGGTGAAGTCAAGGTGCTAAGGAAATGTATGTTCTAAGGGATACATTAGCAAATAAAGTAGACATTGCCCCGCTGAGAATTAAGGGAGACAGAAACAAACAATTACATACATAATTATTGTTATAATTATATATTTTGATGATTGCTCTGAATCAGGTTGTGTAAGGACAAATAATGACTAGGACAGGTTATACCGTGCTAGAATATCCAAGAAAGGCCTCTCTGACATTTAAACTCATGTCAAGTTAATATTAACTTCCATATATATCTAATCATTTCCCTCCTCTTAATCCTAGTTGCCAATGCTGTAGTCAAGCCTTTATTTTTTTTCCTGTCTGAACTATTATCATAGCCTCTAAAGTTACTCTCTCTTCGCTTTTAGTTAAGTCCACTTTCTTCTAGTTTCTCATTCTACAAAGGTCACTAAGAGCTCTGATTATGTCTCTCAACACAGTAGTGTCCAGGCTACCCATGCAGCTTAATATTTAAGGACATTCACAATATGTTCAGGCTTACACACTTAATCTTTCTGTAGACTGTCTCCCATGTACACTACACAAGTTGATCTTGACATTCTCTCTGAATGTTTACCTTTTTTTCTCTAACAGTGACATTTTTTCTTTTCTTGCTTGTGTATCCCATTTGTCAAGTAGGTAGATACCTCTGTGTTTAAGACTGCAATGTTCATATCATTTGTGAGACCTTAACTTCTCTTCAAAAACAGTTAAGCATCTTCTGTGGGTTTTTAAAATAGTTATTATAACTATGTGTTTACTCACAGTCCTCTCCCCGTGAAGTTTTGTGGGGTTTTTGTTTGTTTGTTTGTTTTTGTTTTTGAGGTTAGGACTCTAGTTTCCCCATCTTTCCTTATCTAATAAGCCCTCTATTCAGTGTTTTTTACTTTTTTTTTTTTTTCCCCCGCAGAACCGGGGATTGAACTCAGATCCTTGCGTTTGCCGGTCAAGCGCTTATCCTACTGAGCCATCTCCCCGGCCCCGTTACTCCATGTTTTTTAAAGGGTATTGTTTTGTTTTGTTTTTTGAGCAGGGTATCACTACGTAGCTCAGACTCATAGTGCTCCTCCTAATTTCTGCCTCCCTAGTCCTGGGATTCCTCATGTGTACCACCACACCCAGACTCCATCACTGGCTTAGTGCGTCCCATGGCCCCTGCGCTTACCTAAGCAAGCAGTTAGATCACTGAGCTATATCACCAGCCCTTTTTCAACATTTTTTGATATAACTCTCAATATCTATTAGTTTTAATCTGCTAGTGTTTACCATTTTAATTTTGACTTACAGTTTTCCATTATGAAGACAGTGTGCTGAAAAGAATACTCCAGAGTATGACTCTTCCTCATTTTCCTACCCCGAAGGTTCTCAAATCTAGATGATTTTCTCACTTGGAGATTTTTTGTGATGATTGGTTTATTTGGAGAAGTGAGCTGCTTCTCCAAATGCTAGTGATACCCAAATATGCTAAGGTTTGAAAGAACTTTAGGATGTGATCACAGGGAAAAGATTGGATTTCTTGGGGAAATGGTGTCATCAGATCAAGTACCAGAGTCTAGAAACATACACATGTCCCTATTCTTTGAAATGCTGAAGAGTTGCAGAAACTATATCCCAGTAAACTTGAGTGTGACTTACCAAGAACATTCAAAAACATTTTTAACTATAGTTAGAAAAATAGTGAAAACTAGAATCCAACATACACTTAACCTTGACACACTATGGTCTAGATCTGGAATGACCCCTGGAAGTCTCTTGTGCCCAGAGATGGTGCTTTTGGAAGGTGATTGGATCGTGGAGGGCTATCATCATCAGTAGGTTGATCCTTGGGTGATCTTATAGCTAGATGTGTCACTAGGGTGCTCCTTTGGAAGGCATATCTCCCACTGGGCCCACTTCCTTGTGTCTCCTCTGAGGTGAGTAGCCCATCCCACTTCTGCTTGCAAACTCGCCAGCCATGCGTGGAATGAAACCAGAAGACGGAATAAATGTCTCTTCTTTAAACTACAAGTACTGGGAATTTTGTTCAGCAACAGGAAGGTGACTAATACAACAAAGTACTTTTTACTTTTTTTTTTGAGGTGTTTATTAGAAACTCAAGGGGAAAATAATAATTAGAGAAGAAATCCCAGTTTAAGGAAGTTATTTTGTTGAAATAAATAGCACTATAATATAAATATGAAATAACAGTATAATTAAATGATGAGTTTAAAGAAGACTCCGTAATCATTTTCAAAGACTATTGATTAGTAGTAGATGAACTTAGAAGAACATGACTAAATGATTTAAGGCTTTTTACTTGACTTTTAGGTTAAATCGAATATGTTAAGCCTTGATTTCATGGTTGTTAGTTGTTTTCAGATTTCACACTTTAAACAAACCTTCCTTCAGTGAAGTAAGCACCTTAAATCTTATACAAGGGATAATCAGTATTTGGTGGATGTTTAAAGTTTTAAAAAATTGTTACACTAAAAAATACACTGCCACTAATTCCCCTCAATATACTCCTCACTTCTCACTTCAGACACACATATCCCTCATTCTTGCCACCTTTTGAAGCAGTTTTGTAACTGCCCTTTTGTGTCTTTATGAGGTATAGTCAGAAATACAGTGAATGCTGATGCCAGCTACCTTCCAACAGAAAGGCAGGCCTGGAAAACAACACTGCATGTTGTCACACTGCTTATTTACTAGTCAGGCACCATATATTTTCTGGCTTATCCACAAAGTTAAAATGACCATGAAAGATAAACATTGAATCTATTTAGGATTTTGAATCAACCATGGTGATACAATTAAGGACAAAAGAGAACTTCTAGATCTACTTCATAAGATAGCAAGAATGATGGGATATATTTGAAGTGAGAGGAACTATTTTGAGGGGAATTAATGGAATTGTGCTTTTTACTATACTTTTAAAATTTTAAACATTGACCCATTTTTTCAGTCATTCCTCAGATATGTCATTTTGAGACAGTTCTCACTATACAGTCCAAGCTGATCTTCATTGAACTCACTGTGTAGCCCAGGCTGACTTCAAATGCCCAAAAACCCTGCCTCAGCCTCCCAGTTTCTGGGATTACAGGCATGTACAACCGTGCCTGACAAGAGATTTCTTCTATTCCTAATAATTACAAGGGAATAACTAAATTAGCTGGGTTTTCATAAAATCTTAGGCTAGGAAACTCTAAGCTGTAGTTTATGGAGGAATTTTTCTATTGCTCATACTTAATGCTAAGTTCAATTAATGGAGGACTTACAGAAATAAAGATTTTGGGGGTGGGGAGATGGCTCAGTAAAATAAGCACTTCCCTGGCAAGCACAAGGATCTGAGTTCAATCCCTGGTTCCGCAAAAAAAAAATTTGATTTTTGTAAGGGCATTTTTATGATGTTCTCCATGCTCATATAATGTGAACAAAAGTAACAAAATGAAGAAACCCTTATTTCCACTGCAAACTAAGGAAAACCCCCAAGCATACTCATAAGTTTCAAGGAATATTGGTTAGGTACAGTATAATCAGTACTAAATGAAAAGAGAATGGAGAAGTATTCTGCAACTCAGCTGAATAGTGGAGTGTGTAGAAGAAATTCTTCAGAATTCTTCTAGTGTTTTCTAAGATGGACTCTCCAAGAGATCTTGGTACAGTGATAAAGATTTAGGATCATATGTGCCCTGTCCCATAGCAGTACCCACAGTCTCCCTTTAGGCTGTCTTGAGGGCAGAATGCACACCTGGTGGGAACCTTCTTCATTCAGAGATTGGTAAGGCTGGAGATGTAGCTTAGTAGTAGTGTGCTTGCCAGCCTAGGGAAGGGCCTTGATTTGATCCTCCAGCATTACAAAAAGAAATTTAGAAAAGATTAGCAACTAATGGTTGAGAAAGGTGTCAAGAGGAGTGTAAAGAGTTAAGTAAGCTATCTTTTAATGCAAGGAGACAGCAGAGGCAGTACGGAGCTGCCAAAGATGAGAACATTTTGAGATTTTTTTTTTTTTTTTTTTTTTTTTTTTGGTGGCCTGCTGGTACAGCATGTGGTGCTGGGAATCAAAACGAGGCCCCTGCACTTGCCTAAGCATTCGCTTTAGACCACTAAGCTATCTTGCAGCCCAGTGAGAACATTTTGAAAGCTTCATTCTAATCCTAAAAGGAATTTCGATCATAGCCTGTTCACAAAACTAAGGAAATTTAAGAAGGCACAGAATTTGTTTGTTTATTTATTTATTTTTATCCCAGGGATCGAACTCAGAACCTTGTACTTGCCAGGGCTTGTACCCAGCCCTAAAACCACAAAATGTATGAAACAAGTGATGTTACAATAGAATAAGAAGGAAAAAGCTGATGATGTTGACAGAAATTAGCTAGACAGATGATATTCCAATTTAAGAAAGAATAAAAGAGAAATAGTGAAAATTGGGAGATCCAGAAAAACCTATTGGCAACTGGAACAAGGGCAACTTACAAAGCAGAAGAAAAGGAGATAAAATTACGAAAAGTTAGAGAAGAGGTAATAGGTAAACAAAATGGGGATATAAATAAAGGACAACTTTGTAGTGATATATACATATATGTGTGTGTATATATACATATATATCTGTATATAGAAAATAGGATAGATATACAGCTACTTTCTTTTAATGAGAAGAAACAATTGCACTAATAGTGTTTGGACAGGATATCATGTCTGCATCTTTTACTATGAAATAACTAGTATGAAGACAACAATATGCAATGTATTAAATTATTGTAACTGTCCTACTAACCTGTTTTGAAACTGTCTCATTGCTATTTGTGGGCCAGGGAGATGGCCCAGTAGGATAAGCGCTTCCGTGGCAAGTTCATGGGCCTGAGTTCAATCCCCGATTCTGAAAAAAAAAAATCATTCCTTCATTGCTATTTGTTTCTCAATAGAATTAATAAACAACAACAACAAAAAAAAACCCAAACCAAATAGCAAAAAATAATAATGATGATTCATTCAGTTATTATTACATCATATTTGCATTCCGTTATTCAAATTTTTTAAAGAATTTATTCTATGAAAGGCACTGCATAAAACTATAGACATGATAAAGAATAAGGAATAATTCCTTAGCAGGATAGCTCAGCAGGCCAAAGCACCTGCTTAGGCAAGGTTAGGCAAGCACAGGGACTGACTGTGGTTCGATCCCCAATTCCAATGCCTAGCTAGCCCCACCCCTAGGGCAGGCTGAGCCTGCCACTAAAAAAATTTTTTTAAATTCCTTTTCTGAAAAAAAAAAAAAAGAGAGAGAGAAAAGGTAATAGACATGGAGGCTGGACAGCATATGCACATTCAGAAAATTAGTATGCCAAGGGGAGAAAACAATGTGGAGGAATAAAAATATATGTAGAGACACAGTAGAAGAAAACTTCTGAAATGAGAAGTCTGCAGTTTAAAAATTCACACATTCTGAGGGGTGGGGAGAGGATGGGAAATAAGTTTTTAAATCTAAATGAAATTGTAGTATGAATATTAAAGAATCAGTATTAGGAGCATCTAGAGTATGTAAGACATTTACTAAGAAAAAAAATACATCTGCTTGATCTTAAGTTCTTACATAATTATATTCTATGTATGTATTGATTCAGAAATATTTATTATTGATCTTTAGTTTTGTGCTAAGCATGGTTCATAGACACCAGGCACTTAGCATTTTATTGAGATGAAACAATATCTGTGTTAATGGAACTTTTATTCTTAGGGTGTAAATCAGAAAATATACAGTAATTTTTAGATAGCCACAAGTATTTGAAAAGTATAAAACAGTGTGAATCAGGGAAACTTTTAGTCCAAGAGTTACCCTATGAGAATTCTTGAAGCATAATGTCCATATACCTAGAAATCTACTTCAGATTTTTATCTCACCATCAAGAATCAAAGAACTCATAAATCAGAAGGTTATGATTTTGCTTATAAAGCATAATCATAATTGTTAATTACAACATAAAAGATAATTTAACAGGAGTAGAAACAAAAGTACAGGATTTTAGTTGTAAGAGGTGACAATAAGGAAAGAGTATATTCGTTTATATATTTATAGTATAATATATGATTTTCTCAAGTTGTGTGAAAGAATAGTTTTACAAAAAATATATGCTTGAACATATCACTTAAAGTACTGAGTCAGACCATTAATTAACAAGCTCTGTGTTTTGCATATCACCAAAGAAGTGTAATGACCAAGCAAACTACTTGTAACAAAAGATAAACAAAAAAGCAAATAGCAAAGCAGCAAAAGACAACCAAGTGTGTCTTTTTTAACTGTTGTAAATGAGTTGCTCTTACTACCTAGGGAAAGAAATACAATTTGAGTAAAAAAAAGAAAAAAAAATGCAAATTCCACATCAATCTAGTAACCTAGTATAGTATATTTTGAAGTGACAGTATTAAAAAGACAAAAAGAATATGAAGCTTATAAAACTTTTAAAATTGTTTTAATAAACAAGTATTTTAAAATAATCCAGAATCTTTTTTTCCATAATTTTATTGATAAACAAATAGCAGTGAGACAGTTTCAAATCAAATTGGTAGGACGTTTTTAATAATTAACACATTGCATACATTCCTCCCAGTGGTTAATTTCTGTACAAGATGCAGACATGACATCCTATCTACAAACACCATTAGAATAAATCCCTCTATTCATTAAGAGAATGTAACTATATATCTATCCTAACCACTTTGAACACAGAGATACAAAATGGACATTCATCTGTATCCTCTTTTTTTGTTAAGTTCTGTTATTTGAATATTATAGGTGTGTTAACTCAGCAAAATAATCTAAAAGAGTTCAGTAGTTCATACTAGTATTGGGTCTTCTGCTTCACTGACAATGTCAGAAATTGTTGACCTGAGTCCCCCTACAGCTCAACATAACAGCATGGCTTTACTTCTTTAATCCAGAATCTTGAGAATTCTTTATGATGACAGTAGATGTACAATAAAGTATAGTCAACAGACATTATGACTGGTCTGGGGAGGTAAGGCTGTATATGCGGTGGAGTGCTTCTGTAGCATGCAGGAGACCCAAGGCTCCATCCCAAACGTGGACATGACTGAAATTTGCACAAGGGAAAATGCTGATTGTCCCACATTAGGATATTGGCTCTGCCAGACAGCTCAGTTGATACCAGCAGTGATGGTCACATGGTCTGGGGTGGGGATATATGTAGACCAAAGAGGTGCTGGCCAGATACATGTCAGTGAATCTTGTACTGTTGTTTCTATTCAGTATGCAATTAGCAAAGCAAAGAAACACAACTCACAAAACTTAAACAGCCTGAGCTCATAAACACCTTTTAATTGAATCTAACTTAAGGCCAGGGTAAACTTTTAAGTATGGATATATATTCACGTGTGTCTGGCTGGAGAACTAGCTCGGTAGTCTAAGTGTCTGCCTGGCAAGCGTAAGGACCCCAGGTTGATACGCTGTACCACATGTTGTGCCGGCCATGGTGGCACACGTCTGTAGTACCAATGCTGGGGAGGCTGAGACAGGACGATCACTATGAGTCCAAGCTGTGTAGCAAGACCCTATGCTAAGTAAATAAAAAGATGTGTGTGTGTGTGTGTGTGTGTGTGTGTGTGTGTGACTTTTGTGACCCAAAAATGTGTTGTTAATAAAACCAAAGTTTCAGATTCATTCGTCCTGCAGCGCCCCTTGAGGGGAGGATCCAAGGTCTTTTCTAAGTCTTATAATCGCCTTTAAAAATGTGCACTTTCAAGGGAAAAGGGCATGTGAGTACTACAACAGAAAAGACTGAATTATGGGCTTCTCAGTAACGTATTTGTAAATGAAGGGAAATGTATGGTTATATGTGTATATGTAAATTGTTCCTAGAAATCTGGAATCACGGTTGTTCTTCATGCCTTTGATCTGAGCCCACAGGAGTGCAGAGTATGCGCGCGTATGTACTGGGTTAGGTAGCCTTCCTCACAGGCAGCTCTGCTGCTGCAGGGTGGGGCTCATAGATGTGCGTTTGATAAATTACATCCAAAAAAGATGCATGAAGCTTTGCAATGCTATCTAAATCAGGTCCTAAAGCGTAAAGTTAAAGGTATTTTCCATGATTATTTTAAAATATGGTATTTACTGGAAGGAAAGTCCAGAGAATCACCACAGATGAAGTGTGAGTGTATTTCTCCCACTTGTAAATGAGCTCTTATTTCCTACAGTGTGTATTCTCATCCATCATGAGTCATTTTCAGCATGTTTCAATTTAATTCCTAATACATTTTTAAACTTGGCAGGCATATTCAGATGAACATTACTTCCAATTTTAGAGACTGCTTCTAAATTATATTTCACTCTTGCAGTCATCATGAAACGTTCTTTCAGTGAAAAGAAAGCCAGATTGAATAGATGGAAATGTATGTTTTGGAAAAGCAAAAAAAAAAAAAAAAGTTACTACTCTTAAATTTTATTACTACAGAAGCCCTGTTAAAATTATCTGTAAAACTTGTAGTTGTAAGGTTCTTCTAATGATAGAAGATACATAAAGGAAGAAGACAATATAATTTATCGTGGATAATGTTAAGCGTAATAACTCTTTGCCTAGCACTCTTCAAGTGTTCTAGATGCATTAATTTTGTAATGCCCACATAATAGGTGCATAGTTTATTTTTTATAAACCATTCAGGGTTTGTTTAGATTGCAAAACAGAGCCTTGACAGTTCTGGACTTTGAGCTACATGTTTGCAAAGCTAATGACTATGTGAAGTATTATATATATTTCCTTCTCTCAGTACATGATTACCATTTATAAATTTGTACAATCCGGTAACTCTTCTGACAGACTTTATTTGGCCAGCCTATCAACTATGACTTTTTAAGTATTTGGTTTTATTACTGAGACTTTCACACTGTTCATTATTATTTTTAACCCTTAAAAGTTCATAAAACTACATGTGGTGGTGCATGCCTACAACCCCAGCTCTTGGGAGGCCTAGGCAGGAGGATCACCATGAGTTCAAAGCCAGCCTGAACTACATAGGGAGACCCTGTCTTTAAAAAAAAAAAAAAAATAGTACCAGGGACATAGCTCAGTGGCACAGCACCTGCCTGGCAAGTGCAAGGTCCTAAGTTTGATTCCTGGTACCAAAAAAAAGTTCAAAAAGTTTAGAATTTTTATAAAAACTTAGATCATTAAAAACATTCTACTTGTTTTTCAAGTGATGAAACAAATCTGAAGAGGTTATATGACTTCTTTTGAGTTGTACTGTTATTGAAAGCAGAACTGTCTCTTCATTTACGTTCCAGTTTTCAATTATGTCATACTTATGGAAACAACATATGAAGCAAACCATTATGATGTTGCACATCAATAAGTACATTTTTGTTCCCAAATATACCTATTAAAAGCAACAAACTTGAAAAGTTTAATTAGCAGCAGTTACCATAATAAACCACCACACTTGGTGGCTTACAGGAACAAAAATGTTTTGTCTTAGAGTTCTGCAGGTCACATGTCTGATTGAAGATTGCTGGTGTGGCTCCCTCCTGTGAAGACCATGGGGCAAGGCAATCCTCTTACCTCTGTGGTTTCCAGGGTCCCTCTGGCTTATAGCCACACCTGGACACAGTGTCTGCCTTTGTCTTCTCATGGTCTTCTCCACTTCTCTTAGAAGATGATTTGGTTACAGCATGGAACCTAGTTACTTCTGCAAAATCCCTTTTCCCTTGTAAAGCAGTATTCACACATGTTCTGGGATAGAGCATGGCCAGTCCTCTGGTAAACCGCAGTTCAACTCTCACACTTCTTTAGTCAAGTTGTATTTGTTTGGGTCCTTCAATTGGAGTAGTATTTTATTTTTAAATTACTCAACCAAAATTTTATTTTTTTTAATTGTACTTTATTTTGAAGAGTAAAAACAAACAGAAACAAAGAAACAGGTGACATATAACAATACATATGTTACAGATTTTCAAAATAAGAATAGAAAATTAACAATGGTTATTATATTTTAAATATTACCTATTTTTGTCATCATATCTGTTGCTCTGATTAACAAATATAGCTATGCAAAATTGGACAAATAATTGAATATTAACACTTGCTTTTAACAAACCTTAATTTTTTTTTCAAAGTTTTATTGATAAAAAGATAGCAATGAGACAGTTTCAAATCTAAT
>NW_004524589.1:25757716-25765138 GCF_000260255.1 Octodon degus | reverse complement strand
GGGTGGGCTTGGGTTCTGAGGTTGCATTTTGTTCCTTCTGGTCATTTTGTGTAGCACTATCTTCTGCCCTTTGTTGTAGATCTTTGCTGTAGTTATAACCTTCACACGTACTGAAGTTAAGGTGGAGCTCTACAGAGTTTGGACTTATCCAGCTGCGTCTGGCTTAGGTCTGGCTGCTGTGCTCAGGTCCTTCCCGCTGTGGACCAGGGCTAGGACTGGGTCTCGGCGTTCCCGGAACTCAGCAGAAATTCCTACTCGGCGGGAGGGGTGGGGTAGGTACGGCGGAGTGGTGGGGGGCAGCCCGAGGGGGTGGGAGAGGGTCCGGCCCATGCTGCGCCTGGGCTGGGACTGGTCCCGCTGGCGCAGGTTAGCAGGAAGCTCTCCACACACTCACTGGACCTGAGCTAGGACTGGGTCTGGGGGTTCCCGGAAGTCAGCAGAAATTCCTACTCGGCGGGAGTGGTGGGGAGGTAAGGCGGAGTGGTGGGGGACGGCCCACGCTGTGCCTGGGGTGGGACTGCTCAAGCAGAATTTTATAAGATGTCAGATAATGTTACTTATGAAATTCTGTGATATTTTTTTGAATTACCCTTTCCATCTGCTAACATGCCAGTTAGCAAATTACCAACTCTTGCCCAAGATAAGTACTTTGATTCTAGATGCTATGTTGTATGATTCATGGCATGTACTTATTTTGCATCAAAAGTCATCTTGCATGACTTTTTTGTTTAAGAACATTGTGACAGTGATATTAGGGTTAACAAACAATTGAACTGTTTTTTCAGTTGGACATTTTTAACAGGCAAAGTATGAAAATTTAGCTTTCAGGCAAGTTATATTAACTTTAGATCCACTTAATCATTGTTTTCTGGGCTGGCCAAATAGCTCAGCAGATTAAAGCGCCTGTAAGCAGGTGTAGGAGCCAGGGATTAGATCCCAGGGCGCGCTGAGCCAGCAATTGAGACTGGGCATGGTGGCACGCCTGTAATCTCAGCTCTTGGGAGACTGTAAACAGGAGGATCACTATGAGTCGGATCTAGTAGTGATACCCTGAACACTCTGTAGACCCTTCCATAAAATACAAAAAAAAAAAAAAGAAAGAAAAAGAAAAATCATTGTTTTCCCTGTAAAACTTAACTGTTTACTCACAGTGTTTGCTATTCATTAGATAAGAGTTTGAATACTTTAGTGTTACAAGGCCTAGTTCATTTTTTTTTGTCCTGTGTATTTCATTATAATAAGCATTTTCTCTCCTTGATATTGTTAGATGTAACAGTTTTGCACTATATGCCAAATACATGATCATTTAGCCATTTAGTTTTTTCTTCCTTTTTTTTCTTTTTTGAGACAGGGTCTCACTATGTAGTACAGACTGGCCTTGAACTCAGTTATGTAGCCCAGACTAACCTTGGACTCACAGCAGTCTTCCTGCCTCAACTTCCTAAGTATAGGGATTATAGGCATGTGCCACTTCACAACTGTTGGTTTTTGCTTCTGTATGAATCATTATTAGTAGATGTGAAGAAATTCTAAAAATTATACTACATGTGAAGATATCCTCAATTCATTTTACCTGTAAAAGTGTAACTATGAAAAAAATTAAAAATATAGTGATGCATTTTAAGTTCTGAATAAATGTCAGCTTCTACTATGTTACCATCTACTTAGATGATTTTTTAAGTAAAATTGTATCTATGATATATTTTCAAACTCATAAGTAGCACAATCTCTATTTCGTGCACACGGATAACGTTCACTTACCTTCAGGTAACAAAGATTACAGAAGGTCAATTTATGATATAGTCTGGCTTCTAGTAATTCGCACTCTTGAGCTTTTCCTTGTCTCTTCAGGTTTCAAGAAACATATCCATGTATTCTTAAATTAATGAGATTTTTAATACTTTAAGATCAGGGCCAGCCAGATAGCTCAGCGGATTACCAAGAGCATGCTTAGGCAGGTGCAGGAACCGGGGTTTGATCCCCAATCCACAGGGTGCGCTGAGAGGGCAGTTGAGACTGGGCATGGAAGCGTGTGCCTGTAATCACAGTGTTTTGGGAGGCTGAAAACAGAAGAATCACTACCAGTTTGGTATACGTAGTAAGACCCCGTAGACCCTGAACTGCATAGTGAGACCCTGTCTCAAAAAAAAAAAAAAATTACCTCTTAACTATGGGTTAGGTAATAATTCTTGAGTTTATTTGGATAGAATTATGAAGTAACAAATTACTTAAAAGCTATCTTTTATGATTGAATTTTTGTGGAAATTATAAATAAATCTTATGAACACTTTACTTTTTAAGGTATGAGCTTTTGGACTCATGGCCTTATGAACACTTTATGAATTGTATTTTTTTAATATATTTTAGTACAAGTTCTCACTACATAGAACAGACTCGTAGCAACTCTCCTGTTTTCAGCCTCCCAAGCACTGGAATTACAGTCTCAGGCCACCACATCCAGTCTCGATGTCTCAACATGCCTGGGGCCAGCATAGCAGGCCAAGAATCAAACCCTGGCCACTGTGCTCTGCCTAAGCAGGCACTTTAATCCGCTGAGCTATTTGGCCGGCCCACTTTATGAATTTTAATTACGGATACCATCTATCAAATCTAAATTTTTTTAATAATGCTAAAGTCTAATAAGTGGATAAATTTCTTTCCATACAACTGTACATAAGGCTGTCCTTTGCCATATTATATTAGAACGTAATGGAAATTAATCACTGACTCACTCTTTGTGAGAATTGTTTGCAACCCAACTCTATGAACTGTTACCTAATTCCCTTTATGCACTAATGTGTATTCTAAGTCTCATTTGTCAATCCCAAATGTTTAACATTTCTTGCTTTATTTTATTTTAATAATAATAACCAACATTATGAACTTTATTGAGTACTTCAAAAACTGAAAGAGTGTGCTCTCGAGTTGCATCCATTTGCCTATAAAAGTCTCCAGTTTATCCTCCTTTATGGCTGAGTAGTACTCCATTGTATTTTATTTAAATCATCTTTTTCATCCATTCTTCAGCTGATAGACATTTGGGATGTTACAAATGTGCCATTACAAATTGTGCTGCTGTGAACATAGGTGCACATATATCTCTGGGGTACAGTGTTTTAAATTTTTCTGGGAAGGGGAATATTTCCCAAAAGAGGAATAGCTCAGTTGGACGGGACCTCTAATCCTAGCTTTTTGAGGACTTTCCACACAGATTTCCACAGTGACTGTACCATTCTGCACTCCCATTAGCAGTGGAGAAGGGTTCCTTCATCTTTCCACAGCCCCTCTAGTATTTGTTCTTGGTAGATTTCTTGATGATAGCCATTATTTCTGGAATAGGATGGAACCTCAGAGTTGTTTTAATTTGCATCTCTTAAATGACCAGTGATATTGAACATTGGATCATATACTTATTTGCCCAAGACCCATATATGTAAATATCATATTGCTTCATTAGTGTGAGAAACTGAATGAGTAAATAAAGTCCAAAGTGTACAACAGATACTGTGCACTGGAAAGAAACTGGTCAAAAGAAAAGACAAACTTGAGTGGGGAAAAGTGAAAGAAGAAAGGGAAAAAAGAGAAAACATATTTATACACGAGATAGTTATGATAGTTACATAGCTAGTTTCTCTTAGTTCATTAAAAGAAAGGTTTGTGTTTATATGGTCTGGACAAGATATCATGCCTGCATTTTGTACTCTTACCTACAGGGACAGCAGTACTCAAATGTGTTATTATTGTAACTCATCTATTAACCTGTTTTGAAACTGTTGTTATTTTCATTTTTTTCTTTTCAAAATAAAAAAAGCAAAAGTGAAACATCTATCTCCATGCTTTCAGAGGAGAAGGTGAAGATAGATATATACTTTCCATCTCTTTCCTTGTTGAAGTATGGGTTGTTGAAAGAGCAATAAAGAGAGAAAACTTTTCTCTGAAGTTCTCTTATGATGGGCTAGAAGTTTCCAATTTCAGGTTCAGTAAACCTTTGGATTACACTGCAGAGAATAAAATTTTTAAGACATGCTGTATTTTTAAAGAGCTAAAATACGATATGTACACATATTTATATTTTAAAGGAAAATTATTATCTTAAGGAGCCTACCAGCTCTTGGGAGGCTGTAAACAGGCGGATCACTACAAGTGGAGTCAGATCTAGTAGTGAAACCCTGAACACCCTGTAGACTCTTGCCCCCCAAAAAAGGAGCCTATATTGGTTTTTATCCCTGTCTATTTAAATAGAGGTGGGGGGCTGGTGAGATGGCTCAGTGGTCTAAAGCACCTACTTAGAACAAACTAAAAGCACAGGGACCGCGGTTCAATCCCCCAGCACCACATGCCAGCCAGCCCCGCCCCCTGGTGGGCTGAGCTGGCCACACATACACAAATAAAATTTAAAAAAAAATAATAATTAAAAAAATAATAATAAAAAATAAATAAATAGAGGTGGGCTGGCCAGATAGCTGAGAGGATTAAAGTGTCTGCTTAGGCAGACACAGGGGCCAGAAGTTCCATCTCTGGCCTGCTATGCTGGCCCCACCTCTGGGGCATGCCTGTAATCCCAACACTTGGGAAGCTGAAAAACAGGAAGGATCCAGCAATTAACCACTAAGAAGAATATATGCAGTGTATTATTTGTTGAAAAATAAAAAAAAAAAAATCATTAAAAAAAAAAAAGAAATAAAATGTATTACCCATTTTTAAAATTTGTAAAGTCCAGGATTGAAGGGTTGGCATCTGATGGGGACCTTCTTGCTACATTCTTTTTTAAAAAAATTTTTAATTTAGTATCAGTCTACTGGGTCTACAGGGTCTCACTACATAGATCAGACTCGTAGTGATCCTCCTCTGTTTAGCCTCCTTCTTGCTACATTCTCCCGTGGCAAAAGGGATAAATTTTGGTAGAAGGGATAATTTCTTTAAGCCCTTTTACTGACACTTTGTCCAATAATAAAGGAGGATCCCTCTGGACTCACTCTTCTAATAAACACCTGGTTTCTGCTGATCTATTAAAAGGAGAAAGGTAATGTTCATTTTTTTTTCTTTTTTCTTCTTTTTAATTTCTTATAACTTGTTTTTTTTCACCAATTTCACTGGTTTATATCTGGTAACCTAAACAACTAACTTGAAGACAAGATTATGGAATATAATAACTATTGTCAAATTCCTATTACTTTGCTTAATGACATTTTGTATCATTTCTAATGTTTTTTAACATTTTGTATTCTTTAAAAAGTAAAAAGAAAAATTAGATCCCTAACTCTTAATGTCCATCAGATTAAAAGTAACTAAGTTTTTGTATGTCTACCTAAGAACCATAGCATAAATCAAAGAGTGAATAAAATGATACTGACAAAAACAAATAAAACTGAAAAAATTCAAGGTTATTAAAAAAAAAAAAAAACAGGAAGGATCCCTACAAGTCAGATCTGTGTATTGAGACCCTGTAGGCCCTGTATTAAATACATAATAAAATAAAATAAAATAAAATAAAATAAAATAAAATAAAATAAAATAAAATAAAATAGAGGTATCACGAATGACGTTTTAGAGAAGTTATATATGTTCATATATAAGACAAACATTTGAAGTATGAAATTTGATAGTTAACATTAAATTAAATGATTGTGCACAGCAAAAGGTACAGAGTGAAAATGCAGCCTCCAGAGTAGAACCCAGTTTGTAAATTTCAGAAGTACAGATACCCAGTAAGTTCATAAAAAATGTTCATCATCTTTGTCCATAGGAAAATGCAAGTCAAAGCAGCACTGAGATTCTGTCTTCTCTCAGTGAAAATTAGCACCAGGAACACAAAAAGCAGCAAATGCTGTTGAGGATGCCCCCCCGGGGGTGGGGTGGGTGGGGGAATGGACTTTTTTGCATTGCTAGCAAGAATGTACATTAGTACAACTACTATGGAAATCAGTGGGGAGATTCTTGAAAACAATAAAAGTAGGAATTGCATTTGACCCAGCTGTACCTCTCCTAGGTATAGTCCCCCCAAAATTAAAAACGTGATGCTATTGTGGTACATGTATATAGCAGCGCAATTCACAGTAGCTAAGCTCTGGAAACAAGAGGAAATCAAATTTAATGTAGTATTTGGGTTGTATTCCAATGTAGGGCTTGGGCCACACTTCTGGTTCAGTGGTCTCTAGCTAAACAACCACATTTTCCTTTGTCTTCTGTTTCCTGTGACTGGAAACAAACAGGGTAAAGCCTCACGTTCCCCAGTCCTATCCTACCAGAGACCATTGAGTTGTGATTTTCTACACATAGCTATAATTTTATTTCCTTCTTGTCACTTACCCACTTTTCATTTTTAAGAACCTTATGTGAAGGATGGTTCTTGTGATGAACCATTAATTGGGTTCCTCCAGATGTCATCAATATGCAATTCCATGATCACCAGCAGCATCCCGTACACATGGGAAGCAGTGCAATTCATGCTTGGCACTTCTTCTGAAGGAGGGTGGCCTGTGCTAGGAGACTGGCTCTTTTGTTACTGCGTGACTTTGGGGAAGTTATTTAACCTCCGCCTAGTTTCCTCATTTATAAACTGAAATGATAACTCAGAATTGTGAGGATTAAATGGATGTTATATGTAGTGTCACACAACTTTGAACTATTGGCTATTGTGGTTTTTACAGTATATGATAACTGACTAGAGTTAGAACTATCTTAAAGTATTATCAATGATTCATGCAAAATGTTCTGGATAGTTGAGATGACAATGATTTCATTATCAGAAATAGAATTGAGAAAACAGAAGTGATTCATGGGTGAATAAAGGTTATAATTTTGAGTTAGGTCTTACACCTGAAATGCTAACTCATTACTCGTGTGCACAAGGAAAATAAATATTTCACATTCATTTAAAGGATCAGTTCTAGAGATAAGTTTAGAACACGTCAACAATGATGAAACCTGTAGCAAAAACTTTGAAATTGGGAAAAGATTTAATAGGTGCTGAAAATTTGTAATGGTCCAGTTGGACTAAATGTTTTAGGCTTTTTTTTTTCTCATTTGATTAATTTTATACTCAGCTTTTCCTTTTATCTGCTTTCTTTATGTTAGGAAATTAAAACCCAAGGATTATTTTTCTCAGTGCTCTGATAGAATCTAAAAATAAGCTACTAAAACTAATAACTTTAGCAACCTTGCAAAGATGTAAAATGAAAAAGATAATATATCTGTTAGCATTAAAGAGTTAAAAATTGAAAATTAGGTGTGGTGTATACCACAGTGGTACATGTGTTTGCCTTAAGTGGGTGAGACCTTCAGTTTGATCCCCAACATCACAAAAGAAACAAAATTAAAAATTTTATGGGCTGGAGAGATGGCTCAGTGGTCTAAAGCACCTACTTGAAACAAGCTTGGCAAAGCATACGGACCGCGGTTCGATCCCCCAGCACCACATGC
>NW_004524589.1:25742085-25749616 GCF_000260255.1 Octodon degus | reverse complement strand
AGAAATAGTTAAAGCAGGAGACCACTGTGATCTTAGAATACCGAGACAAATGCTGCCATTACTGTTAATATTTGGATGATAAATTCTTGTTGTAAATGCAACCTTAGGTGGTTTGAAGGGGTAGTCTGTAGGAAAATGAATTGTCAAAAAGAATACACCGCCTTGGTATGGGCTGTCATTAGGTCCCATAATTGTAGCTCGCCAATGGAACATATCATCCCCAACTGGGCCTGCAGAACATTGTGCTGGAGGGTCCCGGGCTAAATCACTAAGTTCCTTATTTATCTGCTTCAACGCCATGGTCCGTGCTGTCCCGGCCCTCAGTGTCCGCGTGTGCTCAGCCCCGCCGCGTCTGAATGGTCCTCAGCTCTCAGTGGCTCAGACGGCCTTGGTACGAAGGAGGCGGGTCTCGCGAGAAACGCGCGGTAGCCTGGCCGGAGCTGATTTAATTTTTATACTCTTCAGATTCATTCTTTTTTTCTTCCCCTCCTTCCTTCCTTTCTTTCTTTTTCCAATACTGGAGACTGAACCTAGGGCTTCACACATGCCAAGCAAGTGCTTTACCTCTGAGCTAGACCCTAAGCCCTTAAGATTCTCTGTCTCATGGGCTGGGGAGATAGCTCAGTGGCATAAGCATGCACCTGCTTGGCAAGTGCAAAATCCCAAGTTCGATCCCTAGTCCCACGAAGATTCTCTATTTCTTGTGTCACTAGTGACAAATTGTATTGGTTCATTGCATTTTGTTATAGAATTTGTGGAGACAGAATTGTTCTTAATTTTCCTTCAATGTTTTAGTGTTTATGAAATCTGTATTTATGATTACTTTTTCAATTTTGAGCCACACATGGTAGCATATGCCTATGATCCCAGGACTTGGGAGGCTGAGGCAGGGGGATTGCTACAAGACCAGCCTACACTACATAGTGTGACCTTGTCTTAAAAATAACTTTTTATTTTA
This sequence comes from Octodon degus, assembly GCF_000260255.1. Classification (NCBI taxonomy): domain Eukaryota; kingdom Metazoa; phylum Chordata; class Mammalia; order Rodentia; family Octodontidae; genus Octodon; species Octodon degus. Next base: position 25,748,658 of record NW_004524589.1, on the reverse strand, counting down.
GAAGTTTGCATCCTCTCTTTTTTCTTACTAGAGGCGATGCACATTACTAATCTAAAAATATTAGAGCTGTACAAGCATTAAGCATTTGGGCCATAACTCAATACTTTGATCATAAGTTAAACCTAAAATTCTGGTTGTAACCCAGTGTTATATTTTGTGTCTAGTTGTCACCCTAAAGGCTCGTGCAGTCATGAGGCAGCCTCTAGAGCTTGTGATTGATTCTTGATCTAGTGCTGGGATTATGGATATGAGTGCTACACTTGCCCTGGGACAGATAATCTGCATACAAATGTAAGGAGGGGAGAGAGGCTGGCTAGCAGAATTTAAGTAAAAGGAACTACTGACCTTATCAGATCCAAAAGCTACAACTTTTGTTGCATAGGTCCTGCTTTACCTTGGTCTTAACCATCCAACAGAAAAGTATAAAAACGAAATAATAAGAAGTAAAGCCATGCTGTTATGTTGAGCTGTAGGGGACTCAGGTCAACAATTTCTGACATTGCCAGTGAAGCGGAAGACCCAATACTATTATGGGCTACTGGACTCTTTTAGAGTATTTTGCTGAGTTTACACACTTATAATATTCAAATAACAGAACTTAAGAAAAAAAGGGGATACAGATAAATGTCCATTTTGTATCTGTGTATTCAAAGTGTTTAGGATAGATATATAGTTACATTCTCTTAATGAATAGAGGAATTTGTTCTAATGGTGTTTGTAGATAGGATATCATGTCCACATCTTGTACAGCAAATAACCACTAGGAAGAGAGTATGCAGTGTGTTAATTATTGAAACTGGCCTACCAATTTGATTTGAAGTTGTCTCATTGCTATTTGTTTCTCAGTAAAATTATGGAAAAAAAAAAAAGATACTACTGTAAATGAAGCTTCCATTACAGGCTTGGTTTGGTTTGATTTGGTTTGGTTTGGTTTGAGACATAGTCTGGATGTATAGGCTAGGCCTTTAACTCACAGCTGATCCTTCTGCTCCAGCCTCCCTAAGTGTGTGCCACCAGGCCCAGCTAAATGAGCTTAAGGTAGCAACTCTAAACAGATTAGGAAGGAAGAAAACATTAACTTAAGGGGATGGAGAAGTGAGTTGAGCTTTTGTTACATGTTGTATTTTAAAGTACCAAAGAAAGCTAAGCATGTTTGTAAGCAGTGAAGGAGTATTTTGAAAGAGACAGTTTGAAACTAAAATCAGTGGGCCTGAGATATAGCTCAATGGTACAGCACCTGCCTGGCAAGCATGAGGTCCTGAGTTCAATTCCCAATACCGAAAAGAAAATGTAATCAAAAAGTGATAATTGAAGTTACGTTTTTGGGTATCAAGAGATCAACTGGAGACCCACAAGATCTTTCAGACCAGGTAAATATTCTGAGTTAAGAGTGTAAGAAAAGAGTGCCAGTGATACAGCTCAGCAGACTAAGAACCTGCTTAGGCAAGTGCAGGGAATGGGGTTTGATCCCCTGTACCGCATGCCGTGCTGGCCCCGCCCCCAAGCACACTGAGCCTACCAAGTCCGGGCGTGGAGCTGCACGCCTGTAATCCCAGTGCTAGGGAGGCTGAAAATAGGATGGTCACTGTGAGTCCAAGCTACTTGGAGACTGGATGAAATACATTAAAAAAAGAAAAAAGTGTAAGAAAAGAAAGAAAACTTAAGTATAAAGAGGTTTTATGATAGAAACAAAAGAAATGGAAGAAATCCTTGTTGTCTGTCCCAATCTTAGTTGTGGGGGTGGGCAGGAAAGAGGAGATGGAAGAGGGGCAAGATGAGGAGGAAGAGAAGAAGAGGAGGAGGACAACAGTAGTAATCACTAAGTGAAATGGGCTCATCAAATGAAGAAGACTCTGGATGACCTAAAAATCTTAATAATAGTACTTTTTAGAATAGTTGCACAAAAAACAGAATAGCCTTAATAGTCCTAACTAGGATGATTCCATACAGGCAAGTCATGCTTGCTCCACATGCTGTCACTGTCACTTCAGGGCTTTTCTTATTTCTAGGAGGAGGTTGACAAAACATGGCCTTCTGGCCTAATGAAGCCCACCATCTTGTTTTTGTGTGGTGTGCAAGCTCACAGTGGCTTTTACAATTTTGCTAGTGGAAAAAAATCAAAATTCATTGATGGATTCATGGCTTAATAGACCATTGAGAGATAATGGAAACTTCAAGAGGTGGCGCCCTATTAGAAGAAAGATCCCTGGAGATATGCCATAGAAGGACACAGCTTGGCCCCAGTGTGTGTGTGTGAGTGTGTGAGTGTGTCTCCATGTGTCTCCCTTCTCCCTCACCTCCCTCTTCCTGATGTACAAGAGGTGTGAGGTGCAGGGCCTCGCCTACTGTGTGCTCCCCACTGTACTCTGCATCAGCACAGGCAGAACCAACAGAGCCAGGTAGCCATGGACCGAAAAGAAACCCTTCTTCCTTTCAACTGGCTTCTCTCAGGTATTGTGTCACAGCAGCAGGAAGCTAGTTAGCACAGCCACATTGTGGTGCTACCACCTTCCTAGTCCTGTTAACTCTGTCTGCACTTACTGGCAGTGAAGACAATGTGTGTAGTTTTGGTGCATGCTTTATTTATTTTTTCACTGTTGAATGATAGGATTATTTTAACATAAAAGCCCAGAAATTTTGAGACCAGCTTGAGTACAAATTCCAGCTTTGCTACTTTTTTGCATGTTATTAATTTCAAGGCTCTATATCTTTATCTCTAAAGAGAAAATAAGCCTAAATTCTATGTTAGGATTTTAACAATAAGTGTGTGTGTGTGTGTGTGTGTGTGTGTGTGTGTGTGTGTAAAATAAAAGCACAAAACACTCAAAGGTTGGGCTCTTCGTATTTGGTTCTGTGCATGCTGATAGACATGCCAATCCAAGTTTTCTCTTAGTAAATGCCTTTAGTATTAATCACTGTCCTTTTCTTACAAGCTTCTCACACCCTCTTTGGTCACAGTTACAGAAGCAATCGGAGGCAAGCCAGTAGTGAGTATACCAGATTCCTGCCATTTACGGAGGAGAAAAGCTGGGCATGGGGACTCAGGCCTGTAAGCCCAGCGTTGAGGGGGCTGAGGCAGGAGAATTGCTGTGAGTGTGAAGCCAGTCCAGTGTGAACTACAGTGAGACCCTGCCTTAGAAAACCTATAAATGAACTAATGAAATGCTTTCTGGGTAGAACATAGGAAAAGTGTAGGCAAAAAAAATGAGGCCTGAGAAATTATTTAAGAGGAAAGAGAAGACGTGTCTTCAGAATAATGAAACAAGCATTAAAATGTTGAATTTTCATTCAATTTTAGTTTCTCTGATTATATTAAGTATATTATTTCATTTTTATTCTGAAGTATTCATAGCCATTAATTATATGTGGTTAAATACAGACCTAGGTATGGAGATATTTTCCAGAATTTTACAAGCTTTTCTCATTTGATGAAAGCTATACAAAATAAAAATATGATCATGATGCCAGTATGTGTTTACTGAATGCCTGACTGGCATAGCATTGTAGTTAATATCTACTTATTAAAATCCCAAAGTAGTAGTTTACAGAAAAACTAGCAAGTAGTTCTATAGCCCACTAAGTGTAATGAGAGAAATTAGGAGATGGGGAAATAGACTTAACCAAGTGATGTAGTTTTCTCATTGTTACATTTTTCTTCTTCACTCCAGCTTTGCACATCTGTTAATGGGTTTTATTACATTGTGTGGCCAAGCTAGTGAATCACACCTAAAGTCCTGTATTTTGTCTGTAAGTTTTGCCATAATCTTAACTCATAACAGAACTTAAACCATGTCATCTCATATGGTCTCTCTTTTGCATTTGTTTTTAAAATGTTATCATGTCTCCTTACACCAAACTGTATATTTTTAGAAACTTTAATCTTTCCTGTAGCTCAGTCATATCCAACCTATAATCATTTTGGTTTCTCTTTTCTTCTTTCCCTATAATTTGTTTTCATCTTACACTGACACCTAAACCTAGAAATAATAATCTTAACTCACTGGCTTTGTCATACTTCACAACAGATTGTCCTCATAGGATTAGTTTTTGATAGTTAATGTTTCATAACCTGGTTTGAACCTGCCTACAATTTAAATTTTATAACATCTAAATATCTCATGCTTAGTATGATTTTCTGCATTTAGTAAAGATTGAGTAAGAATATGTACCTGGTAATATACTAGGTGCTGTGAATTCAAAGATGAATTACAAGATTCACATCACCAGGTAACATATTTTAAATGTGCAAGGCAACCTTGTAAATATTTTACTTATATTATTTGGTTTGGTAACTCGGAACTCAAATGATTTTTCCCTACATGTTTTGATGTGTTAGTTCTCAGGTAGAGCTGTGGCATCTTGAGGACTTAGAAGTTCCACAGTGCTTCTGCTCATCCTCCCTGATTGGGCTACATGAACTCCTACTGAGGACTGGGTGTGGTGGCACATGCCTATAACCCCAGCTAGAGGGAGGTGGTGAGGCAGAAGGGTTACAACTCAAGGCCAGCCTGGGGAATTTAGTGAGACCTTGTTCAGAATAGTAAAAGGGCTAGGGATTGGCTCGGCACACCTTGGAACCACAAAATAAGAAAAAGAATCAAATTTAGGAGTCATCCTTATCCTTTGAGAAGAAAAATTTCTTACCATTGACCTAGCTCTGCTACCAAGCCACCTGGGTTTAAAACCTCAGGACTAGTTTCTAGCACCCCATTGAATTTTATAGAGTTCTTGTGAAATTCTTTCACCCTTTACAAAACACTGATTTGTGCAAATTAAGATTTCTAAGACTTGCCAGGCATGGTGGCAGCACTCAGGAGGCTGAGGCAGGAGGATGGCCTTGAGTTTGAGGCAAACCTGGGTTACATAAGCCAGCTCAATATCAGCCTACCCTACATAGCAAGACTCCCCCCAAAAAATTTTTTTTTGATTATAAGACTTACCTGTTATTAGGACATTGATCAGATCAGTTACAATTATTATCAATTATTTCCTTTTGCCCTTTATAGTACTTTGCATGGTGATTAATTTCTTTTCTCTGAGCTGTAAATTATGAAAAAAGCAAAACTTATGACTGCCTTCCTTTGTGCTATTAATACTTCAAATTATTCATAAAAGCATGGCTTAAAAATGGTTTTTCTGACTTTTTAGATTCAGTTTATATACTCTGATATTTTTCCCCTTAATGTAGTCTGGCACTCACATATATATTGAAAGCAGCATGAAATAGCTTTTGAGTGCTGTGAAGCCCTGGTATAATAAGTACTTTGGTGCAGAGGATGATTCAACCTGAATTTTAAGTGCTTGTTGTCATGTTGCCACAAAAGGGAAAACAGCGACCATTCAAACACTGTTATAAAATGTTTTACTCTAATTTTATCTCATACATGCTTTGATTTATTTTAAGGCAACATTCTTTTCATTATATGTTTCACTTAAGTACTTTGATCTTCACATACCTGTAGAACCTATTTTTGCCTTCATATGAAAACCAAATATTACTGCATGTTGTTTATTTTATTAATGACTACATATTTTATTTGATCATGATATGAGAGATGCCTTGAATTACTCTAAATGCATGCTTGAAATTCTTATAAATCCATGGTACAGTTGTTAAACATAGTCAGAGTTTTTAACTCAGCAAAAAAAGATCTCGCACATTCATTTAAGAATTAGTTTGTAAGCCAAAAATGACAGATGTACTATTACAGCTGAGAAGTAAACTGGTTGGAGGAATTGTCTGAATGGTAGAGACACTTGGACAAACACCCAAACAGCTTTTAAATTCCTTTTCTTCGGTTCCACACTAATCATTGTTGCCACATTCATGATAATTTTTATATTTTTCTCTTTTTCAATTTGGAAGCTATCACAACTGAAAGGGAACAATAAAAGTTATTAGGATTGTTACTCTGAAGTTCTATATGAATATTTTTCACCTCTGTAATTATTCCTCAAATTTTAATTGAAAATAATTTTCTTCAGTATAAAAATGTTTAGTTTTAACATCTTTAGTGTAGAGATAAACTAAAAATAAAAGCAAGCTTTTGGTAAAACCCCCAAAGTAAAATCTAAGATAATTTGATAATATTTTCTATTTTAATGTAAGCACAGAGAAAGTTTAAATGTATTCCCTAATATTTAGTAATTGTTCCTATATAGTCTACCTTGAAAATATTCATACATGACATACTCAAATGATTTCTCTCATTCCATGTAGTCATATTTTTTTCCATAATTTTATTGAGAAACAAATAGCAATGAGACAGTTTCAAGCCAAATTGGTAGGACACATTCAATAATTAACATATTGCATACATTCTTCCTAGTGGTTAATTGCTGTACAAGATGCGGACATGATATCCTGTTTACAAACACTATTAGAACAAATCCCTGTATTCATTAAGAGAATACAACTATATATCTATCCTAACCATTTTGAATACACAGATACAAAACGGACATTTATCTGTATCCCCTTTTTTTCTTAAGTTCTGTTATTTAAATATAGGTGTGTTAACTCAGCAAAATATTCTAAAAGAGTCCAGTAGCCCATAATAGTATTGGGTCTTC
>NW_004524589.1:25738966-25741985 GCF_000260255.1 Octodon degus | reverse complement strand
AAAAAAAAACAAAATTAAAAATTTTAAAATGCTATCTGTCAGCAGCCAGGGTTGGATCCCTGACGAGCCATGCTGGCCCCGTCCACAGAGCATGCTGAGACAGTGATGGAGACTGGGCATGGTGGCATGTGCCTGTAATCCCAGCTCTTGGTAGGCTGTAAACAGGAGAATCACTATGAGTCTAATCTACATAGTGAGACCCTGAACACCCTGTAGACCCTGCCCTGAATACAGAAAAAAATTAAAACATAAAATTGCTATTTGCAATAGCATTAAAATTGTTAAGTATTTCAGGTATAAAATTAACAAAGTGTGAAGCAAATAGAAGCCCTGTATGTTAAAAGCTTGTACATATTTCTGAGAAAAAAGATTTAATGGAGAGATATATTAAAGTCATAGATTTTGAGTCTTAATAATATTAAAGTAGCAAACTGATTTATAAAATGACTTTAGGATCAAAAAAATACATATATATATAAAATCAAATATATATATATTTTATGGCTCAGTGTGCCTTAAGGGCAGGTCTGGTAAGGCATGAGGATCTGGGGATCAAACCACAGCATCCAGAACCTGAGTGTTTTGGTTAACAGACACTTAAGCAACTGAGCTAATGGGCAGGCCCCCCAAAAAAATATTGACAGACTTCTTTTTTACAAATTGATGGACTAACTTAAAATCTGCATAGAAATTCACAGGGCCAGAATAACCACAGAAGTTTTGAAAAAGTAGGAGGGATGAAGGTACCAGGATACTTCCATGAGGAAATTACAGTTCTGTAACAAGTCACACTATAACAAGTAGACAACGTAAGGTACCACTGCAGCATTGAATGGTGATATTTTGAAACACTGGTATTACTAAGTGTTGGCAGAATTGTGGATTATTTGGAATGTGATGATTTGAATACAAAATTATGGGGCAAGCCAAATAGCTCAGCAGATTAAAGTGCCTGCAAACGGGGGGGGGGGGTTCGATCCCCAGGGCTGTTGTGCTGGGCCCCTTCCCAGGACGCACTGAGCTAGCAATGGAGACTGGGCGTGGTGGCGCATGCTTGTAATCCAGCTCTTTGGAGCCTGTAAACAGGCTAATCACTGAGTCTGATCTAGTAGTGAGACCTTGAATACCGTGTACACCCTTCCCTAAAATACAAAAAAGAAAAAAAATAAATAAGAGAGAGAGAGAAAAGAAAATAAATGAATACAAAATTATGTAGTTGCTTTGTTTTTGGTTTTTTTTTTTGGGGTTTTTGGGGGGTTTTTTTGAGACAGGATCTCGCTATGAACTCACCGTGTAGGCAAGGTTGGCCTTGAACTCAGTGTTCTCCTGCTGAGGCTCCTGAGGGCTGGAATTAGAGGCATTTGCTGCTACACCTCCCTTATATAGTTAGACTGATTAGTTGTGGGGTGTTTGTTTGTTTGACTTTTTGAAACAAGGTCTCACTATGCTGTTCAAGCTGGCTTTGAGCTCACTTTGTAACCCAGGCTGGTCTCAAACTCCCACTGATCATCCTGCCTCAGCGATTCCCCACCCCCAGTGCTGACATTATAGGCATGCCCCATACAGGCATAGTATCTCCACACCTAGCTATATTCAACTTTAGTTTGGTTAAATGAAGGAATTGACTGCAAAGCAGCATAGAGATTTTAAGGAATAATGGAAATGGGGATACATAATTATAAATATTTGTCAAAATTATAGCTTTGTATCCTTAAAAATTAGTGAGTTTTGGTTGAGTTGTTCTTAATAGGTTCTATTTTTAGTTCTATATTACATTCATAGAAAAATTGGCAGGAAGGTATAGAGATTCTCCACCCAACCCTTTGCCCACACATGCATTGCCTCTCACTAGCAGCCTTCCCTGGAGAGTGGATGTATTTATTAGAGTTGATGACCTACACCAACACACCAATATTGCCCAGAGGCCATAGTTGCATTAAGTTTCACTCTTGATCCACCTGTATTTTATTCCTTCACTCCAACCATGGTCACAGTTAACTCTTGCAATTGTATATTTTATGTTAGGACAAATCTGTAATGATGTATATCTATTATCTTATGTAGAATACTTTCAGTACTCTATAATTGTGCTGTCTTCGTAGCTATGCTGTTTCCAGAATGTCATATGTATGTGGCCTTTCTCACTGGCCTCTTTCACTTAGTAGTGTGCACCTGAGTTACTTGCATCCCTCTCCACGGCTTGATAGCCTCTCTTTCTGTCTCTAAGCCATGTGCCATTTTCTGGATGTAACACCACTTTCCTCTCACCTGCTGAAGGACATCTTGGTTGCTTCCAAGTCATAGCAATTACTAATAAAGCTGCTATAAATACTTTCCTGCAAGTTTTACCCAAGCACAAGTTTTTTACTCCTTTGGGTAAGTACCAAAGAGCACAGTTGCTGGATCTTGCATAAGAGTGTTTATTTTGTAAAACTATCTTCCTAAAAGTTAGAAACTGAATTCTTTTGTTGGCTCATTCATGGAATGACCAATTTGCTAAATCATTTATTTATCAAAAGTTTCCTTCTAGGTTTCCTAAAGTTTTTAGCAAGTTCTGCTATGTAATGTACAATAAAGCAATTCAGGTTTTAGGATGTTTAAAAGTTTCAGTTTCATTTAGTTTTATCTATTCTTAGTCTGATAGGCTCTGGCTAAAATTCCCTATGCTCCAAATTTTTTGACTAGTCTCTGATTTTCAGGAATGATGACATATGTATTTTAATTCATAGTACTGTACTTGTCTTAAAATCAATAACTTCGGGGGCGCTGGGGCCTGGACCTGGGGGGACCATGGGGCGTGGCCGCCCGGCTGCCAGGCACCCCTATCCCTGGGCTAAATACGTATTTCTTATAAAACACAACTCCGGGTGGAAACTTTTGCTTTGGTATTCCCCTTGCGAAGCAGAATCCTAATTCCTTCCGGCCTGACGCTATCCAGGTCTGTCCCAGGAAGCAGCCAGCCTGCGCTTTGGAAATGATCCAGGTCCACGAGGCGCCACAGCGGAGCACCCCGAAACGG
>NW_004524589.1:25736320-25738138 GCF_000260255.1 Octodon degus | reverse complement strand
CAAGAGTTGTAGCTTTTGGGTCTGATAAGGTCAGTGAAATCCCCTCAGGATTTATCCTGAGATCCTATACCTCAGATTGTAGAACCTTTGTCAGTGTCAGCTATGTGGATAAGTCATGGCCATTGCTTGGCCATTGTGCTCTCTGTGAAAGCCTGAGAGAATGTTATCTCTCCATGTGACTCTTCTTAGGCACAATTGCAGTCATATTTTATTGGAGAACAAAAATATGGCTTTAAGAGGGCATGTTGGGGGCCAGGGAGATGGCTCAGTGGAATAAGTGCTTCCCTGGCAAGCGCAAGGGGCTGTGTTCAATCCCCAGTTCCGCAAAAAAAAAAAAAAAAGGAGGGCATGTTATATGTGCCGCGCCTAGGAACGGATGTAAGCTCACTGGTGGAGCATGTGCTTAGCACACAGGAGTCACCTGGACTTGATCACCAGTACCAACACACAAAAATAAAATTAGATATATCTAATGTATCAAGTTGGTATGTAACCTAAAATGAGCTTGTGATACGTCCTCCCTGTCAGCTAATGTATACATTGATACAACTGAATAAAATTACTACCATGCTGAAGACATGGTGATTTTAAAAGTTGTTTTTGTTTTGCTTTGGTTTGGTTCCATTTTAGACCCATGGCTTCATGTATGGTAGGCAGCCACTCCACTGCTAAGTTATTCTTGATTAAATCTTTAGATTTTTATAGTCTGCCTTTCAAAATTCAGTCATTAGTTATAATGTTAATAATATTTTAATTCTCTGCTTTTTTAAAATTAAAAACTGGGTACTGTAGATGAGGATCCTTATATTTGGGCTAGAACATTAAAAAGAAAACCAACCACCAAAAATTTATACTAGATAACTGATGACATAGTGATAAGTACTTCATTCTTTTTTGGCTCATAAAACCTTATTATGAGAAGTAAAAAATGCTTCATGAAGATGTTCATTTTTAATGCTACGTATCAAAAATCTTGAGATGCTATTGGTAGAATTGTTTTTAGGCCAAACCATGTAATATAAAAACTAATGTTTTCCTCTTCTAGTTATCTTTACCTAAAAAGAATATTTCTTAGGGTTGTACATTTCTTTTTTATGTAACTACAAAGGGTCTCTATGTTACTATAGATGTATTTATGGCTAAATATGTGTTTAAATAGTGAGTTAGTTTCAGATTTGAAAATATCAGAATATATGGAAACAAATAAGAATATTCACTAGAGCCAACAGGGTAGGGACCATAAGCTTCCAGCAGTGCTGGTATTGCTCTGGGCTCCAGCACAGTCCAGGAGGAGCCTTTCATTGAGATGACCTTCTTCCTTTGAAGACGTACTGTGGAAATTCAAACATCACTAACAATAAAGTCCACTGCATTGGGTAAGTGAGTAAACATAGTACTAGTATTTGATGGAAGAAATCAGGTAAAGAAGTTAAATGTTTAACATAAAAGATTAAGAATAAAAAATTAGGGGGCCAGGGAGATAGCTCAGGGGTATAAGCACCTGCCTCGCAAGTGCAAGGTCCTGCATTCAATCCCTGGTAGACAGAAGTAGGAGGATCACAGCAAATTCAAGGTCAGCCTAGCGTACACAGTGAGTTCAAGGCCAGCCAGAACTACATAGCAAGACCCTGTCTCAAGAAAACAAAGGAGTGGGGAGATAGCTCAGTGACTTAAGTGCCTGCCTGGCAGGGTCCTGAGTTTGATACCTGGTACTAAAAAAAATAATGATAATAAAATTTAATTTACATTTGGCATTTCGTTACCTCTTCCAAGTAGATTGAAATTAATTTGACAAGGCTTTCTATGGCAGCAAGTTAA
>NW_004524589.1:25734677-25736220 GCF_000260255.1 Octodon degus | reverse complement strand
TAAAAATAAATAAATATATTGACTTAACCACTTGGGAGGAAAATTAGGTGGTATCAAAATATAAAGTCTTTTGGCCAACAACTGTACTATATAATGTCCGTATTCACATAATGGCAACATTAATTGCACAGGGGACAATTTTTAGGATCTTTGAAACATTGTATATAATTCTACCTTGTGGTTTATTATACATCACACCTAATAATACCAAGCCATTAAATGAAAAGGGTGAGTTCTAGAAGAATGAGTATTATATGACATGATACCATCTATGTCAAAAAGAAAAAGACGACTGAGCAGCCTTCCATGTCCGATACACACACATGCTTGGTAATGAGGAGTCTGGAACGCTGCACCAAAAACTGCCGCCAGTGGCAATCTTTGGGAGGAGAAAAAAGTTGAGAGTGGTGAAAAAGAGGTGTGTGTGATCTTTGTTGTGTTTAAAGTTTTTACCGTTATGGACAAGATTAAATGCTCACTTGACAGAATGTGGTCTTATTTTTGCTGCAGCACTATTTGCTACAGCCAGATCCCCTGAGACTCCCTACCTGGAAATCCACCTCATCTTCCCCAGCCCTCCTTTGAAGTGTAGGAAGTTTCTTAGCAGTCTCTCCCCCACTTGCTTGTGGAATTTAGAATTAAATTATGCTACTGACAGGAATGGTGTGGTGGTCTGGCCTGGGCTGCCTGCACCCTTGTATTCTTCTAAGCTACAGCAGTGTCTGCGCTGCCCCATCTCTGCATTTCAGTGAAGCACTGAAAATGTCCTTTGGCTCCTTGTGGTCAGTGGTTTGCCTGGTGTCTGACCACCAAAGTCTGTCATGGAGTCCCTCCCAGTAACGCACTTCTTAGTCTGTTAACAGAGAGCGTTGTTGTCAACCTTCCAGGGGCAGGAGCTGGTTTTCTGCTCTCTCTGTGCACACCGCCTCACCTCACTTACTTCCCACTCTTACTTCCAAACTTGACTAATCATTAGATGTCCACTTCCTGGGCATGGTAGTTACATGAATGTCACCACAGAACACAGGATTTTTATATACTCTTTGCCTTAGACTGCTCATCAGACAAATGAGATTCGATAACTGGATTAAGAATAAATGTCCATTTTTAATATACTAGAAGCCATGAACATTTTGTGGGCAAAATTCAATTGTTAGCTCTCATTGGAATAAAGTCTAAGATTAAATAAAAGGTTAATGAGTATATATAGGTCTTACCTTATTACTTATTGATGATTTGTTGATAGCACTGGGAATAAACATGTATAACTTAATACTTTAAAATTTGATAGGTAGAACTTCTTGAGAGAACATCTTTCAGGGTCTGTATATGAATACTGCCTATGTAAATGTTCTTATGAAAACCTATTGTTAGTTGATCTTTCATCTTTTAAGTTCTTTTGAGACTAGACTCCAAAGTCAGATTGATAACTCTTATTTATTTCTTTTTTAAAATTTTTAAACCAGCTATTCCTCTACTGGGAATTTTTCCAGAGGACCTGAAAACATCATATCATAGGGATATATGTGTTCCTATGTTTATA
>NW_004524589.1:25725479-25732976 GCF_000260255.1 Octodon degus | reverse complement strand
AGTAACTAGCAGAATTGATAAAATAAAATATGAAACACAAAAAAAAATTATTTATTTATTTATTTATTTGGTACAGGGTCTTACTACACAGCTTTGCCTCATAGTGATCGTCTTGTCAGCCTCCCCAGTGCTGAGATTACAGGCATGTACCACTATGCCTGGTTTTTGTGGCAGGTACAGTATGCACTACCAAGGATCGAACCTGGGTCCTTGCACTTGCCAGGCAGGCACTTAGATTGCTATTTATTTCTCAGGATCCCAGGACACATCACTCTAGAAGCATTTTTGTCCAGACCAAGGGCACTTCTTATGGACTATCTTCTTCATAGCTTCCTGTATAACACTCATTTTACTGCACTTGTTCTTCTTGTACTTCACCACATTTCTGTCACAGTGAATACTTCTTCAGAGCAAGCAATTCATAGTAGGACTTGGTATTATTTTTAAAGTCACATGTGATATATGGGTAGGTCTTGTGAAAACTGAAAATCCAGTTGCAAATGTAGCATGTAAACAATGGTTGGCAGAGCTCAGGGCCAGGCTGAGACGGTTGTGAGGCTAGGTGGAGATTCCGATTATACTTTAACTTTATGGGAATTTTGACCTCTTGAGGTTAGTATCGTCAAACATAAAGTTGTTAATGTCTGAATAATGTTGACTTAGTTCAAACAAGATGTTCAGATGGAGAGGATGAGCCGAGAACTATGAGTCAACAGACTAAAATGTGACAGGTTATATTAGCAAAACAAGTTAGGTGGGAGTCACCTGAAACTATCAGGCTGGGCTTTTGGATCCCAAGCTCCTTGCTGCCAGATCTCCTTAAATAGCTGTAATGTTTGTTCATTTTTTTCACAGTTCACTTTAACAAATTAAAGAATTTAATATTATTATAAAGGCATAATGATTTGAGGCAGTCTTTTACTCTGTAAATAACATGAGAATAAATTAGTTCTTTAGAATTGTCATTTGGTTTTATAGAAGCTTCAAATCATTAAACTTTACATGCTCAAATTTCTAAGAGATGACTGTTTCCTAGGTAAGTGTTTAAGTCTTGTTAAATTCCTATACTGTCTTCTAAATGTCTCAATATTGCCTACTGCTTGTTTGAGTATAAGAAAAGAATATTCATGCTAAAAATTAACTATCAGATGTCAATTAGTGAGCAACAACAGGTGATGCTCTAAGCTGTCTTGAATACCTCATTTGGTGTTGACATTGATATCAGAAACACCCAGGACGTCCTGATCACAGTAAAAGGCAAATAAAGTACCTTGAAGATCAGTAACATATTTACAATTTATTTCTGGATTTTTATATAGGAGTGTCCACTAGTTTAGTATACAGAGAAGATCTTGATTTCCCACATTTTATTCATTTGTTTATGGTAAAAGAACTCGCCCAAGAATCACTGACATTTCTATGTTTGTAAATTACTTGAGTAAAATAATTTTAACCACTTTACCATCTATTACAGTGATAATAATCAAAAAAGCAGTGTTGATAAGGATAGGGATAAGTCAGCACCCTCGTTATCATTGGAGGGAATATAAAGTGGAGTGAAACTACACTGGAAACAATTTGTCAGCTCCTGAAAGCAGTAATAGAATGTCCATTTAGCATGTGTTCCTGAGTAGATAGCCACAAGAAGTGAGAACATGTTTATACAGTAACTTATACACACATGTTCACGGTGTTGCTCCTGTAGTTATATTAGCCAGAAGAGTAGAAACAATTCAAATATCGACTAGCTGACAAATGAATAGACAAAATGTGATACATCTATACACTGCATATTATTGAGCCATAAAGAGAATTGCTAATTCATGTTAAACATGAATATCGAAAAGATAGAAAGGCCACATATTTTACTATTCCTTTTATAAAATATAAGCAAACCCACAGAGACACAAAGGAGATTAGTGTTTGCCAGTCCAGGGGGTAGAGTATAATGGACTTGAGGTGTTTTTAAGTTGATAAAATGTTTTTAGAGTATGATGTTGTGCAACTTTGTGAATACATTTAAAACTGTGGAATTCTACAAAACTATTGAATTCTATATTTCAAAAGGGTGAAGTTTATGTTTCATTACAAATTTATCAGTGTTTGCTTCTCTTTAAAAAAAGTATTTTTAATGAAGCTATGTTTTTTCATACTTGCCAGAACTTAATGAAAAAAAGGTAAACACACTAAAGCTGATTCTGCCTTGTCTATATCAAGTAGTTTATAGTAACCTGTATAGAATACCCACCAATCTGAATGTTAGATACTTTTAGCAAGAATGTAGTGACTGATGGTGAACATTGAATGCTTCTGTTCTGTGCTTGTACTTTCATTGTCACAAAAGTGAACCTGTAGAAAAGCATTGTAAAGTTTAACTTACCTTAAGAATATCAGTTACAAATATCATTTTGTAGTGGAAGGATCATTGCTGTAGACTTCAAACTAGATTTGAAAACCAGCCTAATATTTACTAGGTGCTTATTCCTCTGAAACTGACATTTCTGAGCCTCAACTTCCTCATTGTTAAAATACCTCCTGGGGCTGCTGTAAGGATTACATGAGATCCCACAGATGAAACACTGTGGCCTTTGCTGCCTTAGCCTGCACAGGCTTTGTTTCTGCTACTGTCCTCTAAGTACTTCCTCCACTTCACTCACACACACACACACACACACACACACACACACACACACATACACACGACTGCACAAAGCAAGAGCAGTCCCTTTTCTGTATCTTTCCAGTGAACCTGAATGCTGCATTGATGGTAGGTGTAGTAGTGAGCATAGCTCCCTTCCAGTGAAACTGGAATATTACTTTGAATGGAAACACCATACTCTATTTTTTATTCATATTTATCTGCCTGCCTTCTCCACAAAACTTGTAAGTTAAGAGGAAAAAGCAATTTCTACCAAACATATAAATCACCATGTATTATAAGTATTTCAGTTTATTGTTTTAACAAAAAGTGAAACACAGACACATCATCTCTCTCTGTAGAGGTGTAATCCCCATTTCCTGTCGTGTCCAGCTCAATAAATATCTGAATAAATGAATTTCAGCACATGTACAGCGGGTTTGTAATAACTTCCTGTAAACATATAATGTGTCTCTTTTTTTTTCTGTTAAAACAATCAGCTGAAATATGTTCAAATTTATATGTGAATATGTGTTCAGTGGAAATGTTTTTCATTATTAGCTACACTTATGGAATGAACAAAATGTTCTTTATCTGTATTACAATATGCTATTTCCAGTGTCCTATTTAGCTTCAGTTTGTACATTGTTTCCCTGTGTTATCCACAAAGATGTATTTGCTAACTTAAATTTTATTTTAAAAGAATTTGCAGTTGAATGTGCATATTTTATATCTTTTTATCTACTGTATTTAAAATTAAAATGAAGTAGAAATCTTAAGACAACCCTGTAGATTTAAGAAGGCCTCTGAAAAGTGTAGAAAAAGAAATCACTTTGGCAGTGTAAATGAAACTTGCTCTATTGCTACCTTAAATGTCTTATAAAATGATAAACAATAATTATTTTTAATAATAAGAGTAGAATGATGAAGTTAATTGGTATGTTATATTCCTTGAACTTACATATTTTCATATGTATGCCTATGTAAATTATTTATAGAAGTTTGCTGAATAAATATAAAATTATAGATAATATAGTTTATATTAATGTTTATTATGATAAATTATAAATAATTATAAATTTTTTAACTATATGATGTGAGGTTATGAAAAAGTAGATACAAGCTTTATGTCATCTAGATTGCTTACTTTGGAAGCTAATAAATATTCTATTTCTTTCAGGTACAGAGAACTACAACTGAATACAGAAAGCAAGGTAGCAGAATTTCTCCATCAAAGTAAATTAAAGTCTTTTGAAAGTGAGCGTGTTCAACTTCTACAGGAGGAAACTGCGAGGAATCTCAGCCAGTGTCAGCTGGAATGTGAAAAGTATCAGAAGAAATTGGAGGTACTAATACAGTTTCTTTCAATATTAGCATTGCATGTAAGTACACTAAATGCAGAGTTTACATTAGAGCTTTCTTGTCCTGGCATACCCCACACTGATCTCACAGAAAGACAAGGAAGTATATGAATTTCAGAAAATGCAACCTACAAAGGACTGGAGTTGTTAGAACACAAAGATTAGATAAAGATTTCATTCACGACCATCACCAAAATCACACAGTTACTTTGCTTTTAGTAAGAACAGTGTAATCTTTTAAAACCTGTAGAACTTTACTGACATATAAGAAACTCAAGTCTTTCTAGGAAAGCCTTTAATGTTAAATATTTTCAAGTTTTCATCAAGTAACTATATGTTCCTTTGTGATCATATGCCAAAAGTTTGCTATTTTTTCTGTGGTATCACTGGAAATAAAAATGAAATTGATATTTTTAAAGATTTTCAAAAGAAATAAAGGAAATATGTACCATTTTAAAATGCATTCCGGGGTGAGTGTGTGGGAGAGCTTCCAGCTACCCTGTGCCGGCGGGACCTACTGGCCCCAGCCCAGGCGCAGCATGGGTGAGACCCTCTTCCACCCCCTTGGGATGCCCCCCACCACTCCGCAGCACCTACCCTACCCCGTCCACCAAGTATGAATTTCTGCCATGTTCTAGGAACCCCCAGACCCAGTCCTAGCCCAGGCCTGGTGAGTGTGTGGGAGAGCTTCCAGCTACCCTGCACTGGTGGGACCTACTGGTCCCAACGCAGGCACAGCGTGGGTGAGACCCTCTTCCAACCCCTTGGGACGCCGCCCACCACTCCGCAGCACCTCCCCTACCCCGCCTGCTCAGTAGGAATTTCTGCCGCATTCCAGGAACCCCCAGATCTAGTCCTAGCCCAGGTCCGGTGAGTGTGGGAGAGCTTCTGGCTATGCTGTGCTAGCATGACCTACTGGTCCTAGCCCAGGTGCAGTGTGGGTGACACCCTCTTTCACCCTCTTGGGACACCCCCCCATCACTCCGGAGTACACACCCACACCCCGCCCACAGAGTAGGAATTCCTGTCGCATTCCGGGAACCCCCAGATCCAGTCCTAGTCCAGGCCCAGGGAATGTGTGAGAGAGCTGCCTCTCCCCCCTACTCCACTTTGTCCCCTCCAGACTCAGCTCAGGCCTGGCATACAGGCCTAGGTGAAACCCTGCAGCTGCAATCCCTGTAGAGAGTGTAGGGTCAGAACCACCCAGCTAGTCCAGGAGCAGAACATCTTGCAGAGTGGTACAAGAGGTTCACCCCCAAGGGCAGCAGCAGGAAGGAGCTGAGCACAGCAGCCAGACCCAAGCCAG
This sequence comes from Octodon degus, assembly GCF_000260255.1. Taxonomy (NCBI): domain Eukaryota; kingdom Metazoa; phylum Chordata; class Mammalia; order Rodentia; family Octodontidae; genus Octodon; species Octodon degus. Next base: position 25,727,671 of record NW_004524589.1, on the reverse strand, counting down.
GCACAGCTGGATAAATCCAAACTTTGTAGATCTACACCTGAACTTCAGTAGGTGCTAAGGCTATAACTGCAACAAAGATCTACAACAAAGGGCAGAGGACAGTGCTACACAAAAATGACAATGAGAAGGAGCAAAATGCAATCTCAGAACTCAAGGCCACCCATAACAAGTGCAGAGGACACTAATACAGAACAAATTGGGAATCACACAGCTGAAAGCAATGAATCAACAGCTTCTGAAATAAAGAAACAGCTGCAGAAAGGTATAGGGGAACTCATTGGAAATGAAAAAAGAAGTCCCTGAATTAATAACATCTGCAGTAAAGAACCAAATGCAGAAACATAAGGAGGAAACCCAATGCCCACGCAGAACAAGTGCAGAGGACACTAGCTCAGTTCAAATGTATGAATTAATAGTGTTGAAAGTAAATAAGCAACAGTAGAAAGTCATAGAGGAACTCAGAGCGGAATTCTTTTCTACTAGCTCAGCTCAAATGTACAAATTAATAGGGTCGATAGTAAATAAGCAACAGCACAAAGTTATAGAGGAACTCAAAGTGCTACTCTTTTCTGAAATAAAAGAAGAATTCTCAGAACTCATACCATCTGAAGTAAACGATCAACTACAGAAACATACGGAGGAAACCCAATCTCAAAAAAACAATGCAGTAAAAGAATTTATAACTGCTTCTAAAGAAGACATTGATAAAAAAGAAAAAAAAATAGAGGAGATTAGAAAAATGACGGATTCCCTGAATGAGCAATGCAGGAAAGAAATAGATTGCATGAAGCAGAGTCAAAGCGATATAGAGGAAACTAAAATCTCAATCACAAGCTTGCAAAACCCTTTAAGTGAAAGTGAAGACAGAGTTTCAGATCTTGAAGACACTGGTGCAGCTAGTGAAAAGGTAAGAAAGGATCTCTTTAAAACAACTAGGATAGGGGCTGGTAAGATGGTTCAGTGGTCTAAAGCACCTACTTAGAACAAGCTTAGCACAGGGACCACGGTTCAATCCCCCAGAACCACATGCCAGCCAGCCCCACCCCTAGGCAGGCTGAGCTGGCCACACACACACATACTCAAATAAATAAATTAAATAAATTTAAAACAACTAGGATACAGGAAAAAATAATTCATCACCTGCAAGATGATGCAAAGATGAGCGATGTGAGACTAATGGGCATCAGTGAGAAAGAAGAAGTCAATACAAATGACATTTTAAAAATATAGGCAGAAGTAATAGCAGAAAACTTCCCAAATATGAGGAAACAATCTGACATTCAGGTAACCGAAGCATACAGAACGCCAAATAATTTCAACCCAATGAAAAACACACTGAGACATAAAATAGTCAAGATCCCAGAAATTCAGCACAAGAATAATATACTGAAAGCTGCCAGAGAGAAAAGCAGATCACATTCAAAGGAAAACCCATCAGAATTACAGCCGACTTCTCTTCACAAACCAAGAAGGCAAGAAGAACATGGAGCAGAGTACTTCAAGTCCTCTATGAAAACAAATTCCAGCACAGAATACTATACCCTGCAAAACTCTCTTTCAAGTTGAATGGAGAAGTAAAATACTTTCATGACAAAGAACAGCTAAAGAATTTCATGATGACAAAGCCAACCCTACATAGGCTACTGAAAGATGTTCTAGGTGGAACTAAAATGATCCTAACTCCACAAATGAGATCAGAAGCAACCAACTAAATAGGGCAAGCAATTAAAAACAGGAGAAAAAAGAGTAAACGACAACAGGTAAATAACACGTCAGTCGTAAGTCAATACATCTCAAGTCTAACCATCAATGTAAATGGACTCAACTCACCAATTAAGAGAAATAGACTGGCACAGTGGATTAGGAAACAAAATCCAACAATATGCTGTATACAAGACATTCATAGGCTGAAAGTCAAAGGATGGAACACAATATTACATACCCCAGCACCTCAGAGAAAAGCAGGGGTAGCAATCCTATTCTCAGACAGTCTCAACTTCAAACCAACAATGATCAAGTGAAAGAAATAAAGAAGGCCACTATATAGTGGTTAGAGGAAAAACTCAAGAGGAAGAGCTAACACTCATAAATATGTACGCACCAAACACAGGAGCACCCAGCTATATAAGGTAAATCTTAATGGACATGAAAAATCTAACATCCAATACCACAATCTTAACAGGAGATCTTAA
>NW_004524589.1:25711606-25720759 GCF_000260255.1 Octodon degus | reverse complement strand
TTGTATCTGTGTATTCAAAGTGGTTAGGATAGATATATAGTTACATTCTCTTAATGAATAGAGGGATTTGTTCTAATGGTGTTTTTAAATAGGTTATCATGTCCGCATCTCTTACAACAGTTAACCACTAAAAAGAATGTATGCAGTGTGTTAATTATTGAAACTGTCCTACCAATTTGGTTTGTCTCATTGCTATTTGTTTCTCAATAAAATTATGGAAAAAAGTACATTAAAAAAAAAAAAGCCAACAGGGAGGCAGCCTGATCTTGGACTTTCAACTTCCAAAACTGTGGGCTAAATAAACCTCTTTTATGTATAAAGTAAAAATAAATAAATAAAATAAAACACATTCTGGCCATGTGTGATAGCACATGTTTTAATTCCACGACTTAGGAGGCTGAAGCAGGAGAATCACCATGAGTTCGAGGCTAGTCTGGGCTACATAGTGAGTTTAAGACCATCCTGAGTTACAGAGTGAAATGCTGTCTCAAAAGGCAAAAGATTGTATTCTGATGCAAGAATAGCTAAAACACATAAGAGTCCATACATCATACAAGATCTAAAACTCATATGGACTTAAGTTATTTATAGTAAAGATCAAATCATTGAAAAAAATATGCATTGAACAGTGATGGTACCCGAATAATTATTTGGAGAATATATTTGGAGCTATGCTTCATGACAAGACAAAGTGAAAACCACATTGTTACTAAACTGAATACATATATGAAATTATAAAAATATTAGAAGTAAATATAGATAAATTTTACTTTCTATCAGTTTTTAAATAATCTGTTTGTTGATTAAAACAAAGATACAGGAAAAATAAAAGCAGTATTAAATCTGAATGACATAATGGCAAATTGAAAATGAAAAATAGTATTTCTGTTACATGTGACGAAAGACCCATGACTTTAATTTTAAAAGATCTCTTGCCAGTCATGGTAAGGCAGACCTTTAACTCCAGCTAATAGGGAGGCTAAGATAGGAAGAAAGCAATGTGTAGGCCAATCTAGGCAACTTAGACCGTGTCTCAAAATTAAAAAAAACCAGTGCTCTCTGAGTTAAATTCCTCCAGCACCTCGCCTCACACACCTCTTCCATATACACAGATCTCCTACCAAGAAGCTGTGTCTTCCTCTTTTCTTCCTCTTTTAGATAAACATGTGTAAATATCAACTTCTGTGTTTTGCTTTGCTGTAGGTCTCCACATTGTTTTAGCATACCAACAAGAGCACCTTAAAAAGGCTATCTCATGGAGTGAGAAAATGGAAGCTGGGTGTGATGGCACATGCCTGTGATCCCAGCTCTGGGAAGGTTGAAGGCGAGAGAACTTCCACAAGTGTGAGGCCAGCCATGACTACATAGTGAGACCTTGTCTCAAAAAGCAAAAAAGAGAAAGAAAATGGAACAGTTCTTCCAAGTTTGGTGACACAGGCCTGTAATCCCTGCTACTCAGTAGGCTGAGGCAGAAGTTTAAGTTCAGCCTGAAAAACTGAATGAGCAAAAAATTAAAAGGACTGAGGCTTTAGTTTTAGCAGTACCTGAGTTCAATCTGCATTACCAATGAGATGGGGGAAGGTGGTAGAATGAAACAGCTCTTCTAGAGAGTAACATGGTAGCATGTATTAAAGGCCCAAAACATTAATTCTATAATTTTAGTTAAAAGAATTTTATCTAAGAAAATAGTAAGACATGCTTATAAAGATTTCTATTGATGATATACATCAGACCATTATTTATTATAGTAAAAATTGAAAGTAACTTAAAATATCTGACAGTAAAGATTTTTTTTGGGGGGAGGTGGTACGGGGAATAGAACTCACAACCTCACACTTGCCAGGCAGGTACTGTGCCACTGAGCTACATCCTCAGCCCAAATTTTTATTTTTATACATTATAAATTACATGTTTTCTGCTGCCTACTCACTATAGTCATGTTCTTGACTGCTTTAGATTTGGCAGATGCTTACTAGAAACACTGAATGAAGCCAGGTGTGATGGCATATACCTGTGATCCCAGCACTTGGGAGGCTGAGGCAAGTGGATTGCGATGAGTTCAAGGCCAGCCAAGGTTACATAGTGAATTCACAGCCAGCCTTGTATGCGTAACAAGACACTGTCTCAAAAAAACTAAAAACTAATGAAAAGAAACATTGAGTGAAGGATGTAATTATGTCATCACCACAGTCTTGACTATGGGTTACACATTTAGAAAATTCATCAGTGTATGTCAAAAAAAGATTTGCAAGAAAAATATCAAACTATTTAAAGTTCTTACTTACATGGTATAATGAGTCATTTGTACTTTCATCATTCTTTCACTACCCAGTAAGTTCTGTGATGACAAGACCTGGATTTTTTTTTTTTTTTTTTTAGTGAGACAGAGTCTCACTATATAATTCAGGCCAGTCTAGAACTCACTATGTAACTCAGGCTAGCCTAGAACTCATGGTGATCCTCTAGCCTCCTGAATGCTAGGGCTAGGATTACAGGCATGTGCCACCATGCCTGGCTGGACTTCTTCAGTGATGGTGTATTTCCAGGTCCTTGGCAGTATCTGACATAAGATCAGTTGAGTTGAAGGGATTTAGTGTTTTCTAACTGCCCACCTACTAGGTGATGAGCACTGTACTGCATCTTATTACTCCAACAACCTTAGTAAGAAATTATTTCTGTCTGCAAAATGCTAACAGTTTGAGCTGGGCTTTGAATAGAACATTGTACAGTGGCAGTGTTCTATATCTGCACTACCTAGTCAGTAGACACTGCCCACATGTGATTATTGAGCACCAATAATGTGACTTGTGGAACTGATATAATTTCTTACCTTAGTTAATCACAATTAGGGTTAGCCTAAATTTAATTAGTCACACATGGCAGGTAAGTGACAGATGACATTTATAGTACATTAGAGTGCATGCTAGGCAATGGACCAGACCCCATATTCCCTAACTGTTGGGAAGTGCTGAATATTTTGAAATAGTTTTCTCTTTTGGTTTTTTTTTTTTAATGTTCTTTTGTTTTATCTTTAAATAGATATTCTTTTATATCTGGTAGGATTTCTTTTAGTAATTTTGGATAGTGACTAGACCTGAGGGTGTCCAGGTTAGCAAACCTAGGATGTGAATCCCAGTTAGCCTCCGCTTTCTGCAGAAACTGCTCACTTTGCCATAGAGGAATAATAATAGCAGCTGCCTCATACCTTATTGTAGAGAGCCTGTTAGGGACAAATGAAGCATCCTTTATTCTTAGCATCTATTAAAAATTCTCAAAATCTTATTTTTTTAAACTATAGAATTTTTATTCTGGTACAATTAAGGCATGCAAGGAAAATTATATTCTACCACTAAAGCTGACTATGATATTTGTTAGATAAAAGCATAAAGGGTTTTTTCTACTTCTCAGATCCATAAACATGTGGCAACTAACCTCAAACATTTTATGGTGTAGTTTTTCTTTTTATATGTAAAAGTTTCCTATAGTTAAGAAAATTTATAACTGTCATTCATTAAACAGAAGCTAAAAGGGCCAGCCAAATAGCTCAGTGGATTAAAGCGCCTACAAGCAGGTACAGGGGTCATGGGTTCAATCCCCGGGCCTACTATGCTGGCCCCACCCCCGGGGCACACTGAGACAGCAGTTGGGACTGGGCGTGGTAGCACACGCCTGTAATCCTAGTTGTTGGAAGGCTGTAAATAGGCGGATCACTAGAGTCTGATCTAATAGTGAGACCCTGAACACCCTGTAGATCCTTCCCTAAAATCCAAAAAAAAAAAAACAAAAAAAAACCCAGAAGCTAAGAGGCAAAGAAATTAAAATAGCCAATTAAAAGCCTTTTCCAGGAGCTGTGGAGATGGCTTAGTAGAATAAGTGCTTCCCTGACAAGCACGAGGGCCTGAGTTCAATCCCTGGTTCCACCAAAAAGAAAATAAAAAATAAAAGCCTTTTCCAATTTAAAACTTGTCAAATATTAGAACTTTTTATCCAAATTACAATGCAAAGCAATTTCATTATAGGTTAATGGTCATACAACACAGCTATTTCTGTAATCTGGAAATACATGTGCTGTATATATGTTAATGTCAAAATACTTCTTTTTAACTATTTCCATTCAACTATTCTCTCAAAACTACCTTGATTTGTACATCCTAAATGAGTGTATTGAGAGGTATAGTGCTGCATGTCTATAATCTTCCATACTCAGAAGGCTAGACAGGAAGATGCTATGAGTTTGAGGCCAGCCTGGGCTGCATAGTGAGTTCAAGGCCAGCCTAAGTTACATAGCAAGACTCTTATCTCAAAAAAAGAAAAAAAAGAGTATATTGGTTTTGAAAAACAATTTGGTAATTATATTCATAAGGATTTCTCTTAAATATGTAAAAGCTTAATGCACAGATACACATTGGAATATAAGAGCAAAAAATCTGAAAACTAAAATTCCATAAAAAGAAAAAATTATGAGCGGAGGGGCCTAGCTAATATTTTATGACCACGTAGTAACATGAAAAGTACACTGTTATAATAGCAGGTGAAAACAGCCCTTTACACAACCACATGCACTACATTTTTTTCAATGTATGGAGGCAGAGTTTGAAGAAATACCATAAAAGTCAGTAATAGTTGTAATTGATTGATAGGCTATGAGTAAGGTTTATATTTTATTTCTACTTTTTTTTTTCCTTACTGAAGTTATATTATTTAAGGTCACATATCTAGTAAGTACCCGAACTGCTGTAATTACAACTCAAATCTGACCAGTTTGACTTGAATTCCCATAGCTTTTAACCACCAATATTCAAATAATAAAAAGTATTGACTACAAAATCCCTGAAACATTACACTTTAGAAAAATACTGTTTAGTACACTCAGTAAAATTAGCAAGAAAATGGACCTCAGAAAATAAAACCTTGACAAAAAAAACCTTAAACATGGCAGTGGGTATATGTATATTTTTAAGGCTCATGAGCAGAAATTGTAGGTGGTGACTACTTTTAAACAAGATCAGTGCTGAGCAGCTAAAACTTTCTTGTCCTTTTCAGGAACATGCTACAAAGTAACAGTCTATAGCAGCAATGTGACTATACATTTTCAGTTAGACTTTTCTCAGTTTAGCTCTAATTTGGAGTTTGTCTCTTGCAAGTTGTGGCTTAACTTTCATAATTCCTAGTAAAATGCCTTTTCCTTTGCAAATTGAGTCACTGTGCTTAAGAATGTGTCTTAGGGGCTGGGGAGATAGTTCAGCGGTCTAGGCACCTGCCTGGTAAGCTCAGGGACCTAGGTTCCATCCCTGGTACTGCATGCCATCCCAGCCCCGGCACTCCTGACGTGCAATGCCAGCCACCAAGACGAGGCATGGTGGCACATGGCTGTAATCCCAGTGCTGGGGAGACTGAAACAGGAGGATCCCTACAAGAGCTGTGTAGTGAGACCCTGTACCAAATAAAGTTTTTAAAAAAAAATTTTTTTAAGGAATGTGTCTTTAGGCCTCAGACAAAAGGGATGGATAGGAGAAGCTATTTATATCAAAAGGCAAAGAAGTACTTGTCTTGCTGTACTTCTGAAAACATTTTGCAAAACAATACTTTATAACACAAACAATACTTATGGTGCTGATGTTTTCCAAACTTTCTCTTTTTATTGGTTGGTAACCAAACCTCCTAAAGGTTGTAATTCGCAGTTTGAAAACCACTCTCCCACAGGTCTGTCCACTGAAGTCTGTGGATGCAGGAATCTAGTAATTATTATATTCATTTGCTTAAAGGTCTTTTGTAGACAAACACTCTTATAAAAATTCTGTGACCTAAAATCTCTACATACAAAACCAAACTTTCAGGAAAAAAATTCTTTACATTTTTGTACCTTCTGTTAAACTAACTCTTGGAATGACAGGAACTATTCATTTGTCATTGTGTCCTCAGGGCTTCTCTCATGGTAGAGCTTGATAAACATTTAATGAATGAATGTATGGTTTGATTAAAACTAATATAATACCATTCAAAAAGATTTTTTGAATTATGGATGATTTTTGTTTATAATGGAGTTAGAAATCATTTCATGAGGAGCCGGGGAGATGGCTCAGTAGAATAAGTGCTTGCCTGGCAAGCTCGGGCCTGAGTTCAATCACCAATAAATAAATAAATAAATAAAAGAAATCATTTCATGTGAGGTAAAAATTATGGGACTTTCTGTGACTTTCGCTCAGAATTCTCATTGATTTATAACTTGAGGGTGATATGTGTTATTTTGCTTAATTATCAATTAGCAAAGTCTGCTAAATACCAGCTTTATATATTTTCTTTTTTAAATCATTTATTGACCTACAATTTCATATTATTATTCAGTTAATAAACCTTTTAAAGGAAAAAAAAAGGTCTACTTGAGAACTTTATGATTAATAAACTCATAAAGTATAATTGACCTATTTGATGTCTGCATGTTTAAACACCTATATTGGTTGTTCCTAAAGAATCTTTAATGTAATCTATCGTAGGTTCAGTACTTTCATTCTTCTTAGGCTTTCCAGAAACAGTAGTTTATTCCCGAAGACACTGAGACAAATCCATAATAAAGAGAGGATCTCTAAGTCAGAAGTTCTTGAAGTTCTCTCCTCCATGTTATGAAAAGATTGTTAAGTTGTAATCGCTCAATTTAATATATTTTAAATATCTTCTTAAAATAACATTTTATGAAATATGCCATCCTTTTACCAAAATTAAATATACCAACATTTTTACTCTTTATCTCTTTAGATATTCATGTCTGCAGTTTTTCTTTGTTGTTTTCATTGGGAGAGTAAAGTTCAGATTTAAGATGTACTGATTGATTTTCTCTCTGTCTCCATGGAGGGTTAAACCCAGGACCTTCGTGCTGAGCTACATCCCCACCCTCATGGCCAGCCCTGTTTTTAAATTTTAACTCAGTCTCACTAAATTGGTTGGTCTTGAACTTGCTGCCCTCTATGCTCAGCCTCCCAAAGTGCTGGGCATACTGGAATGTTCCATTGCATCTGGCTGTCTTAAAAGTAGAATTAAGAAGTGTTATCAGCCCAGAGATTCATTTTTAAGTTATACCCCAAAGTAATGGACTCCTTGAAAACCTGAGATTGATTTAGTGAGAAGGGTTTTCTTATAATAAATAAGCAAGATTCTAGAAATCACATTCCTAGCCAGCGTGGCATGAATAAAGAAAAATGAATTACATTTTTCTGATCCAGTGAGACACTAGAAATCATCCTAACAATATTCCCATGTTCTTTCTTTTCCACTGTCCAAAGGAATGTATTTGAAGAGTAGAGGATAATGCTTTATCTTTTTTCTAGCATCACAGAAAGTGCGTAATCATATATTAAAGTGCACATTATGTTATTAGAGAAAAGTTCTCAGAAGAGTTAATGAATTCTGGGTAATTGAATCAGGGGAACTCTATTTCCATAAGCTATTTCATACAAAGTTCTCATAATTATATTTGTTGTCATAGAAATACTACTTTTCAATACTTTCAGTGTTCTGCATTCTCTGCTAAGCACTATTAGTTTATCATCTCATTTATCCCTTCCAACAGTGTTATAAAGAAGGTCTAGAAAACGTAACTAATTGCCTAAGGTCACAACTAGTAAAGGTCAAAGCTATATTAAAATCCAAAATTTCTAATTCCAATCATGTTTTCAACTGTAATATGGTCACCTCTCAGAGAACAGTATTACAGAAAAGAGAAAAAAGGAAAGAACATTACTTATGCTGTTAGGAAATAGGTGTAGTGACCTGTCATAATTGAGTCAATGCTTGTAAGTAAACTTTCTGAACAATCGGAATTTAAGTATTCAAACATTCCATCATCCTGGGAAGCATCTTTTTCAGGTAATTTATTATGATCATAGTGATTCATGCATTGAGTTACCATTGACGAATGTTGGAGGTTCTTTCTATTACACAAAGGGCTCCAATTTCCCTGCCTTTTGCACCTCTTTTTAATACTTTTTTAATCCTTTCTTTCTTCACAAAGACATTTTCTCATATTGCCTTAAGCAGAAAGTTCACATTTGCCTTTTGATTGGCTGCTCTAAATTTATGACTTCAGAAAACCAGAACTGCTATTGAGACCATGGAAAGGGTAGATGCAACAAGCTCAGAGGGCTCTTTACGAGTAGATCATTTTACAGCTTTATAAGCCTTTCTTGAATAGCTGTGATTACTAGATAAAATACCTCAGGTAAGTATAAAATTACATTTTTAGAAATTCTAAGCAATTGCTAATCATCTCCTTTAACTATTTCAGAGTTTTAAATTCATTTTTATTTAGTTCATACAATAATGCTAAAGTATTTCATAAAATTCAGTTTAAAACAACTGAACTGTTTACCTCAGAAACAAATGTATTTTATTTCCTCATTAGTCATCTCTGTTGAGCTACTTTCTCTTAATATTTAAATAAATAAAATGCAGAGGCCTAAATATATCTTGGTGTCATCTTTTTGTCTTAACTGGGAACCTATTTGGTTCTTAATTCTATAATTGTTTTCTTTCACTATTAGGTTTTAACTAAAGAATTTTATAGCCTCCAAGCCTCTTCTGAAAAACGCATTACTGAACTTCAAGCACAGAACTCTGAACATCAAGCAAGACTAGACATTTATGAGAAATTGGAAAGAGAACTTGATGAAATAATAATGCAGACTGCAGAAAGTGAGTCTCCCCTTTCTTGCTCCCTAGTTTGCTGTGCAGCCTCTTCCTAGCAGCACAAGAAACCTGGTGTCCAATGTTCTTGGATATATATTTTTAAAAAGATAATTGGTGACCATTTTTAAGGAATATTCTGTATTTTAAATATTAGTTCAAAAAATAAATATTAGTTCATGTTCATTTTAAATAGTTATAATCAAGAAAAAATAGGTTAGGGGCCGGGGAGATGGCTCTGTGGAATAAGCGCTTCCCTGGCAAGCGCAAGGGCCTGAGTTCAATCCCCAGTTCTGTCTCTGGGGCATGCTGAGACTGAATGAGACTGGGCATGGTGGCATGGTGGTGTGTGCCTATAGTCCCAGTGCTTGGGAGGCTGAAAACAGGAGGATCACTAGGAATCCTGTCTGTGTAATGAGACTCTGCAGACCCTGTACTAAATACATTTTTTAAATGATATGATAGAAAACAGAGATG
>NW_004524589.1:25711010-25711506 GCF_000260255.1 Octodon degus | reverse complement strand
ATATATATATTTAAAAAAAGAATGGAGTATCCAGGCCACAGGCTGTTTTATATCTGACAAAGAAATGGTATCAGAAATACAAAAATAGTAGGAGAAAATATTTATAGAACATAGACAAAGAACTGGTATTTAGTTATGGTAAACTGAAAATTGCTCTCCCAAAGATGTGCGTGTCCTAATCTCTGGAACCTATAAATATTTTAGCTGAGATAGCAAGAGAGACTTTACTGGTATGATTAGATTAAGGATCTTGGGATTATATGGGTGAGCTCTATATAATCACAGGAGTCTCTGTAAAAGAAAAAAGTAGCTGGGAACAGTAGCACATACTTATAATCCCAGCAGGAGAAGTTGTGTCAAGAGGATCACTGTGAGTTCAAGGCTAGCCTGTACTACAAAGTGAGCTCAAGAGCAGCCTGAACTATACAGCTAGATCCTATCTCAAAAAGACTAAATAAATAAATAGACAGATAATGGCTCCTTTGAAGTTCATGCA
>NW_004524589.1:25689775-25710705 GCF_000260255.1 Octodon degus | reverse complement strand
AAAAAGATAATATGGTGGTATGAAAATTCAAAGATGCTACACTTGTTTTGAAGATGGAGGAGGAAACTGGGCTAAGACATATGAACAGTATCTGGAAAAGACAGGAAATGGATTCTCCCCTAGGGCTTCCAGATAGGCCGAAGCCTGCCAACACTGTGATTAGCTCAGTGAGACTGGCTTCTGACCGCTGGGACTATGAGATAATAAACGTGCATTATTTCAAGCTACAAAGTCTGGAAGCAAAAAAAAAAAAAAAAAGTCTGGAAGCACAATCACAGCAATAGAAAATTAATATACCAGCATGTGTAATGAACTTAGCAGCTCAATAATAAAAAGAAAATAACCCAATTTCAAACGTGAGCAGTTTTCCCAGTATGCCATGCCAGCCCCGCCCCTGGGGCATGCTGAGACTGGAATGAGACCAGGTGTGGTGGTGCACACCTGTAATCCCAGCGCTTGAGAAGCTGAAAACAGGATCACTAGGTGTCCAATCTGTGTAGTGAGACCCTGCAGACCCTGTACTAAATACATGAAATAAATACGACCAGTTTGAACATTTTAGAAAGGAAGATATGTGATTGGTCAGTGAACACAATAAAATGCACCATTATACATCCACCAAAATAGCTAAAATGAGAAAGACAAGTTATAGACAATTCTAATGAGAATGGGAAAGAGTTGGAAGATCTTATAAAATTAAAAGCTTATGCAGTTATCCAGTGGTTCCACACTAATTGTTAGATCTAATGAAAAGAAAACATACTATATAAAAACATTTCTATTGAATACTCAGCTTTATTCCTAATAGTTAGAAACTTGCAACCCAAAACCAAGGGTAGTAGCATGCTCCTATAATCCCAGAACTCTGGGAGGCTAAGGTAAGAGAACTGTAAGTTCAAGCCCAGATGGGCACTTTACTGAGGCCCTGTCTCAAAATAAAAAAATTTGAAGCAAGGAAAAAAAAAGGCTAGAGATGTAGCTCAATGTGAAAGCCCTCAGTTCAAACCCTGGTAACTTGGAAAATAAAGAGGAAGGGAGAGAAAGAACCAGGAGAGGAAAACAGTTAAACCATCAAATATTCATATGGTAGAATATTACTCAATAAAAAGATACAACTGATAAATTCAACAGCATGAACTTATTTAGTCTAAGAAGGCTTTCATCAAAAATATGTATGTACATATTTACTATATATATGCTACATATATTTTTTTTACTATATATTTACTATATGAGTGTGTGTGTGTGTGTGTGTGTGTGTGTATGGATACACACACACCATTTTTTTTTTTTTTTTTTTGTGGGGCACCAGGGATCAAACTCAGAAACTTGGGCCTGTCAGGCAAGCACTTGTGCTGCTGAGCTATATCGCTGGCCTGTATATTTAAATTTATATAAAATTCAAGAAAAAGTAAAATTAATCTATTGTACAATAATGTTCAGATGCTGGTGTCTGTAGCAGCTGGTAGTCACCAAGAAGTAACTGGGAAGACAGATACAAGGGAACTGACTTTTCAGATGTTCTGTATATATTCATAGAATTTTTGTGTTACACATGTGTGTCTATATCAAAATTTTTATGTTTCAAAACTCAATGAGTGGGGCTGGTGAGATGGCTCAGTGGTCTAAAGCACCTACTTAGAATAAGCTTAGCAAAGCGCAGGACCACGGTTCAATCCCCCAGCACCACATGCCAGCCAGCCCCGCCCCCTGGTAGGCTGAGCTGGCCACACACACACACACACACACACACACACACAAATAAATAAATAAAATTAAATTTAAAAAAGTTTAAAAAAAAAAAAACTCAATGAGTGTTTTATAGTATTCATTTTCACTCTGACTCTTATTAAAGCTGTTAAAATGTAAAAAAAAAAAACCTCAATGAGTATTTCTGCATTTTATGAAATATAATTTTATTTTTTTAAATTGTGTGTAAATGTTGAACAGTTATTGAAGAATTACATGGAGAAGTGTGAAAGGATGACGTGTGCAGATCTATGAACTTCCTTTGAAAGTATACAAAGTACAGTACAAAGTACATTACAGATGTATAAGGTAGAATCCCTGTGTTTTTGATGTGTACTGTGTTATTCTTTCCATGTTGAAATATTTTCCTAGAATCTTAAAAAGGTATGGAAATGAACTTTTACTGTGCTATTTAAATCATCCTAAAACCATTGTAGAATAAAACATACTTATTTGTCCTAGAATATCAATTAATGGGTTCTCTCATCATCTCACATCTGAAATTAAAATGTTATTCTAATGGTCTAATGAATATATATTGACTAATAAAATTTTAAAGATGTAAATATATTCTTTTCAGCACTAAGTATGTACAACTTTTTAAGGTTTACCATTTAAATCAGCTAATTTCATCTAACATGAAAGTGAGTATACTTTATTAGAATGTAAGCATAAAAATTACAGTATCTTAGTTATACTTGTCACTTTCTGCACAGTTAACTTTATTATTTGAATTTGAAGAGTTTAGTCTTTGGGTCTTTTTTTTTTTTTAATTTGGTACAAGGAATTGAACTCAGGACCTTGCACTTGCCAGGCAGCTGCTTGTGCCACTGAGCTATATCTCCAGCCCAAGAGTTTAGTTTTTTAAAACTAATAATCTTACATCTGAAAGCTGACCCTGGTTTATCCTGAAAAAAATGGAGAAAATTAGGGGAAAAAGGTATGAATATTTCTAAAATCTTTACTACACTACAGAAGGGCCAACCAGCAGTTACATATATAAATACATCAATAGTCATACAAATAGTCAAGCTTAACTCATGGTGTAAAATATTTGACTTTAAGTCTGAGATACTTCTGAATAGGTTCTTTTATAACGTTAAAATAATGTTTGTAATGGATAATGTTATAAAGATTTATGTTATTGACTGCTGAACTTCAGTTTTAAATGGCCTTTGCTAAAGTTTTTTTAAAGCACTTATTCTACTGAACCATCTCCCCAGCCCCTAAAAATTCCTAACTTGCAGTAAAACATTGCATTTGAACTTTTACACTACAGGGTGCCATGATAAAAGTAAATTTAGAAATAAATTATTTTCCAGGTTTTTTTTTTTAGTAATGCAATTCAGGCCATCAATACTTGCTTAGTCCTGCACATTTTCTTCAGACTAGCATACTTAAGTATATAATGTAATTATTGCAAGTTAAAATATAAGTTATTCTTCTGATAAAATGAAAATCATCAAAAAGTTATCAAGAAGAGAATTAATGAACTGGCATCATCATTTGTCATATTTTGTTTTGTTTTTTGAATAAGGGTTTTTTGTTTTGGGGGTGTTTTTTGCTCCAAATGCCTTCAGGGCAGGTTTGGCTGGCTTGAGTTGTGGGGATCGAACCACAGCAACCTGAGCCTGACTGCTTGGTTGAAGCAGCCACTTAAAGAACTGAGCTATGGGGCAGGCCCCCCATTTGTCATATTTTGTAATGTACATTTTTTGAAAAAAAAAAAACTTTGAATCCTTCAGAGTAACAAGTCTGTATATGTTACAGTGCTTTATAACAAGAAATTATAAGATACAAGCCCTCAGTGTCTTCTAAATGTAAATTAGACAAATCTGAGTGAGGATATACTTGAAGAAACTTCTAAGTGTGAATGGATTGTTTGAGATTATGCATTAGGCCTTTTTAATGTTTCTGTTCCCTCTAATTCACTTTTTTTTTTTTTTTTTTTTTTTTGGTAGAACCGGGGATTGAACTCAGTCCCTTGCGCTTGCCAGGGAAGCTCTTATTCCACTGAGCCATCTCCCCGGCCCCTATAAGGTTTTTTTTGGGTTTTTTGTTGCTGTTGTTGTTGGATTTTTTTGCTCCAAATGCCCTCAGGGGTGGTTTGGCTGGATGGAGTGTTGTGGGGATTGAACTACAGAAAGCTGAGGCTGAAAGCTTTGCCGAAGCAGCCACTTAAAGAACTGAGCTAGGGCCAGGCCCCTTCTAATTCACTATTATAACCTCATTTATTTTCACTTTGCCATGCTTTTTAAGGGAAAAGGAGGTTGTTTCACACCATGCATTTTAATGTTTTTCAGTTGAAAATGAAGATGAAGCTGAAAGGATCCTTTACTCATATGGCTACGGTGCAAACGTTCCCACAACAGCTAAAAGACGGCTGAAGCAGAGGTAAAGTCAGTGTTTGATTTATCTTACTCATCTACTCGAGCTGTGTGTAAATCACACTGCTCATTTTGATAACATGCTGCAGTGAATGACAGTGTAACATTCTTTCTTACATTTTATATGTAACTTTATTTTCAGTGTGTGTAAATATTAAATTGCTCATAAAATAAAAATAATCATGCATTTCATGTATATTTAAGTGAGTCTAATGGTGGGTAAAATAGAAGTGTAAATTAGAATTTTTATAGAATTAGATTGAGTGATAATGATGCCATTTATATTTTCTGTTCACATTAATTTCCAGTAAGAACAAATGGTTTGTAGCTGTAACTTCATATTCGATTAATTTATTATGCTTCATCTTTCTCTTTAACTGTGGTGTTTGCCAGACTTCCAAGGCCCTCTATAATGTGCCCCCACCTAGCTGTCTTTATTTGCCTGTCTACCCAAAATGAAAATGGGGTGAGCACTCTGCTTATAAAACACCTTTTTCCTCTATACCGAAATGAAGCATTTCTCCTATTAGAAGTCATTTTTCAGGTAACTCCCCCAGCTAGCTGTAAAGTTGTGTCAGGTCAGCAGTTACATCTTCTTGTTCTCCATCTTTGTGTAGTTGAATGCAGATTACCTGTTAGAAATTGTTTCTTCATGTAAGAATTTGAGGATTCAAAGTTACTTGTCATGTATTTACTTATTTACTTAGGTTGTTTGAGACATGTTCTGGCTATGTAGTTCAGGCTGGCATTGAACACATTATATAGCGCAGGCTAGCCTCAAACTTCATAGTCCTGCCTCAGCCTTTCAGCTGATGGGATTACAGGCAAGCACCACTATGCCTAGCTATGAATTAATGTAGACATATAGAGATATTACAAAATACTACGAAAATATATCCATCTTACCTTTAATAATTTTGTGCAAACTTTAATACCTCAGAGAATAAAATGTCCTTGGATATTTAAAGTGGTACAAGATATAGAACACTTTATAGGAAATAACAAAGGGACTCTTAAAACTTATATCTCTTACTTGCTGAGTGTCTGCCAAATTTAGTTTAAGAATAACTGAATAGTAAGTATATTGGTGGCTAAAATAGTCCACTTTGGTAAAAATTCAAGTATTTCTAAATTGTATATTATTTGAAAAATTCATTGTATGCTGTGTCCCTTTTTGATCCCTCCATAGGTCACAATAAGCACCCTGGAATATTTTACAATTTTAAATATTCTATATCTGTTTTTTAATCCATTGTTACTTAGGGAAGACTAGAAATGTGGTTTGTTTTGTTTTGTTTTGTTTTGTTTTGTTTTGTTTTGTTTTTTTGGCAGAACCAGGGATTGAACTCAGGCCCTTGTGCTTATCAGGCAAGCGCTTATTCTACTGAGCCATCTCCCCTGCCCAAATCTTTTTTTTTTTTTTTTTTTTTTTTCCAGAATGGGGTATTAAACTCAGACCCTTGCGCTTGCCAGGGAAGTGCTTATTCCACTGAGACATCTCCCTGACCCTAGAAATGTAGTTTCATTGGTTTAAAAAAAAAAAAAAAAGACTTCTTCTCTATAGAATTGATTAAAAAATACCAAAAATTGAAGTTTAAGGGGAAAACTCCATTTTCTTTTCTATTTTACAGCTGAGTCCCTTAAAAAAAAAAAAAAAAAAAAAAAAATCTTGTTATAAGAAAAAAAGAATTTCACTGTTGGGAACTTTCTTTCTTTATCCCAAAAGCTGAGTTCTTCTGAATTTGAAAGAATTATTATTATACCTTACTGTATTTTTAAAGAATTTTCTAAAATAGAAGTTGTTTTCTTTATATTTAAAGATTTAAAGAATCACAACTGATTCCTGTTCTACATAATCTTAACTGTCCAAATATTTCTGAAGATTTTATCACTGAGCTATCTGTGTGCCTTGAACAAGTGCCTAATGGGTGTGCTATTAATATCTGGTGCCAGCTGGTGCCAGGCATTCTTCTCATGGTGAGCCAGAGGGTTATTTTGAGGAAGTGCTTCTCAGGTCATCTAAACTAAAGGCAGGGAAAGTCAGTCCAGCTAGCCAAAAAGGACATGTATGAATTCCTACCCCCATTTAGCTAGCAACTTTTATTGAGTGCCTACTGTATGCACAAAGTTGACCAGTGGTACAAAAGACACTAGTTTAGGGTCTGATGCATATCTGAAGTTTGCAAAATCTACATTTGATTTTTTAGGGGACATTAGTTTAAAGAAAAAAAGAAAGAAACGTGTGTGTTTGTTCTTTTCAGACAGACTCTCACTGTATACTGTTTCTCAGGCAGGCCTTGAATTCAGTGTAGCCCATACTGACCTCAAACTCACAGTGATCTTTTCAACCCAAACCTCTCAAGTACTAGAATAACAGGCATGCAGTACCACACCCAGCCAAATTTAATTTTATATAAGACAAAGCAATGTCACCTTTAACAAAATCTATACTTAGTCCTTCACATTTGATAGTAAAGCAGTAATTTGATAGGTGAATTACTCAGAACACTAAATGAAATATTTGCTTATCAGTATGGTTTTCCGTGCACATATGCAGTCTATACTAAAATATATTGAATTTTTTAAATTTATTTATTTATTTTTGTGGAACCGGGGACTGAACTCAGGCCCTTGCGCTTGCCAGGCAAGCATGTATTCTACTGAGCCATTTCCCCGGCCCCAATATATTAAATTTTTAAAGGAACTTTTTTCCTGACTACTATGCAATACATTGTAGTTTTACTAAATTTGATTTAAAATTAACATATTTGAGAGGAGTTAGGTGTTATACGGTAAGACTTAATTAGAGGACGATTTCTGATTATGAATACTTATCTTACAAAATTAAAAAAATACTGGCAATCCCACCATCCAAGATAATCATTTAGGTGAGACCTTGTACCAGATACATAAAAAAAAGAAAGATTGGAAATTTATACACATATCTTTTAACATATTTAGGGCATTGTGTGTAATTCAGCAATTAATCTTTTATCCTGACGTTTTATCCTGAACATTTTCTTGTTAATGAATATTCTTCAAAATATCCAAAACAGTAATTTTCAGGACTTCTGTTTTTGAGAACTATATTGCTGTGCAGATACATAACCAATGAAAAATTTTATTAGTTGCTTTTGGCTACCTAAGAAATATTGTGAAATTAATATGAGATAATAAGGGCTGGGGAGATAGCTCAGTAGAGTAAGTGCTTGCCTGGCCAGCACAGGGCCTGAGTTCAATCCTCAGTTCTGAAAGAAAAAAAAAAAAAAAAGATATACCATGCCTGACAGAGAGTAGATATTCAGTAAGTGCTAATTGGCCATATCAGGTTGTGTATATTAAAATAAATTCCATAAAGGAAAGACTAGGGCTCCAAAACCTTTTAGCATAATTTGACTATTCATTAAGATAATTGTTTCAAAGTTTTAATGAAACATCCTGAAATGTATAAATGGACCTGAAACTAGGTTTTAGATTCACTTTCTTTGATATCAGTCAGTTTCATAGGACATTATATTATACTGTCAACTTTTTTTTTCCTATATTTAGGGCAGAGTCTACAGGTTGTTCAGGGTCTCACTACATAGATCTGGCTTGCAGTGATCCTTCTGTTTACAGCCTCCCAAGTGCTGGGATTACAAGCAAACCCCACCACGCCCAGTCTGATTCGCCATCTCAGTACACCCCAAGGGCGATACTAGCACAGCACAGCAGCGATCGAAACCTGACCACTGCGCTCTGCCGAACCAGGAGCTTTAGTCCACTGAGCTATCAGGCCAGCCCAATACTGTCAACTTTCTATAAAATAACACAATCAACTTTTCTGGTTTTAAAAATAACAATTCAAGGGGCTGGGGAGATGGCTCAGTAGAATAAGCACTTCCCTGGCAAGCGCAAGGTCCTGAGTTTAATCCCCAGTTCCACCAAGTTTAATCCCTGGTTCTGCCAAAAATAATAGTAATAGTAATAATAATAATAATAATAATAATAACTACTCAAAATTTCTCTTAATGTTATAATTATGACATTAAGGGTAATGCACACTTTGAAGTTTTATGGAAATACAAGAGCTAAATATTGTGTTAAACTTTCTGGGACACTGTGGGAAGTTGAAAAAACTTAAAGCAGATTAAAATAAAATGGTCACTTCTTGACTAAACTTGAAAACCTAAAATAATATTTTTGTTATATCAAATAAATAATGAGCTATTTTCAGTGTAGCAAATAAGATTTTGTAGTTGTAGGTTTTGATTGTGGGGCCCCTACTTGTTTTGGCTGCTCTGGATATTGGAGGACTTCTCTAAAAGTTGGTAAACGCTTCAAATTGTAAGGCTTAGTGCATACTGTTGGCTTTTTGTTAGTCCTACATGGTCTAATAAAGAGCTTTGAGCTGAAATTTTCAGTGTGCTGATCTTCACAATAAAGAAAAAAGTGAACAGAAGAACCTGAGAAAATTTTATACATTCTCATTTTTATTTCTAGGAAACTTGTACTTACTGCCATTCCATTCATGATCAGTTTAAAAGTATACATACACAGAAGCCAGTAGAGGAAGTCTGTGTAACTACAGAAATCAGTATGAGTCCACTATGGCATCCTTAGAGAGTGGATAGCACAGAGATCCACATGAAGCTTCATGTGCTCATTTTTTTTTTTTTCATTTTAAAGTAATCTTTATTCCTTGTTTAATACATGGTCTAATGTCAGGTTATTGTTTAAACAGGCATATAATTAGCTTTCTAGGATTTTTTTAAAAACACAAAGTATGCTTTAAAAGCCTTTTGGTTTTTTTTCATAATTTTACTGAGAAACAAATAGCAATGAGAAAGTTTCAAATCAAATTGGTAGGACAGTTTCAATAATTAACACACTGCATACTCTCTTCCTAGTGGTTAAGTGCTGTACAAGATGCGGACATGATATCCTACTTACAAACACCATTAGAATAAATCCCTCTATTCATTTAGAGAATGTAACTATATATCTATCCTAACCGCTTTGAATACACAGGTACAAAATAGACATTCATCTGTATCCCCTTTTTTTGTTAAGTTCTGTTGAATATTATAGGTGCTCATTTTTAAAGCCATTTTCATGCTGTGCTGATGGAGAAAAAACCTGATCTGTTCAGATTGAAAAAGATCAGAAGGCCAAATGTCATTTCAGACCAAGTAACTAATTAACATGCCTCACATATATACTTATTTACTTGGAGTGCTGATAATTCTAAGAGAACCACAACGATTTAAGGGACTCAAAACAAACCAGAAATCTTCCACTGTGCTTTGACATCTTAGGAATCAAGCTTTGCCAGGTCTTTGCTGGCTGAGCTAACAGTAAGAGTGTGTATACTAATGCTGCCAGTAACAGATGTGAGAAAAATATCCCATATTGAGAAGTGAACTATGGAAAAAACTAGGGGAAAACCCTTTACAGAATAATTTCACTAGGTAACATACGGGGTTTTTGCTTAATTAAATATAAAACTCTTCATTTGTGATAGTTTCTAGATGAGGTACACCTTAAATGTAATGCAAGTAAAAATTACACAGCAGTTAAAATAATTACAGAGAACTATTGTGTGTTGTACCTACTTTATACATGCACTTTTTTTATAAGGTACCAACAGATACGTTATAAAAATTTTGCTTTCTTGAGAATTCTGTAACAAAAACTAATGGTCAGCAGAGTTATTTTCCCTGTCTATATTTGTAGTTACTGTTTGTTTGTTTTGGAAGGAATTGAACTCAAGACCTTGTGCTCACCAGGAAGGTGCTATGCCACTGAGCTACATCCCCATGTAGTTATTTCTTATATAAAACTTAGAAAAGATATGTTTTCATTGTGTGTGCATTGTGTTGAGGTGATGTAAGCTCAGTTGTAGTTAATCAGTTCTTCATTTGCCTTGGTTGGAATTTCAGTTAAACTCCCCTTCCCATCCATACTCCAAATTTCTTAAGAGATACTGAGGTTCTCCAGGCTTGGAGTATAGCTTGTAGAACACTAGTCTGAGTGTTCTCCTTAGCTGTTACCAACTTTCTTCTGCACACTGACAGAGCATGGACCTGACCTGTACTTCAGGGTAAAATCCAAACTGAGCTTGTCCTCCCAGGCCTATCATCAGCTGTCGCTGTCTGTGCATCTCTGGCTTCAACTGCACCATGCACCGTACATGATTGGTGATACTGCTTAGAATGTCTTCCTTAGTAATCTAGTAGATCTCCAGGTAGAAATTATAAGTTTTCAGGTTCTATGTACAGAATGTTTTTTTAATAATGGTTAATTAAACGATTCACAAGTATCTTTGTAAATCAGAGTGTTTTCATTCAACCTATTTTCCTGTATTAATAGATATTCATAACTAAAACATTGTGAATTTTCATTTTACGAATATTACAATGAGAAAAATCTTTTTCTTGTGTTTTTGATGTGCTGTCTGTGCTTTATGTTCCTCTTAATAAAATCTATTCTTAATAACTTGTAATATCCCTTAAAGAAAGATTTCACTATTTTTTATTGTTGCTCTTTTTTCTATTTGGAAATGGTATTGCACTTCCAATTCCACTTGAAACCTGGAAACCTTTATACCATTTTTGGTGTATCTATAAAGAAATGTATTCTGTTATTGCCGCAAATGAACTTTTAAAATTGTATTGGAGACCAACATTATCAGTGTCATCCATGTATCATAAATGAAATAATAGTCACAGTCCTTTCTGTCAGCATCAGTTCCTAGAAACTGTTTCACAATAAAAGTGTACTATAAACTAGTAATCAAAACAGTATACAACATACTTCAGAGCAATTTTAAGACATACTAAGAACTCAGGTGTGTTGGCACACAGCAGTAATACTCAGGTGGCTGAGGCAGGAGAATCACAAGTTTGAGGCCACCCAAGGCTAAATAATTTAAGTAAGTTCACAGCCAGCCTGCCCTATATAGAAAGACCTTGTCCTTTAAAAAAAGAAAGAAAGAAAGAAAAATATGGTCATAAGATGTTTTCTTCTACCTTGAGTTGTTTTTCCTCATTAAGAATCTCTTCACCAGAATCAGAGAAATTCTTGGATTCTTGTAAGAGAGAAATCCTGGTTTTAAAGTTTAAGCACTATCATAAAATAATCTCTTAAATCAGTGTTTTATATCATATGATATTTTTCATTGGTCAGTATTGCCATATCTGCAAAAGAGTTTTATATAATTCCCAAACAAAATAAAAAACACCCAAAACAAATAACAATTTTAACATTACTAAGCTTGATATCTTGCAGTCATTATCTTCATATTGTTGGTAATGGTAGACTTTTGTGTCTCATTATTTCTTGATCTCTTTGTAAAAAAATACAGATTTTATTTACATAAAATTTCCATCTCATCCATAACTATTCTGTGTAGTTGCATTTAATTTGTTTATTGTTCTATATTGAATAATACATAAATCATGGTCTGTACCTTCAGTAAGTGCTTTTTGAGAAATTGCTGTATATAAAAGCTTGTAATGCTAAGTTCTGTGGGAGATGAAAACATGAGGGAAACTGACACCTGTCTTACTTAAAGGGTGAGAATGAGAATGAAAATGTGGCTGAAGATACTTTCAGAGTTTTTTTAAATTAACCTGATGCAAAGCAGAGCTAATGGTATAAAATACTAATGCTTGCAAATATTTACTAACATCAACAGATTTTAAATGTAAAGGGCTGGCCAAATAACTCAGCAGATTAAAATGCCTGCAAGCAGGCACAGGGGCCAGGGGTTCAATCCCCGGACCTGCCGTTCTGGCCCTGCCCCCAGGGCGTGCTGAGCCGGCAGTTGAGACTGGGGGTGGTGGCGCACACCTGTAATCCTAGCTCTTGAAAGGCTATAAACAGATGGATCACTATGATTCCAATCTAGTAGTGAGACCCTGAACACCATGTAAACCCTTTCCTAAAATTAAAAAAAAAAAAAATTAAATGTAAACATGTAAAATTAACATTAAGATTTATTTTGTTGTGAGGGATATAGCTCAGTGGCACAAGCACCTGCTTGATGAACTCAAGTCATGAATTTGATTCCCAGCACAACAAAAAAGAATGCAAAAGAATTTTGTTAGTAGAAATCTTAATATTTAGTTCAAGTCAAATTAGAAAGACCTGCTCCACCCCCTGGGTGTGCTGAGACTGCCACTAAGACTGAGCACTGTGGTGTGTGCACCTGTAATCCCAGCTCTTGGGAAGCTGAAAACAGGAGGTATGAGTACAATCTATGTAGTGAGACCCTGTAGACCCTATACTAAATACATTTAGAAAAAAAAAAAAGACCTTGCTATATTTTCACTAGAGAATGAAAAACAGGTAAGCACCTAAAAATGGTAGACGCTTTAAAAATTTATAAAGGAAGAAAATAGTTTAGTGGATCTGTAAAGCTAGTGGGGATTAGGGGATCAGAAGGCTGTGGAGAGAAATTGGGGAGGAGAGAGGGTAGTGGTCAGGGGGCACAGAATTTCTTTGGAGGATAATGAAAATGTTCTGAAATTAGGGTCTAATGATATTTGCACAAATAAATATACTATAAATTATGGAATAGTATGCTTTAAATGGGTGGGCTTTCTTGTAGGTTAGTTGCATGTCAGTAAAATTATGTATTAAAAAACTGTCAATAAAGTGGTTTCTAAATGGGAATGGTTTGAACATTTTCTTTCCATTTCCCAGTATCTGTTACACACTTCGGTCCTTCAAATGAGGAAAATAAGAGAGGGAGAAATGGAGGGAAAAACTCCCCCCTGCCACTGCCACCAAAGAGAATAGAAGAAAAAGTGGAAACATAGATTTTGTAAATAAAGAGGGAAGAGGGTAGAAGGGTGGAGAATGGAAAGAAAGAAGGAAGATGTATCATGTACAGATTCAAGTTCTCTTTTTTTAATGCATTTAGTACAGAAGATACAAGGTCTACGGGGTCTCACTATGTAGATCGGACTCGTAGTGATCCTCCTGTTTTCAGCCTCCCAAGCGCTGAGATTACAGGCATGTGCCACCATGCCCGGTCTAAGTTCTCTTTGATGAATGTTATCATTATGTATATGGAAAATGTAATAATAAAAATGATAATGATAGAATAAATTCTGTAAGTGCATATCAAGTGAATAAATACCCATTGCATATTTAGAAAATGAAATAAAATAAAATGGTTATCATTGGGCATAATGGTTCATGCCTGTAACCCCAGCACTGGGGAAGCTGAGGCAAAAGGATTGCCTCAAGTTCAAGGCCAGCCTGGGCTGCACAGTAAATTCACAGCCAGCCTGAACTGCACACTGAAACCTTGCTTCAGAAAGAAGGAAAAAAAGTTTTAGAAATCTGGAAATGGAGCTCTTGCTATTTTAAGAATTCTCTATCTGGAAAAACAAATTCTATGTACTGTGTATAATACTTGAGATGATAAAGAAGACAGAATATAAAGGCAGGACAAAGGACAGCACAGTCGGAAGTTCTGAAAGTGAGATCCTTCAAGTGTGGAATTGCCTGGCAAATAATATTACGTCAGTGAAAGCACTTTGGATTGCTCTTCTTACTGGGTTTGGATCGCTTATGCTTGTGAGCAGCTGTATTAAGCTCTGAGTTGTATCCAGTCTGCTATAAGAAACAGACTAACAGATGACTTGAGTGTCGCATATGTTGCTGTCAAATTAACAAAGTTAGACCCAAGATTTGACAAATTATCAGCATGCATACAGTAACATTAATTATACAAAAGCATGTGAAATACAAACTTACTTTTCAAAGAAAGCTGTATTATTGGGGGGAAAAAAAGTTGTCAGTAAACAAGAACTGATGTCTTTTCCAGTTCTAACTTCAGCTGATTATTAAGGCATGATACTGTGTCATTTGAGCGGATAGAATA
The DNA here is from genome assembly GCF_000260255.1 of Octodon degus. Lineage (NCBI taxonomy): Eukaryota > Metazoa > Chordata > Mammalia > Rodentia > Octodontidae > Octodon > Octodon degus. The sequence continues at coordinate 25,696,692 of NW_004524589.1, read as the reverse complement.
TTAGGTCTAAACGAACATTTTTTTCAGCTTATGTCTTAAAAATTAAATTGGAACGTTTCCCATTTAATGTGTTTTTAAACACTGAAGGTCAGTACAAAGAATGTAGTAGTACCAGTCATCAGAGGGATGGTTTCCCTCACCACAAGATCTTTGCCTTTACTGTGGATATGCTCCAACTTTTATGTCTACTCTATCCCCACTTGCAGTAAAAACTCTGCTCGGTTGTATTTTGTATTACAGAATGCATTGTGGTGTCTGAGGTAAACGTGGATACTTGTCAAAGTGCAGTTTTATTATTGTTTGCAGTATTTCAACTAATTTCTTGATTTGTTTGTAATTGGGAAAGTTTTTATAAAAATGGAGAGCTACAAATTGCTATGTTGTGGTCTTTTCAAGTAAGTATCATAATGTAGCTCTCCACTTTTATAGCAAAAGCTAGAAACCATTAGCATAGTAATCAATATGTCATAGTTATGGAGATTTTAATGTTATTTTCAGAATTCTGATTTGTTGAGTTCTTGGTCTCCTGCTATTAATTATTTGGCTCCATCTTTTTTCTGTTAATAGTTAAGAATTATTGGAAAATGTCAGTTTTCTAGCACAAACACATCTTGAGTATTTTCAATGGCATTCCACTTTGGTAAGCATTCATTTTTTTTTTTTTTTTTTTCATTTTATTCACTTAGTGTCCACTTGGCAAGAAGAGTGCTTCAGTTAGAAAAACAAAACTCGTTGATTTTAAAAGATCTGGAACATCAAAAGGACCAAGTAACACAGCTTTCACAAGAGGTAAATAACTTAAGCAGAAGAAAGACATATAAAGAAATATAGTGTTCATTTTAAATCTCTGTAATTCCTTTATTTTATGAGTATTTTTTTTTTAAAAAAGGCATTTGTACAAAATGATTTCACAATTCATGAAACTAATTGTTAAGGTCCTATAAACAACTTACAGTGTATGGAAAAGCTCAGAACAAGAGCAAGATTCAGTGCTCAGACTGAGTGTAAGTGCGAGCTAGACAAAGCTTAGATTTCTGAGAATATCAACCATCAAAACAAGTTGGACAAATTTTGGTGAGTTTTTTTTTGTTGTTGTTGTTTTTTACTGATACCTTACTTTTTAAATACTTTCTTTAAATTTCTCTTCAGTAGAAAGTTACTTATTAAGCACTTAAAGTTAGTTTACCCTTAGAAATTGTTTCACATTCATTCTCTTTTCCTTTCCACCTTACAGTCCATTATTTAAAGAGCACATATTTTACATTGCATTTTTAGCTCCCTCATTAATATCCATTTTTCTTTTGACATTTCAGCCCATGAAACAATTAGAACCAAAGCTACCCCCTTACTAGTGTTCTTTTTATTTTCTGACCTTCAACATAAGTTTTTCTATGTCAATATTTTAAAACTTATAGGGGCCGGGGAGATGGCCCAGTGGAATAAGCGCGTCCCTGGCAAGCGCAAAGGCCTGAGTTCAATCCCCGCTTCCGCCCAAAAAAAAAAAAAAAATTAATATATACCATATATTCCTTGATTTCCTAAGGACCTGTTCATATTTGTCTTTGTATTATCATATATTAAAGCACTTTTATTATGACATTAAGAGGATCTCTATCCTGGTTGTTTTGTTTTTAATTTTTATGTATTTGGTATAGGGTCTCACTATGCAGCTCAGACTTGTAGTGAGCCTCCTGTTTTCAGCCTCCCAGCACTGGGATTACAGGCATATACCACCATGACCGCTTTCATGGCTGGCTAAGCGCATCAGGGGTGGGGCCACCGCAGCATGCAGTCCTAGAGATCGAACCCTGGTCCCTGTGCTTGCCTAAATAGGTGTTTAGTTCGCTGAGCTATCTTGCCAACCCTCTATCCTAAGCTTTTTTAAGAAACAAGTATTTCATATTATTACAGTGCCCAGCATGACTTACTGCTCAGGGTGAATAACAGTCAGCCAGCTTTCCGAAAGGGGTGTGAGGGAAGACTGTCCTCTGTCGCATGTGCTTGTGTCTGTGGCATGCAACTGATACAGGCTGCCTAATAATGTTACTGGATATAGATAAGAGCAGAAGTTGTCAGCAGCATACCATTACATAATGTATGTACCATATGCATAAAGTGCACATTTGTAAACTAAATTTAAGTGTATCTACAGGAAATAATGAAATAATTCAACACTGATGAGCTTTTAAAGATTTGTTCCCTTGTTTTTATTTTATTTTTTTTTAATTATTTTGTTTTATTTATGTGTGTGTGTGTGTGTGTGTGTGGCCAGCTCAGCCCACCAGGGGGCAGGCTGGCTGGCATGTGGTGCTGGGGATTGAACCGCGGTCCCTGTGCTCTGCCAAGCTTGTTCTAAGTAGGTGCTTTAGACCACTGAGCCATCTCACCAGCCCCCTCCCTTGTTTTTAATAAAATTGATTTATCATAATTTTTTTTTAATTATGGTTACATTTAGCAGCCAACTCATTTCCTAAAAAGTTACTAGTTAACCAGGCATGGTAGTGCACATCTGTAATCCTAGTACCTCAGAGGCTGAGGCCAGAGAAGTACTGAGTTTAAGGCTAGACTGGGATACATATGGAATCTAAGCCCAGGCTGTATGTAACAAGACCCAGTCTCGAAAGAAAGAAAAAGAGAGAGGGGGGGGGGGGAGAAAAAAAGAGAGAGAAAGAAGAAAAGAAAAGGAGAAAGAGAAAGAAAAAACAATTTCCAGTTACTTTCATGAGCTAGTATAAGCTGATTCCAGCTCAGTACTGTATAGAAGCACAGAAAGATCAGTACAGAAGCAGATGAACCTTTGGCCAGGTACTGTGGCTAGTAATCATAGCCAGCTGAGAGGCTGAGACTGGAGGGTCATGAGTTCAAGCCCAGCCTAGGTGGCATAACAAAATCCTGTCCCTCCCCCACAAAAAATTTCCCCTAAATAAACTTTTGCTTGCTAGTATAGATCTCTCATATTGGTGGGGGGTTTTGTCAAAGACAGGGTTTCACTGTACAGTTCAGGCTGGCCTTGAATTCACTTTGTAGCCCAGACTGACTTTGAACGTTCAGGGATCCTCCTACCTCAGCCTCCCAAGTGCTGGGATTACAAGCCTGCACTACCATACCCAGCTTCTCATACTGGTTTTAATTTTATATAACCTATCAAAATACTTTTACAAAATAAAATATTAAATATATGCTTGCATATTTATGCATCTTTATATTTTTTAAAACATTTCCAGCCTCTCTGGGCTCTTCAGCTAATGAAATAAGAATTTTTATGTGTGTATACACTCTCATATAAGTTGTTAGGGGAAAGAAAATTAAGAGCATTTATAATTTATATGAAGCAATTTTAAAATAAACTGTGGCTTATATTGGGGAAAAACCTTAAATACTTTAAATATTGAAATATTTGTGATGTGAAATAGAATGATGGCTAGAATTTGCCTTAAAATATTCCATGGAAGCCCAGCCAGATAGCTCAGTGGACTAAAGTGCCTGCTTAGGCAGAGTATAGCAGCCATGGTTCGATACCCAGCACCACAAGCCGTGCCGGCCCTCCCCCATGGCATGCTGAGACAGGGACTGAGACTGGGAGTGGTGGCATGTGCCCATAACCACAGCTCTTGGGAGGTTGAAAACAGGAGAATCACTACAAGTCCGATCTACATAGTGAGACCCTGTACTTGAATACAGAAAGAAATAAATAAATAAGTAAAAATAGAGATTAAAATTGCCACAGGATCTATGCTTTGGAACAGGTTGAATGTTTTTTTTTTCTTTTCAAAGTTTTATTGATAAAACATATAGCAATGAGACAGTTTCAAATCAAATCGAAAGTACAGTTTCAACAAATAATACACTGCATATATTCTTCTTAGTGGTTAATTGCTGTACAACATGCAGACTTGTGATCCTACTTACAAACACCATTAGAAAAAATCATTCTATTCATTAAGAGAATGCAACTATATATCTATCCCAACCACTCTGAATACACAAATACAAAATGGACATTCATAGTTATACCCCATTTTTTTTAAGTTCCGTTATTGAATATTATAGGTGTGTAAACTCAGCAAAATATTCTAAAAGAGTCCAGTAGCCCATAATAGCATTGGGTCTTCTGTTTAACTGACAATGTCAGAAATTATTGACCTGAGTCCCCCACAGCTCAACATAACAACATGGCTTTACTTCCTATATTTCATCTTCATACTTCTCCACTGGATGGTTAAGACCAAGGTAAAGCAGGACCTATGCAACAAGAGTTGTAGCTTTTTGATCTGAGAAGGTCAGTGAAATGCCCTCAGGATTTATGCTGAGATCCTGTACCTCAGATTGTAGAACCTTTGTCAGTGTCAGCCATGTGGATGAGTCACGGCCAGTGCTTGACCAATGTGCTCTCTGTGAAAGCCTGAGAGAGTGTCTTCTCTCCATGTGACTCTCCTTAGGCACACTCTACGTCATCGATCACTTTCCTCTTTGGCCCCATAATCTTCTTGATCAGAAAATTTGGGACACTACCGAGGTACATGACGTTACAGTACAAGTTCTCATATGTCCTGAGTCTTAATTGACCTTAGAGGGCTAGGGCCAAAATGTTGGCTTTCCTTGTAGCCCTCCTTTTTCTCTAATTTTGGTCTGCAAACTTAGGTTGTTAACCATCCAGAAGACAAGCTCATTGTTATTATCAAACGATTTAGGCTATCAAGCTTAACCTCACTACAGGTTGAATGTTTAAACTTGGACATAATGAGACATAATGCACAGATACAACTCATAGCTAATTTTAGACATACAACTGAGTCATATGCTATTTGGATTATGGCAGTGATTATGCATAAATGGGTTGCCAAAATGAAAATGCTATGTAGTACTCAGAATGAAGAAACTTCCTTTTTTAGCAGATTTTTGCAGTATAATCAGTACACACTTGGGCCAGGTATGGTGGCACACACCTGTAATCCCAGCACTCAGGAGGCTGAGGAAGAGTCCCACTGTGAGTTTAAGACCAGGCTAGGTTACATAGTGCGTTCAAGGCCAATCTGAACTGTATAACAAGGTCCTGTCTTTAATTATATGTATACATAATTGCTTCAAAGAAGAGTGGCGTACCATGGCAGAAGGGCATGACAGAGGACATGTTCACCCCATGGCAGCCAAAAAACAGAGCAGTATACTCTTTTAGGTTCTGCCCCACTGTGACCCTCCTCCAGCAGATCCCACTGCAAGAAACACCTTCAGCCATGGATTTCTCAGTGGATGAATCCATTATGAGTACAAGACTCCCAGGAGCCTGTCACCTTCCAGAGTTCCCATCTCTGGGTGCAGGATGCTTTGGGGGAGTGTTTTAGGTCTAACCCCAGCATACTTTGTGTTGTACTCTTTTTTTCCAGTATCTTCATTCTGACTAATTATTTCAGAATTTACTTATAATTCACTTCCTTCCATTCTACAGTATAGATGTACTTCAGTTTATGTATTCACTTGTTGATGAACCTTTGGGTCTTGCCACCCAAACAAAGCTGTTATACATACCTACGATCAAGTTTTTGCATGGGCATTTGCTTTAGTTTCTCTTTGGGTAAATATAGAAATTGAAATAGATCTTATGTAGGTGTTTACCATGTTAAGAAACTGCCAAATTGTTTTCCAAACTGTTAGCACCATTTCACATTTCTGTCAGAAGAGCCTAAATTTACAGTGCTCCCACTTCCTTGCCTTGATATGGCCAGTCCTTTTCATTTGATCCACTCTAATAATAGTGGGTATAAAGTAGCATCTCACTATGATTCTTAATTTGCATATCCCTAATGACTAATGATACTGAAATTTTTCATTGATGGCTCTTTGCCCTTTACTTATCTTCTCTAGGAAAGTGTTCATTCATAGTTTTGTCCACTCTATCAAAATATCTTTTACAATTGAGTTTGGAGCCATATTTGCATGTTCTACATTCAGTTCATCAGATAGGTGATTTGCAAACATTTTCTCTCTGTAGCTTGTCTTTCTATCTCTTCAGAATGTTTTTCACTGGATGTGATAGTGCACATATGTAACCCCAGCTCTCTGGTGGCTGAGGCAGAAGGAGCGTCTTGAGTCCAGATCAACCTGAGCTATATAGTGAATTCAAGACAGGTTGTAGTACATAGCAAGAGCTTATCTCAAAGGAAAAAAAAAATGTTTTTTGAAGAGATATTTCTGTCAAGGGCAGCCTGCCATCCTTTCATTCTTTATGAATTGTTTTTTTCATGTTATATCTAAAATATCTTTGCCTTCAGCTTAACATGGTAACGCATGCCTGTAATCTCAGCACATGGGATGCAGGGGCAGGAGGATTAAAAGTTCAAGCCCAGCCTGGGCAGTTTAGCAATTTAGCAAGACCCTTTCTCAAAATTAAAAAAGGGGGGGCTGCCAGGGAGATGGCTCAGTAGAATAAGCGCTTCCCTGGCAAGCGCAAGGGCCTGAGTTCAATCCCCGGTTCTGCAAAAAAAAAAAAAAAAAAAAAAATTTAAAAAGGGGGGCGCTAGGGATGTGGCTTAGCTAAGGACCTGAGTTCAGTCCACAGTGCCAGAAAATAAAACCAAAACACGCCATCTTGCTATTTATTTTCATTTGTCTCACTTATCCATCGTTTGTTCTCTTTTCTTTTCCTGCCTTCTTTTAGATGGAGTATTTTTGATCATCCCATTTTGTCTTTGTTGCTTGTTGGCTATAATTCATTGTTTTCTCATTATAGTACCTGCCCTAGATAATGGGCATAGAATATGGGTATAATATGAGTATAACCCAGTGGGGCAAGGTAGTGATGGCCCTGATACTCAGACCCTTGCAGAGGAGGTGTTGCAGGTTTATGGTCAACCTGGAATACATGATGAGACCTTGTCTCAAAAAAAAAAAAAAAAAAAAAAATGACCTTGTACTTTTAT
>NW_004524589.1:25681417-25688094 GCF_000260255.1 Octodon degus | reverse complement strand
TTATTGACTTCAGGTGTTTGGATGATGTGGGTTTTGTCATGTTTCTTGTTGCTGGCTCTTGTTGAGCTTGTGTATGTGACGCCATTAACCTTAGACTTTTAAAAAATAAATAAACTTAGAGTTTTTGACTTGTTCTTTTTTTCTGTTCTGTCATTCCTCTTTTCTTTGTGAACTCCAGTTAGATATAATCATCTGCCTCAAGTTATTCTGCAAGAGAATAACTGGTATTTTGCTCATTCTTTTTTCTTTCTTTTTTTTCTGCCTTTTGCATAGCTTCTATTTTCTATGTCAAGTGTACTGCACTTTTCTCCAGCATATAATCTGCAATAAACACAATCTACTATGGTTTTTTTTCTCTGATATTATAGTTTCCATTCCTGAAAGTTCAGTTTAGATCTCTTATCTCCAAGTCTTAACATTTTCAAACCTTACTTTCTTCAGTATGGGAAATACAATTCCAATAACTTCTGATATCCTTGGTTACTAATTCTATTATTGTGGCATTTCTTGGTTCATTTCAAAGACACTGACTTACCTCATGCTGTACCATATTTTTCTGCTTTTTTACATGCTCATTTTATGCGTCTTTTATAGGATGTCAGATGTTGTAACTTTACTTTAGTGCTAGATGGTCTTATGTTTTGTTAAGTTTTTTTGATGTTCTTATGGAAAATGGCTATTCTTGGAAACAGTTTGGTCCTTACAAATCTTGCTTTAAATGTTTATAAACAAAAGGCTGATTTTTCTTCTATACTATGACAAAACCCTATTGAATACTCATGACCTATGAATTAATGACATTTTCTTCTTTGGCTAGTAGGAATTACTACTTTTCCTCAATTGTGTTAGTAGAGACTGTTATTGGTAAGCCTTGGTTTTGTTTGTTTGGTTTTTTGTTTGTTTTGTTTTGTTTTTGTTAATATGTTGGGAATTGAACTCAGGGCCTTGGGCTTGCCAGGCAGGTACTGTACCACTTAGCTACATCCCTGGCCCTGTTATTGATAGTCTTGTAAGTAGTTTTACTTTCTCTCTCTTTTTTTTTATTGGTACATTTTAGATATACATAACAGCATTCATCATAGAGAATTTGTACTGTATATGATATATCTTGCTTCTTTTTATCCCATTTCCCTACTCTTACTTCAACTTGTCTTCTCCTTGTTGTTTTGTTTTGTTTTGGGTTATTTTATACCAGGAATCGAGCTTAGGACTTTACTCTTGCCAGGTAGGTACTTGTGCTGCTGAGCTATACTCCCAGCCCTCCTCTCCTTGTTAACAAAAGCTTTTTTTTCCCTTTTTTCCTTCTTTTTTTTCCATGTCCCTTCTTTCCTTTCTCCATTACCACCTGGTTCACCTCCTCATTTGAACACATTCTTCCCATTTCCCAATAGCTGTTATGCATCCTAGTCCTTATTTATACTTTCAATTTCTCACACCAGAAGAATCTCCACCCTGATTTCCACAGTGGTTGCACCAGTCTGCTCTCCCACTGACAGTGGAGAAGAGTTCTATTTCCCTATATCCCTGTCTGGCAGTTTCTGTACACCCGTATACTGTTCACTGCTGTGTAACTACTGAAGAGGGGTTGTCTATCAATTTTCAGAGTTCTTCCTCTTTGTAGCCTTCTTTTTTCATGACTGGTCAGCTACTTTTCTTGTTTCTGAAACAGAAGGTTAAAAGGAGAAAGGGTTTATTTCAGTTCATCATTTATAGTGGTTTCAGTCTAGAGTTGGCTGGCTCCAAGGCAGGGTGGCATGGCAGAGGGGCATCACAGAGGAGAAAAAATTCATGGCAGTTCAGGCAGAAGGCATGGGGCAATAAAGCAGCCAGCTTCCCTTTTCCTGTTATCCCATTTAGGATTCAAGCCTTTTGGGGAGTGCTAAGCACACCCAGGGTGGGGCTTCCTATACCCTTATCTGTAACAGTGCTATATCAGCCAGTGGACTGATTTAGTCATCATGCCTTTAATCCATGTTCACATGTCCTAGACCCAGCCACCTCTGAAAAACCTAACCTACGAGAGCCTGAAGCTTTGAGGGGACATCTAGACACCAGCCATAACAACCACTCTACTATGTGAACTCTGGCCACCTTGGTTTCTACTTCTAGCAACTGGTCCTTAATATGGTAGTTAGGCAAACTCTGCCTAAGTTCTCCCTGCACCATAGCCTAGAAGCTCTCCCCAAAAGATACCCTGGGGTGGCTATAGGGAGAGACTGGTTTGCTCCTTAGGTCCCAGGGTCATCCTTCTTTTCATTGCTTAATGTCTAGCAACTTTAGACCTTCATTTCTTTAGTTGGTACAGCACAAAAGAGAAAAATATTAATGAATTTTGTGTGTGTGCCTGTATGTACATGTGCCCATTAATCATGGAGAAACCACTAAATATTTATACAGTAGAAGATCCATGCATGTTCTTTTCTCTTTCTAGTTAATCAGTAGGTATCAAATTTACCTTATAGTCTACCACTGACAAAGGACATGTTCTTCCACCCTTAACACATACAGCTTTGTTCACCATGACCTTTCCTGCTAAGCTTGTCCACTTAGAGATTTATCTGAAGCAGCTAACTTAATTTCAGAAAGCTTATCTAGAAAAAACTTTACAGTGTTAGTTTTTAAATGATTTGGGAGAGACTTTAAAATACATAGGTAAAATAAAGTCTGACCTATGTGTAGTACTAAATTTAAAAGACATGTATACAATATTGATGATTTCAGAAACATGGAATTGTTTTTAAGCATAGAACACATGGAATATATGTCATGCCAAAGTGACATAAATGCTTCTAGTAATATACCATAAATATAAAACAAACTTTATGGAGATAAACTTTCAAGCAGGGAATTGCCTGCCTACACATTTCCCGAGTTCTCTTCCTGCAAAAAAGTATGTTTACACCTGGTGTAAACAGTCTGGATGCAGCCCAGCAGGACTTTCACAGAGGGCTCCACTCCAGAACATTCTGCACATTTAAAGCAAAGCACACGGGACAATTGGGTGACTGTGGCAGGGAGAGGAAGGAGTCTGTGAAGCTTAGCATCCGAGATGTGACTCTCCTGTTGGATCACAGGAGTCTCCAGTCCATCTGAGTTTGTCTCTTCACTATCAAACAACAGGGCTTCCCACTGGGGTGGAGGGGGGATGCGGTAGCAGAAAACAACTCATTTTTTACCTTCGGCTTTTCTTAAGTGATTCTCATATATTACCAAGTAATTTGTAAAAGCCTATATAAATTTTTTAAAAACGTACACATTTAGTGACCAACATAGTATCTACTGCATAATAGTTCTAGGCAAAACGTTGATTCAGAACTGTATTGTCCCATAGATTGAACATAGGTAGCTTTCTGAATATGAAAATTATCAGCAAAAGCCTGTTTTTAAAACATACCTATAGCTGGGCATGGTGGGACACACCTGTAATTCCAGTATACCCAGGAAGCTGAGATAGGGAGGATCACTGTGAGTTTGAGGCCAGCCTGACCTGCATAGAGAAATCCTGTCTCAAAAAATACTAAATACTAAATCAGTGAATAAATTGATCAATCGATAAATTAAATAAATAAAATAAAACATCTATAAATAAAGATTATATTCTAGCAGTATTCTTTGTTGCCCAAAATTTCACTGGCAAGGAAATAAATGGATCCCCACATATAGATACTCAAATGCATTCCTACAGAAATAGAGGTATTTGGGGTGATACACACCAGGAACAAAAATCACTGATGCTGCTTAGCTTTGTGGAGGAGGCGCTGAGGTTGGAGGCTGAGTGGGAGGCAAGCTTGGGTTTACGTCCTGTCTGAAGTTTGAATTACTTGCTGTGTCTAAGTGGTGCTCTCTCCTGCCCTCTTCTCCTTCCTCACCTCCCTCTATTTCATTATCAAGAGCAAGGATATTAAAGGAATGTGGAAGTGTTCCAGGGTGTCAGAAAAGGAATTTACTGAAGGAAAAATTGAGGAGCATCTAAAAACATTAAATATGCACTGGAAGGCTTTACAACTGAGCCATAAACAGGAAGGACGTCAGATGTATGCTGGGACAGGGGGAAGAAAGAGGATGACAGGAAGGCAAGCTTGTGCTTGGTAGAGTCTTTGTACCTCTGCCTGCTAAGTTTCAGCACATACCAGTGATGTCAAGATACCTGATTTCTACAAACTTGGCAAATACCTGAAGAAATACAGCTTTTGCCTGTCCTTTGAGTTGCCCGACCTGTTCTTTCCACTGACAACTAAGAGTGTCCCACCCTGTTACTAGTAAGCTGAGGCTCTTCGAAAAAGTCTGCGGGTGCAGATGACCCTCCAGCTCCACCTCCACATTTTAAAGAGGGAGGCATACACCTACCACAGCTCTAAGGAAGTAAATCCCGTGACCATACTTCCCTAGTTTATCACACATGCGCACACATATACACACATGCGCGCACACACATACACACAGGAGATTGAGGCCAGGGCCTCCCTCACAGAAACAGACAAGTGTTCTACCATTGAGCTACTTCCTAGCCTCTCTCTCCTTCCTTCCTTCCTTTCTTTCTTTCTTTCTTTCTTTCTTTCTTTCTTTCTTTTCTTCTTTCTTTCTTTCTTTCTTAATACAGGATTTCTAAGTTGCCCAAGATGACCTCAAGTTCTCCCTGCTTAGCCTTCCAGGTTGTTTGGATTAGGAACATATACTGCTCCCAGCTTCCCATAGTATTCTTAAAACCATTGATAAGAAAAAAACTGATCTTTTATACCACCAGGGAGAACATGAGAGGATGCTACCAGTTAAAGTATGAAGCAGTGCTTTGTTATCAGTTTCAGGGTTTTTTTCCACATTAGGCATAGCTTCTGTTTAGCCCTTTTGGCAGTGATTTTTATCATACATTACCCAACTCTGGTTCTATACTTATAACAAACTTTGTTTCAGTGCCAGATCACACTGTAATCTTTTGCATTTGAAATCACAGTAGACTTAACTTGTGAAGGATTAGCCATACTTAAAACTCAATTGAGATAACTGAAAACAGCTAAGACCAAAATTGTTCCCATGTGCTCTTGGCTTATAACAATTAAAGGTGCATAACATTCTCATAGAAGAGAAGAGAACTAATACGATTTATGGTGTCCTTTGCCCCCCAAAATGCTTCCCTGTCTGTTGTTGTTAAAATTCCTTTAATGTTAGAAATACATGTCTTAAATAACTATATTCCTTGAACTTTTTTAAATTTAGTAAATGAATGCCAGGGAGATGGCTCAGTAGAATAAGTGTTTGCCTGGCGAGTGCAAGGGCCTGAGTTCAATTCCCGGTTCCGCAAAAAAAAAAAAAAAAAAAGCTACTCTCTTAAAGGCCGGGGAGATAGCTCAGTATAAGAAGCAATTGCCTGGCAAGCACAGGGTCCTGAGTTCAACCTCCAGTACCACAAAATAAATAAATTAATTATTTAACTAATTAATTTAGTAAGTGAAGTTTACCCATTCATCCAAAGTTTTTCTGAGAGCCAGGGATATAGCTCAGTGGCACAAGTGCCTGCCTGGCAAGCATGAAGTCCTGAGTTCGATTCTCAGTACAAAAAAAATAAATAAATAAATAACGCTTTCTGCAGCACAAGTGTCCCAGGCGCTGTCAGGACTCTCCATGCCGAGTGTCACCACCCTCCCTGCAGTACCTAAACTCTATGTAGACCACCCTGTGCATCCTGCTTCCCACCTCCCACCTATTCCACCAGCAGGCTCTCCTGCCCCAGCTGCACCCGTTATCCTCCCCCTCTCAGCCGGGTGGTTCACTTTGAAGTGTAGTTCTTGCCATGTGTAGCTCACATCTGTAACCCCAATCCTTGAAGGCTGAGGGAGGAGGAGCACTGTGAATTCAAGGTGAGCCAGAACTACATAGGGACACCCTGTCAAATGAATTAATGAATGAACAAATGATCAGTAATGAATGCAAGGGCCGGCCAAATAGCTCAGTGGATTAAAGCACCTGCAAGATGAGGGGTTCGATACCTGGGCCTTCCATGCTGCCCCCCACCCCTGGGGCGCACTGAGATGGCAGTTGAGACAGGGCATGGTGGTGTGCACCTGTAATCCCAGCTCTTGAGAGGCTGTAAACAGGAGAATCACTACAAGTCCAATCTAGTAATGAGACCCTGAACACCCTGTAAGACCTTTCCCTAAAATAAAAAAAAAAAGTAATAAATGCAATTCTTATTTTTCTCATATACAGACTACCTGCCTGTCCATTTTCGTCCTACACTATCACACACACACACCATCATTCTTAGGTACCTGAATGCTCTGTGTGCTCATCACTGCTTCAGGACATGCCTTTGCACACCCTGGTCTCTGCCTTTCAAAGTCAGTGTCAAGTGTCACCTGCTTTAGCAGTCCTTTTCTAAACCCCAGGTGGAACTGATTTCTGTATCCATGTGCTATCCTGTATGCCACCCTCTTTCCATCACCTTCCTACTCCTCCCCTTTCCCAACATTTTTTCAACAGGCCCTCCCTGTAAATCTAGGCTGAATTCACTATGTGGCTCTGGCTCATGTTAGTTCTCCTGCCTCAGCCTCCTGAGTGCTGGCATTATAGTTGTGCACCATTACACACAGCTTTGCTTGCTTGCTTGTTTTCTGTCCTTTTTCTTCTTCTTCTTCTTCTTCTTCTTCTTCTTCTTCTTCTTCTTCTTCTTCTTCTTCTTC
>NW_004524589.1:25677851-25681317 GCF_000260255.1 Octodon degus | reverse complement strand
TTCCTCCTCCTCCTCCTCCTCCTCCTCCTCCTCCTCCTTCTCCTCTTCCTCTTCCTCTTCCTCTTCCTCTTCCTCTTCTTCTTCTAGAGGGACGTTAAATTCTATAACTCAGTGGTGTCCCTAATTTTCTGATCAAGGAGATTATGGGCCCACAGAGGAAAGTGATCAACGATGTAGAGTGTGCCTAAGGAGAGTCACATGGAGATAAAGCATTCTCTCAGGCTTTCGCAAAGAGCAAACTGGTCAAGCAATGGCCATGACTCATCCACATGGCTGACACTGACAAAAGATCTGCAAACTGTGGTACAGGGTTTCAGGCTAAATCCTGAGGGGATTTGACTGACCTTATCAGATACAAAAGTTATATTCCTTGTTATATGGGTCTTGCTTTATCTTGGTCTTAACCATCCAGCAGAAAACTATAAACACAAAGTATAAAAAGTAAAGCCATATTAATATGCTGAGCTATAAAAGGCTCAAGTCAACAACGTCTGACGTTGCCAGTCTTGTGGAAAACCCACTACTATTATGGACTGCTGGACTATATTGGAACAGTTTGCTGAATTCATGCACCCATAATATTTAAATGACAATGGAATACCCTTCTTTGACAAAACTAAACAAAAGGGATACAAATGAACAACCATTTTGTATCTGTATATTCAAAATATTTAGGATAGATATACAGCTATATTCTCTTAATTCAGTGAATAGAAAGATTCATTCTAATAGAGTTCGTGGACAGGATATCATGTCTGCATCTGGTACAATGAATAACCAGTAAGACAACAACATGCAAAAGAAAAAAAAAACAATATGCAGTGTATTAATTATTGATATTAATTATTGAAACTGTCCTACTAATCAGTTTTGAAACTGTCTCACTGCTATTTGTTTCTCAATAAAATTATTTTTAAAAATTAATTTAGAGGGCTGGTGAGATGGCTCAGTGGTCTAAAGCACCTACTTAGAACAAGCTCAGCAAAGCACAGGGACCACGGTTCAATCCCCCAGCACCACATGCCAGCCAGCCTGCCCCCTGGTGGGCTGACCTGGCCCCCCCCACCCACACACACACAAATAAGTAAAATTTTTTAAAAAATTAATTAATTTAGAACACTAATTTATGAGGATAAATTCCATTTGTGAAAGCAAAAACAGATCACAGGTAGCCCCAGAGCTAAGGAACAGCTTTGATTTTGCTGAGATCTGTGAGTCCACCACTTTTTGATCCACCTTGCGCTGCTCTAAAATCTGATAACTCTCTTTCTCAGTGTTGAAGATCTCACCCTCCTGGTGTCTGGGTTTCCGCAGCTTCTTCTTGAAGTAAGCATCAATGAGGTGTTTGGGGATTTTCACTTTGCTGATAGCAATTTTTATAGAGGTGGCAATGACAGATTTCTGGTGTGTTCTTCATAGAGGAGCACGATTAAGGCTAAGAGGCCTAGTCACAAGTAGCAAGCCACTGGCCACCTGCGTCAGGAAGACCACTCTCTTGCCTCTGTGATGTCCGGTGAGGATGATCAAGATGGTGCCGGGAGTGATGCTAGCTCAGAGTTTCTCACATGCTGACTGAAGGGTTTCTTGCCGTGGCTCAAGAGCTTTCAGGGCACATCTTCAGTAGGGTAGTATCTAGGCATTTTTCAAAGCTTAACCACCTGGGTACCTTCACTCTTGTCCCCACTGACCCGTTTTTGTGATTGTAGCAAGAACTTTCTCCTTTTTCTTCTCAACCTTTGATTTAGCAGCTGTGTACTTTCTCTTGTACAAAGCCTTTCTGGAATACATAGCAGATCGGGAGTACCTACCAATTCCCCTAACCAGGACTGGATTTCAGTTGCAGTGGGGCTGCTCCTTCTTGGACTTCTTTGCCTTCACCTTACCCCTTCTACCCTTTTTACCAGCAGCCTTCTTGGCTTTAGGTTTCTTCTCTTTAGTGTCTGGCTTCTTGGTTTTTTCGTGCACCATCTTGCAAGATGGGAAAGAGCTGTGCTAGAATTCTATATGCTGTGCTTTTATAGGTTGAAATATTGAGCCTTTTGAGTGTTTGTGTGTGTGATCAAATGTCAACCAGTACTATTTATATATAAATTATATTGCTTATATATCAAACAAATAAGATAATTAATCTCTTTAACTGATTTGCCATATAAGTGGTAATATAATTTTTCCATTCAAGAGTCGTTTGCAAGTTGTGCAAATTCTTAACACAGTGTTAGTGCTGCTATACAGTAAAGCAGTTTAAAATTAATTTCTCAGAGGTGGCTTTGAAGATCAGAGAAATTTCTAATACTTGGTACCCCTGTGCTCTAATTCTAATCTACTGTCCTTCCAGGTCTCCTAGGCTTAACTTTCTCTGGACACATTATGAGTCACAGTCTCAGAAACACTTTGTGTTTTACCAGTCTGTGAGGCCCCTCCTGATTGTACTTCTTTTCCTACCCGGACTTTGACCTTGACAATCGTCTGAGTACTATGATGCAGTCTACATGGTTTTGTTACCAAGTTCAGCCATGAAGTCATCCTTGATAATCTCCACCTTCAGCGTGGTATTGTACAGTCTGGTAGTTGCTTTGTAAATGTTTCATGGAAAGAAGGGCTGGCCAAATAGCTCAGCAGATTAAAGCACCTGCTTAGGCAGAGCACAGGGACTGGGGTTCGATCCCCAGGCCTGCTGAGCCAGCCCCACCCCCAAGGCTCCCTGAGACAGCAATTGAGACTATGTGTGGTGGCACATGCCTGTAATCCCAGCACTCGGAAGGCTGTAATCAGGAGGATCACTATGATTCCAATCTACACACTGAGACCCTGTACACCCTCTCCTAAATACAAAAAAGAAAAAAAAATTCATGGAACAAAAAAGAAGGTTTATTGGTTTTGTGGTAATGTGCTGAAAAAAATCCTTGCAGAAGTCTGTTACTTTTGCTGTTTGGAAGCATTACGAATTCCTACCGAACACTAGCCAGCCTCTACCCCAACCCAGCGTGTTTATTCTCCTGTACCAGTCCTGTTTCCCATTATCCTGTATACGGTGCATGAATGCCCCCAATCTAGTCATTCTGGCATCTGTCTCCTTACTACAGCAGGGCCATCTAAACTGAGTTTCCTTGCATCTCTTTTACCAGAGGATCTTTTAACTTTCTTCATCATTTTTCTTTCTTTTCCTTTCAAACATTTATATTTTATTAATCATACTATCTCTGCCGTCATCAGCCATACCTCCCCTAGAGGTGGCAAAGACCTCCTGCCAGCCAGCACTCCCTCGTGTGTGCCTATCCAGGTCAATGTGCTGGGGTAATGCCATTCTATAATGTTTATGACAGTAGAGAAATCATGTCGTCTTTTTTTTTTTTTTTTTCCAGAACCGGAGATTGAACTCAGGCCCTTGCTTGCCAGAGAAGAGCTTATTCTACTGAGCCTTCTCCCTAGCCCAATAAATTCTTAAATACAGCTATTTGTCATTAAT
>NW_004524589.1:25669998-25677751 GCF_000260255.1 Octodon degus | reverse complement strand
CAGTAGAGAAATCATGTCGTCTTTTTTTTTTTTTTTTTTCCAGAACCGGAGATTGAACTCAGGCCCTTGCTTGCCAGAGAAGCGCTTATTCCAGAGCCAGTTCCCTAGCCCCTTCATGTTGTCTTGTTGCTTTACAACTGGCTCTGTCCTGTCCTTCAGACAGCTGTTTAGTCTACTTCACTGTGTCTTCATCTTTTAGCACCAAGTGTTGGTGTCCCTTTGCTTTAGGCATGCACCTCAGCAGTGGTTCTAAAGTGCCGAGTTAAGATCTGAGGTTCATGTTTAAAATGTCAGCATCAGTGGCTGAAGACAAAGCTCATGACAAAGTCGGAGCCGAACAAAGCCCAGGAATCTGCATTTTAACAGACTCTGATAAAAGTGATGAAGGGCCACACTTTGCAGAAATAATCCTCTGCAGTGCTGCCAACGTCAGTGACTTCAGTCATTCCTTCCACATTGGTTAGCTTTCAGCTACTTTTATATCCTCCTCTCACAAATTTCTTCTTACCTAGACCATGCTTTAAGAATCTGAGCACCAGGGACTCAGCCCAATGAGGCAGCTCCTGCCTGCAAATGCACAGTCCTGAATTGTTGGATTTCTTGTACCAAAAAAAAAAAAAAAAAAGAATCCTTGGGGCTGGGGCGATAGCTCAGTAGAATAAGCACTTGGCTGGCAAACACAAGGGCCTGAGTTCAGTCTTTAGTTCTGCCAAAAAAAAAAAAAATAAGAATCCAGTGTGGTGTGGTGACATCAGCCTGTAATCTCAGCACTTGGGAGGCTGAAACAAAAGGAGCAAGAAGATCATTGCAACTTTCAGACCAATCTGGGCTACAGAGTGAGCTCACGGCCACTCTGAACTACATAGTGAGACCCTGTCTCAAGCAGACTGAAAAGAAAAGAATCTGATCAGAAGCAGAGCTGATAACTAATTAGCACGTATTTTCTTTTTGTAATTAAATAACAAAAGATTTATAAAAACATTGATGACGAGCTGCCCCCCAGCTCCTGTGAGCCTGGTCTTGTCTGTGCTGCCCCACTGCCAAGATACCTGGGCTGCCTGCAGCCCAGCAAGCCACAGTTCTGTCGGGCACAACAGAGTTTTTCCAGGGTCCTGGTGGGCCAACCTGTGTATGTCCTGCACACAGAGAACAACTCGGTGTTAAATTGCGTTCAGCAGTGCACTTTGTCCCTGACAACAAGTATCCTGTCCTAGGACTTCCCACAAAAGTAAGCTCCACAAGACAGAAATGCCAAATTTAGGCAAAATACACAAGAAAATGTGGTCAGCTTTATATCCTTTGTAAATTTTAGGAAAAAATATAATTTTAGATTCTCACCTTGGTAGAGTTTAAATTAGTATTTAAAACAAAACATATAATTACATTTTAATCATGTGTTACTTTTTTCTGAATCATGTCCAAGTCACTGAAACAAGGAATAACAATTCTATAAAATGTATCCTGAGTTTAATCCTGAGTCATTTATTACATGTATGGTTCCTGAGTCATCAGTTTACTAAGGCTTTCCTATAAGGAGAAGATTACTAACAATAGCAAAATGAGTGATTGTGAAACTTTTTAATACTGATTTCAGGATTTAATCAGTACTGCGGTAGTTACAGAACAACTTTAAAACCATATTGGAAGTAGGAGATTCAATTCTGTTTAATTACATTTATTTCAGAAATAGAAATTATCAGAGAGACACTCCTCTTTTCTTGAAGAAGGAAGATAAATTTGGGGATAAAGGTGGAGACTCGTCTAGTGTGTGAAGGCCCTGGATTGATCACTAACACCACAGAAAGGAGAGGAAATAGATGTGGGTCATGGGAAAGCCTGCAAACAAATTTGTAAATACATAGAGCTTGCCTGGCAAGCACAAGATCCTGAGTTCAATCCCTGGTACCATAAAAAGAAAGAAGGAAGGAAGGAAGGCAAGCTGCCTTAAAACTGACAGCACTGTCTGGTTTTTATTATCTAGAGAGTGAGGAATGGCCCCCATTTATGTGATAGATACCCTTAAATATAAGGCTTTTGGCTCTTATAATATTAAAACAAAATAAATGTAATTGTCATGAAAAAAAATTGAATAAAATGTATAACTTGTTTCTGTTAGGAGATACTGTTTGTACAATTGAAATTCGATGTGATAAAGTTGTAAATAGCTCACTGGGGATGAAATCTCTGCAGTGTGCTGGTGCTCTTCTCCCCTGCCTCCTCCTGCTGCCCTGGAGGCCAGGCAGGGGTGCTTAGAACAACTGTCAGCTTGTTTATTCAGCAAGGGTCAGTTCTGTGAAAACAAAGTCAAGGCAATTGTTTGATTTAATTGACTAGAGAAACTGGTTATACAGGTTAGTAGACCTTAATCCGGCTACATATTTGAATGTTCATAAAATAACTTAATGTAATAATAAGATTCCAGGGACACTGTAATAGATTTTAAAGAATGATTACCAAAGCAAAGAAAAAACACATTAAAACCCAAACCATTGAGCATAGTTATGATGTGTTTTTTCTTTATAGCTGTGCTTTCAAGATAATGAATTATCACCTCTTCCCACCAAAAAAAAAAAAAGAAAAGAAAGAAAGAAAGAAATCTCTTCTTTCGCTATTTGTTTCCTTTTCCTAAAGGTTTTCCTGGACTATATAGTTGATACAACCATAAGAACTTTTTTCTGCTAGAACTTAGGTGAATAAATGCTTCCCTAAGTAGCCCCCACTGTGAGGGACCTTCCCTCACAGGACTTGCAGCAGCCATCCTGTCCTGGTGATCCAGCACAGTGGGGTTCCCACCACCTCCATCCTTCGCTCTCTACATCTTCCACAGTGCCAGGCATGCTTTTCCTGCTCTTTCAGTTCCTGAGCTGTTCATCACTTCCTGTTTTATTACAATGGGAGGAAAACCAAAAACTTGAAATGCTAAAATAAATTGTACCTGGCTTGCTTTTCTTTTTTTAAAACAAAGTTTCACTATGTAGCCCAGGATGACCCCAAACTTGAGATCCTCCTGCCTCAGCCTCCCAAAATATAATTTATTTAATGGAAAGGAAAAAAAAGAACACATCATTTCTTATCCCAGAAAAACAGCATGTCTTTAGTGTTTCCCTTGTGTTTACTAGTGATTACAAAAGAAAGCGGGGAAAAAATTTAAAAATACATGAAAGGCTAGCAACCTGCAGTCAGAAGCCATCAACAGTTCACAAGCAGGAGTATTGTGATCTTGTTCTATGTAATAAAATGCCTTCTGTCTGACTCCTTCACATCTTCCTCTTGTGTACTGGAAAAAATGAATTAAGATAATATCAATTTAAGAGACATCTACAAGACAGGAAAGAACTGATAAAATTCTAAATGTGTTTTATTATGAGCATTGTAATTAAATTATGATAGGTTGTCTTGATGAAAAACCATAAAATTGTACACAATACATTAGCAGTGAACAATCCAAAACAGAAATCAAGAAAAAAAGCCATGTATAGTAGTATCAGGAATAATAAAATATTTAGAAACAAGCAAAAGACACGCTCTATATTCATGGAGATAGACTTAATGTTAAAATGACAGTGCTGTGCAAAACAATCTATAGGTAAAGTTTAATCTTTACCTTAATCCCATTTGAGTTTTTGCAGTATTAGAAAGGACTATTCAAAATTTCATATGGGAATTTAAGGAACCTCCAATGGCCAGGCAATCTTGAAAAAAACAAATTTGGAGGATTCCTACTTCCAAATTTCACAAGACATTATAATCAAAGTAGTATATTACAGGCATAAAGACACTCATATAGACAAATAGAATTAAAATACAAAAAAAAGAGCTTAGAAATAAACATCAGTGACTATATTTTTTAATGTTTTAGGGTGTGGTGGTAGTGGTGGCTGTGGTTGTTGCTATTGTTTGTTTTTTGAGACACAATCTTGCCTATATTGTCCAGGTGCTCAAACTCCGGAGAGGCCTCATGAAGGTTGAAATTATAGGAGTATACAACCATACCCAGCTGGGGGTGTTTTTTTGTTACTATTGGATATTTAACCTAGAGCCTCAAGTATGCTAGGCTGGCACTTACAGCTAAGCTACATCCCCAGCCTTTTAAGGGGTGGGGAGAACAAGGTCTCACTAAGTTACTCAGGTTATTCTTGATATGCGGTGCTCCTGCCTGAGCTCTCAAGTGACTGGGATTACCAATGTGCTCTGTGCCTGTGTTTTTTTACAAGGATTGTCACTGGTATAGAAATGACAGTATATTCGACGAACAGACCTTGTAAAACTGGAGGTGGACCCTAACATTGTACCATATACAAAAACTAACTCAAAGTAGATCAGAGATCTGAATTTAGGAGCTAATGGTATAAAAGTCATAGAAAAAAGCAAGAGAAAATCTCAGTGACCTTAAGATTTGGTAGGCCGTGGATATATCTCAGTGGCACAGTGCCTGCCTGGCAAGCACAAGGTCCTGAGTTTGATTACTGGTATCCAAAATAACAAGGTTTAACAGTGGCATAACCCCAGCACTAGGGAGGCTGAGGCAGGAGGATCACTGTGAGTTCTAACTCAGTCTAGGCTATATAGTGAGTGTAAAGCCAGTCTGAGCTACGTAGGGAGACTCTTGTCTCAAAAAACCAAAGGGGGGGCTGGTGAGATGGCTCAGTGGTCTAAAGCACCTACTTAGAACAAGCTTAGCAAACCATAGGGTCCGCAGTTCAATCCCCAGCACCACATGCCAGCCAGCCCCGCCCCCTGGTGGGCTGAGCTGGCCACACACACATACACACACACACACACATAAATAAAATTTAAAAAAAAAAAAAAAACCAAAGGGGAGGGAAAAGGCAATGGTTTCTTCAGAACAGGCATAAAAGAAAAAAATAATGATAAAATAGACTTCAAAAATATGAAACCTTATTCACAAACAAGACAAGGATGGTCACTCTCACAACTTTTAGTATACTTCTTGAACTGTTAGTTAATTAGCCAAGAGGAAATAAAAAGTAGAAGCCATACAAGAAAGGATGAAGTGAGACTGTTTTGTTCACAGATGATGTGATCCTATACTTAAAAAGACAAATTCCTAAAGTCTCTACCAAAAGACTTCTACAGTTGATAAATTAATTCAGCAAAGTAGCAGGATATAAAATCAACATGAAAAAAGCAGTACCTTCACTATATACCAATAGTGGACTGAGAAACAAATCATAAAAACAGTTTCAGTCACAGTAACACCAAATAAAATACTGAAACATCAGTCTCAACAAGAGAGGGCTGGCTAATTAGCTCAGCGGATTAAAACGCCTGCAAGCAGGCACAGGGGCGGGGGGGGGGGGATGATCCCCAGGCCTGCTGTGCCAACCCCGACCCCAGGGCACACTGAGACAACATTTGAGACTGGGGCGTGGTGGCGCATGCCTGTAATCCCAGCTCTTGGGAGGCTGTAAACAGGCGGATCACTGAGTCCAATCTAGTAGTGAGACCCTGAACACCCAGTAGACCCTTCCCCAAAATACCATATATATAAAAACAAGGGTAAAAGATCTGTGCAATGAAAATTTCAGTAACAGAAAATAGCATGGTAATAGCACAAAAATAGACATGTAGATGAAAGTAACAGAATAGAGGACACAGAAACAAGCCCACGTAACTGTGGCATTCTGATTCTGGACAAATGTGGAAAAAATATATGTTAGGGAAAAAGCAACTGCTGGGCCAGGGAGATAGCTCAGTGGCAGATGCACCTGCCTGGCAGTGCAAGATCAGGCGTTCGATCCCCAGTACTACAAAACAAAATTTTAAAAGAAAAAAAAACTGCTTTATCAAATGGTGTTGGAAAAAGTGGATATCTAGTTGTAGAAAATTAAACTTAAATCCCTTTCTCTCATGTTGTACAAAAAAATAAATTAAAAAGTGGAAGTTTAAGGGAATAGGAGGGATAGGTAAAAAAAGGAATCAAGGACTAGGGAGATAGCTCAGTGGTCTAAGCGCTTGCCTGGCAAGCACAAGAGATCCAAAGTTCGCTCTCTAGTACTGCATGCCTTGCCCACAAACGAAACTGGGTGTGGTGACGCACATCTGTAATCCCAGCACTGGGGAGGCTGAGACAGGAGGATCACTGCCAGTCCAGGTTGCATAGCAAGACCTTGTACCCAATACATAAATGGAAGTTTTTTAAAAAGAAAATAATTGAGTTATACACATGTCAAATTTCCTGTGTGAAGGTAATAATTTGAATGACAAATGTGTACTGACAAAATATATGTAAAGTTAAAAATATGGATGAAAGAACTGGGTTTAAGACTCAAGACAGAACCGGAAGCAGCATGTAGACCTCTTCTCTTTTGCAGCCATCACTGGAGTTGCAGAAGCCAAAATGTATTTTAATCTTTTTGTGACTTCAGACTGAAGCAAAAACCTAAAAGGCATTTCAGTGCACCTTCCCACAATTCGAAAATTGTCTTCTCTTTCCAAAGAGCTGAGACAGAAATAGTGTTTACTCTGTGCCCATCCGAAAGGATGACGAAGTTCAGGTTGTGCGAGGGCACTATATAGGTCAATAGATTGGCAAAGTAGTCCAGGTTTACAGGAAGAAGTATGTCATCTACATTGAATGGGTGCAGCCAGAAAAGACAAATGGCACAACTGTCCACATGGGCGTTCACCCCGGTAAGGTGGTTATCACCTGGCTAAAGCTAGACAAAGACCACATAAAGATCCTGGAACAGAAAGCCAGGTCTCACCAGGTAAGAAAGGAAAAGAGCAAACACAAGGAAGAAACGATTGAGAGATGCAAGAATAAAGTCCTCCTATGTGCAGCTTTCAATTAAAAACTGCTAAAATGAAAAAAAAAAAAAAAAAGACTCAAAACTCTGAAACTGCTAAAAGAAAACATAGGAAAAACACTTAAAGCCATAAGGCAAAGACTTCCTGAATACGAACTTCAGTAACATAAAATAATAGCAAGAATCAACAAATGGGACTACATTCAACTTAATGGTTTCTGCACAATAAGAGAAATGGCTAACAAGGTAAAGATAGCCTACAGAATGGGAAAAAATCTTTACCAGCTATTACTCTTAACAGAGAACTAATATATAGAATACATAAAGAACTGTATGGGGGCCAGGGAAACAGCTCAGTGACTTAAGTGTCTGTCTGGCAAGTGCAAGGTAAGGTCCTGAGTTTGATCCATGGTACCAAAAAAAAAAAAAAGGACTGTAAAAACTTGATACCAAAAAAATTAATCAGTAAATGAGCAAATACTGTTGAAAGAAGTTCTGAAACTATGTTCAACATTGTTAACCATTAGCAAATTACAAATCAGAACTGCATTTTGACAGAATGACTATCAAAATTTTTTTAGAAAAAAATATACTGGCCAGGATGAAGGAGAAAAGGAGCACTTTTCATGGGTGTGTATAATATAATAGTTTGCTGCTATGCAAGCCAGTATGGAGGGTCCCCAAAAGTCTAAAATTAGTGCTACCATTTGATCCAGCTGTACCATTTCCTGGAACACACCTGAAACAAGTCGGCAGATTGTAGGGATCCCTGCATACCAACACTTAGTAACCAAGATGTAGGACCACCCTAAATGCCCAGCACGTATAAACAGCAAGTGGCACACATACACAGAGGAAGAACAGAATTCTGTCACTCACAGAAAGATAATACGGAGACCCAGTCCTAGCCCAGGTCCCGTGAGTGTGCGGAGAGTTTCCTGCTACCCTGCGCCGGCGGGACCAGTCCCAGCCCAGGCGCAGCG
>NW_004524589.1:25663860-25665602 GCF_000260255.1 Octodon degus | reverse complement strand
ACCCTGGTGAGTGAAATAAGCCAGGATCAGAAAGACAGATACCTCATATTCTCTCTAATACGTAGACTCTTAAAACAATGACAAGGAAGTAGGAGGGAAACCGTTGTGAGACAAGGAAGAGTACAAGCAAAACAGACAGATTGAAGCCCCCATGAAAGTGAAGTTAGTGCAGGGGGCAGAACAAGGGTGGGATGAAAACCATCAGTGTACGGTACTGTGCACATGGAGGAGCCTGTCCATGAAATCCATGGATCTGTATGACCCATCTTAAAAGGTGTAAGGCATACACAGAGGGCATGATTAAGAGAGTAAACAACGGGCCAGGGAGATGGCTAAGTAGAATAAGAGAGTAAACAACAACCTACACAATGGAAGAAAGTATTTGCAAATTATGTATCTAGTAAGAGTTTATTTTCAAGAATATATAAAGAACTGCTACAACTGAACAAAAAATACTAAAAGATGGCACACGACTTGAGTAAATGTTTCTCCAAAGAAATATATCAGCCTCTGTACATGAATTGGTCAGGATGGGAGAACTGGAAAGATTGTTGGAAACAGCATAAGCTAGTACTGATAGCTTCTGTAGAAAGCAGCAATTCCTCAAAAGTTTCAGCGTAGGATACCATATTTCCCAGCAGGTCCCCACTGCCAGATGGGTTGAGTTGAAAACAGGGCGTACAAGGGTTTGTGCACCGATGTTCATAGCAGCATTACAGTAGCCAGAAAGTGAAACACCCAGGTGTCCATCAGCAGATGAACAGGACACACAGTGTGCTACAACCGTGCAGTGGAACATCCCTCAGTATCAGATGATGATGTTCTCGTACATGGTACAAGGCAGATGAGTGCAGTGAAATGAGCAGACCCAGATAGCACCGACTGCATAGTCCACTTCCATGAGCTTTCCAGAATGGGCGAAGTTGTAGAGCCAGAAAACAATAGAGATTTCCAGAGCCCACAGGAGGAAAATGCTTAATGAGCACAGATATACATGTTCAACACTGCCAAGCATTAGCGAGCTGCAAATCATAACTACATTTTGACAGAATGACTCTCAAAAATAGAAAACAGTGCTGGCCAGGATGCAGGGGCAAGAAGCACTTCTACAGTACCTGTGGGCATGTGAAAGTTGGTGTAGCTGTATGGAAAAGTTAGTACAGCTGCAGTGGGTGGGCTAATGAAAATGCCCTGGGAAATAGATAATTCCAGGTCTGGGAGTGTTGTTCAGTGGCTAAGGCCCTGGGTTCAATTCCTGGCACCAACACCACCAAAAAAATAAAAAGCACATACAAAAGTACTTAGTAGGAATTCAATAAATTCTTTGGGGTATCAGTGGTACAATGCATATCTAACATACACCAAGCCCTGATTCACCCCTTCCCTCCGAAAAACAGAAGGCACAGTTACACCATATTGTGAATGTACCTAATACCACCAAGTTGTACACTTTAAGATACTTAAAAGTGATAGATTTTAGGGGGCCAGGGAGATAGCTCAGTAGAACAGGCGCTTGCCTGGTCAAGTGCAAGGGCCTGAGTTCAATCCTCAGTTCCACCAAAAAAAAAAAAAAAAAAAAGTGATAGATTTTATTTATATTTTAACCACAATTTTTAAAAATCTATACATTGGGGACGGGGAGATGGCTCAGTGGAATAAGCGCTTCCTTAGCAAGCCCAAGGGCCTGAGTTAAATCCCTGGTTCCGCCAAAACAACAAAAAAAAAAGTCCTATACATTGCAG
>NW_004524589.1:25660947-25663760 GCF_000260255.1 Octodon degus | reverse complement strand
ATATATATATACTAGATAGGGCCTTGCTGTGTAATCAAGGCTGGCCTTGAACTCACTGTATAGCCCAGGCTAACCTCAAACTCATGGCAGTCCTCTGATCTAAGCTTCCCAAGTGCTGGCAGTACAGGTGTGTACCACCCCTGGCTAAAATTTTTTAATATTGTACTTACCTTATAATCTTAAGCTGTATAGAGGCGTGGAAATGTACCTTTTATAATTACTTTTAAATATTAATTATATACTAAGAATCAAAGTGACTGAAAATGTTTAATATATAGAAAAAATAATAGCTAGCTAAAGGAGAAGGTTATAAAGATTAACGAATCCAACCCTAAAAAAAATTAAACAGCTTATTCTTTTTTTGTTGTTTTGACTATTTTTGGTAGGAGGTGTTTTTTTATTTCGTTTTGGGTTGTTTTGCTTATTTGCTTGTGAGGCAGGGTCTTACTAAGTAGTTAAAGGTGGTCTTATACTCAAAGCATAGCCAAGGCTGGCCTCAGATTCACAGCAACCCTCCTACCACAGCCACCCAAGTGCTGGGATTAAAGTGTGTACCACCATGCCCTACTGGTTGCTTATTCTGAAACAACAAAATTTGCAGTCAGAATTTGAATCCATAGCTATCTGCTTTTAAATTCTCTCTCTCTCTCTCTCTCTCTCTCTCTCTCTCTCTCTCTCTCTTCAGTGGAATAAGCGCTTCCTTAGCAAGCCCAAGGGCCTGAGTTAAATCCCTGGTTCCGCCAAAACAACAAAAAAAAAAGTCCTATACATTGCAGTTCAGGTACATAATCATGTATTTTTTAAAAAAGAGCTAATAAAAGGAAATGGAAAATGACTAACTCAGCCAGAGTTGGTGCAGATCTGAAATGCTGGCACTCTGCGGACTGAAGCAGGAGCTCTCAGACTTAAGCCCTGCCTGGAGGACTTAGCAAGACCCTGTCTCGAGTAAAACACACATGAGCGCACACATGAGAGAGGCTGGGGGTGTGCAGGCCTCAGTGCAGAGGCCTTGTGCTCTCAATCTCTAGAACACCCCACAAGACAGATTGGTACATTGTACTACGATTGTGTATGGTCAGTAGAAATAAAGCTCACAGGGCTGGCCCAATAGCTCAGTAGATTAGAGCGCCTGCTTAGGAAGAGCACAGCGGCCAGGGTTTGATCCCTGGCTCCATATGCCATGTCAGCCCTGCCCCCGGGGCACACTGAGATGGTGACTGAGACTGAGTGTGGTGGCACTCACCTGTAATCCCATCTCTTGGGAGGCTGAAAACAGGAGAATCACTAAAAGTCCGATCTATGTAGTGAGACCCTGTAGACCCTGTACCAAATACATTTAGAAAAGAAAAAGAAGAAAAGCTCACAAATGATGCTCACTGTTACCTAGTTTGTGCTGGAGTATTGTTAATCATTTCAGTTTGTTGTCAGATTTCCTAAAGTTTGATGAACTGTGTGTTTCTTTAGCGTGACAGAGCCAATTTGCTGTTAAGCCAGACTCAACAACCTTACAGATTCCTGGTAGAATCAGTGCGTCAGAGAGATTCTAAGATCGATGCCCTGATGAAGTGTGTAGCACAGCTTGAGAAAGAGGTCAGGTAAGCCATCGCCGCATCTTTTATTTGAGCAATAAAGACACTACAAATGGCATGCTACTATAGATGAATTTAGATTGTAAATTGTGCAGAGATTTTCACACTGAAGATGATATTAATGAAATGAGTCATCTGCTTCTCTTAGAAGAGCCAGCTGAGATCTCTGTCAAGTGCTCATATTGCACCTTGGGAGTCTTAGCATGGAAGTAACAATGCATGTTTCCTAACCAAGCATTCCAGCCAGAGGAGGGGACGTAGCTGCTGTCCCATCCTTGGTCTGCTCACAGTGAGAGATGCCCCAAAGGAGAGGACGACTGGGTACAATGCTGGTGTGCACATTGACTTAGATTCATGCACTTTACCAAGGAAAGTTTTAGGCTTTTCTTCTGTGACACTTACGTGAAGTAACTCAATGAATTATCTCAATCAAATTTTTTTAACAAATTCTTTTCACTTCCTCAGTTGAGAATTGTTTTCTTTTTGAGACCTTATCCAAAGACTTGTCCCACATATTAGTCACTCAAATTCTTCACCTGTTCATCTGCATGATCATTTTCGGTTTTTAAACTGAAACTAGATTGATGATGTGTTGTCAAAAAGATTTTGTCTCATGAGTGGTTGGTTAGGTAGCTTACTTATTACATTTTAATTTTTCTTTTTTCAGAGCCAGGGATTGAACTCAGGCCCTTGCACTTCCAGGCAAGTGCTTATTCTACTGAGCTATCTCCCTGGCCCCTAAAATTATTTTCTTCATGTTAATGATAATGTAAACTTTTCAGGAGCAGGGGAGATGGCTCAGTGGAATAAGCGCTTCCCTGGCAAGCTCAAGGACCTGAGTTCAATCCCTGGTTCTGCCAAAAAAAAGCATAATAAGTAAAATTTTCAGGATATATGTCATTATAAATGTGGAAGCAAAGAATAAGTGAGAATAAAAAATGTTAAGTTAAAAAATAGGAAAACAGTAAAACGAAAATGGGTAAATCCTACTTTTATAAGGTGTATAACCAAGTAAGTAAACAATTGGTAATTAATGCCAAAGTGTAAATGGGGTTTTTTTGAGTGATCAATCAGAATATAATTAACATGGATTGATTATACTATATATATCACAGACAATTGATACAATATAATATTTTTGATCATCCATTGGGCACTTGGTTGTCTTAGGGAAATTGAGGGAGAAACTTCAAAATGAACTTTTTCTTAGTGATATTTAAAATA
>NW_004524589.1:25650958-25660600 GCF_000260255.1 Octodon degus | reverse complement strand
AACTCAGGACCTTGTGCTTGACAGGCAGGCGCTTAAGCGGCTGAGCCATACCCCCAGCCTAATTCTCTACTCTTAACCATTATGTTATAGTGCCTCTCTGTGTTCTATTCCAAATATGGATAATTTTTCCTTAACATAACTAAGGAAGTAAAGAAAAAAAAATCTAAAATAGTCGTTAAAAGTAGAGATGAATTGATACTTGTTCAAACTGGGTGCCAGATATAAGTTTGTTGTATTTTCTCTCTTTAAAAATTCTGTAATAAGCCAGGGGTGGTGGTGCATGCCCATAATCCCAGCATCATGAGGCAGAGGCAAGAGGACCACCATAAGTAGCCAGCCATCCTGGGCTACACAGTGACTTCAAAGATAGCCTGAATCGCATCATGAGACTCTGTCTTTAAAAAAAAAAAAAAAAAAAAAAAAATGTGTAATAAACTTGGCTTGATTTGGCTTTTCAGTATTTTATGGGGGAATCCAGGCTCTCTAGGTAGGCTGCATGGATTCAAATCCAGCCCAGTACAGTGGTTTGGAATTGGGCCAGGTGAGTGAAACACAAACCTCTATTGTCCTATGGAGCTTTCTGTGATGATAAAAGTAGTTTATGTCTGCACTGTGCAGGCATTGCCACCTGCCATCTGTGGTGAATGTCACTTGGAACTAAATTTTTAATTATAACTGCAGTAAGTTAATTTAATTCCAACTGTTCTATGACTAATAGCTGTATTATTGAAGAGCGCAACCATTTCCTCATCTGTGAAATCAGTGGTGTTCATAGCACCTTGGGTATATGTTTGACCGGGGAGTTAAGTGGTAGGAGTTTTATAATATACATAGCCTGGTACCCTAACATTACATATATTTGAGAACATTTGCTTTCATTAATATGTGTGTGTTGGGGCCGGGGAGATGGCTCAATGGAATAAGCTCTTGCCTGGCAAGTGCAGGGGACTGAGTTCAATCCCTGGTTCTGAAAAAAAAAAAAAAAAAAAATCATTAATATCTGTGTGAACATTAACACATTAATTGTAAATTTATAATTATTTTTAAAATAAGAAATAAACTGGACTTGGTGGTACACACATATAAACTCAGAGGCTGAGACAGGAAAATTATAAGTTCAAGTCCAACTTGGGTAATTTCATGAATCTGTCTCTCAAAAACTTTAAAAAACATTAGGGGCAGCCAGTCATGGTGGCACATGCCTGTAATCCTAGCATTTGGGAAGCTGAGGCAGGTAGATAGGAACAACTTGGAGGCCAGCCTGGGCCACCAACTGAGTTCAAGGCCAGCCTGAACTATATATATAGAAGGACCCTTTCTCAATACAACAAAACTACTAGGGATGTAGCTCAGTTGTACAGTACTTGCCTAGCATGTGTGAGACTGTGAGTTTAAGCCCTAGTACTACAAAAACAGATTTTAAAAAAAAAAAAAAAAAACTGACAGATGCCTCTCAAAATATGTTAGATTATGGGGCTAGGGAGATGGCTCAGTAGAATAAGCGCTTCCCTGGCAAGCACAATGGCCTGAGTTCAATCCCCAGTTCTGCCCCAAAAAAAGTATATAAAATATGTTAGATTTAAACTGACGACATAACTCAGCAGGCTAAAGCTTAGGTAAATTTAGGCAAGTTTAGGCTTGTGCAAGGACTGTGCTTCGATCCCTGATACCACATGCTGCACCAGCCTTGCCCCCAGGGCGGGGTGAGCTGGCTACTGAGTCCAGGCATGGTGGCACATATCTGTAATCCCAGTGCTGGGGAGGCTGAAATCAGGAGAATCACTATGAGTCCAAGCTGTGTAGTGAGACTCTGTAGACCCTGTAACAACCAAATACATTAAATACATACATATATTAGATTTGGACAAAAATGAAGACTCCTGAAATATCATACAACAGATTTATGAAACAGCATCTGTTTAGCAAACAAATTTTGGCAGTTAATTCCATAGTTGGTATAGCTTTTGTAATTACTGTCACTATTAAGTAATCTTAATTTTTGTCCGTATCTAACATATTTTGAGAAATATCAGTGGAGTGCTTTTTTTCTGGTTTTTTTTGCCCTTAATCGAAGCAACTACTTTACAATGTACAAGAGTAAAATGCCTTCCATAGTCTGCTTGTGACATTGAGATAGCACTGTAGAGAAACCTGCGTCCACACAGGAGAGAGGGTGATGAGATGATGTGTAGGACAGCCAGCTCAGCCACCAGGCCAGATAGAAGAGGGGCAGCCCGGCCCTGCCTGCCCTCAGCCTGTGTGCACCTCCGCTCGGCCCCCCTGCCCCAACCAGTAGGTTATGGGCGTGGAATCACCTTGGGTTTTGAGTGCACATCAGCCTGGCTTCCTTTCTCATGGTAAATATGTCTCTGTAGTGTGGTTATTAACATGACTCTCAAGGGATGGATGTAAAAATTAAACAGAGGAAAATGATGTATATAAAGCTTCTGGGACATCAAAGAAACTGAGTAAATGTTACTTCCCCTGCACTTATCCTTTATTAGCTCAGAATTTAAACATTAGACAGTCAGCCAAAAGGGTTACTAAATTACGTTTCTTGAAAACTCCTTATTTCTCTTTGGTAGTGTTGATTTTAATTGTAAAGAATATGTCAGCCATGAATATAAAAAGTGTCACTTATAAAATAAGAGCCCTATGAAGGGCTGAATCATTTTATGCTTTTCTTAGAAAAAATAAACAGTACTACTGTTCAACACTCACCCTTTGCAAACATAGCCATTTATATAATATATTCCATTTCTACAAAGTTGAGAGTAAATATGCACGGAAAAAAATGTTTCAAATGTGTTCAAAGCTGACATTTGAGCTGTTACTGGTAACGGCTTTAAATTCCCTTATCATTATAGTAAGAATCCGTTCTAAAAGTAGTATTGTGCAGTCTCCTCTGCCAAGCCACAGAGACAGTCTGGTTTGATCTTTACCTCAGAACTGAAGGAAGCATGAAAAGAATAATTAGCATAAATTTTCTTTCCCTGTTGTCAGTTTATTCTGAACTAGTAGTTAAAAAAGAAAAGGCTACATTGTCAACTTCTCTTACAAGGCTAAGCCAGAGTATATTGATCCAGGAAGTTAAGGAATAATATATCAGGAATATGTTTTCATATAGCAGGTGAAACAGAGCCATAAAGGTGAATTTCTAAGTAATAATTAACAGTGAGTTGAACAATTATGGGTGTAATATACCGTTCAAGATAGATGTGCTTATAAGGAGATTTGTTTTGTAGTTGTTTTATGAGTCACGCATAGAAGCTTTGTATTTTTAAAGGTAAGTTTCCACTGTTATGAAATATGTCTTACAAAGACTAAACTTCTATTGAGTAATTACACATGTACTAGAGGAATGGTGAATACAGTCATCATCATTCTGTTTTCAAGGCCCACATGTCTAATGTGGTCTCCTTTGTGGACTATGTTATTATTTGTTGGCTATATTATAACAGAGACTAAAATCAAAAGCAAGTCCTCACATATTCCAGTCACAGAAGTGTTGTCCATGGAATAAACTGACAGTTGTTAGATAGGACACAGTTGCTCTATAAGCAATTTATATACCCACTTTTTATCCCATTGTATTGGGTGCTATTTAACTATGGAATATTTACTTCATTCTTAAAATGTTAAATACTTTATATGAAGCATTTCTTTAAAATTATCCACCTACAATCCTATAATTTAACATTCCATTCCCATTGTACACGTATTATGTAATGTGCCTGCCAAGGTTCAAAACAGGGAGAGTATGTGCATAGATGCACTGCGTGTGAACTTACATTCATACATGGTGTAGATGTGTGCACTTGCATACGAACGTAGGCACTTACATGTACCTGAAAACTCTAGTTGCGTTCACTGGTTTTACTTTAATTTTGAAGAAAACATTATCTTCGAAGTGATCCCAGTTATATATAGATTCAAGTTTTGGAGTTCCAGGAGCATCTGATCTTACCAAGGATTGTGGCCGGTAGTGACGCTCCGCTTCCTGGGCCCCTCAGCTGAGTAGGATCTCTGGCGCCTCACTCTGAAAGTCAGTTTGTTTTTCTGCTGAGCTGCTTACCTTTATTGGCACATAATTACTGTTTTCCTCTGATGCCTGTTTTTCATCTAAGTTAGTGAGGCTGCATAGCATTTATGTAGAGTTGTATGCGTTCAGTGCTTTCTATAATCAGCAGATAACTCACATAGCCCTCTGACACACATGAGCATTTTCCACTCTCTCAGATGTAAAAACTGAAGTTCAGTGTGCTGCGCTTTGCTCCACACACGAGTCAATGGCACACCTAGAAGCAGAAGTCAGACCTGCAGCTGGTCTTCCTCCTGGGGAACAGTGCTGTTTCCTAGGACAGTTCCCAGTCGCTGGAAAGAAAGGAGTATGGAGAGCCTTCTTAAATCTCAGGAATTATCAGTTCTTCTAGAATGCCTGCTAGTATTCCTTGAATTTAAAAACCAGCTTCATTGAGATAATTGATAGCTTTTCATTTTCTAAAAGTATTGCTAAAAGATATCTTAACTCTTCAGCAAAATAATTTTCATTAATTTTACCCTTACCAATTCTGCCTCAACATTTGAGAAATTATGTCACTTTGATTTATTACTGCTTTCCTTATTTCTTGTATAGTGCTGGTTGAGTAGATTTATTCTAGTGTGTTAGAAGAATACTTCATATAATTGTTCTGATTAATTTCCCTGTTGAACAATAAAACTATAGGTAATAGAAAACAGGTCTTAAGTATTTCTCTTTTGAAATATTAATATGTCCTTACTGTTAGGCTCATAAAATAGCTTCTTATCCTTTTCTGTCAGAAAATAGGCCAAATCCAGCTGGGCACAGTGGTTCATACCTGCGATTTGGGAGGCTGTGGAAAAGGGTCACTAGTTCAAACTCAGCCTAGGCATTTTAGCAGTGAGACCCTATCAAAAATTTTAAAAAGCTGGGGATATAGTTCAGTGTGCAGGTCCTGGATTCAATCCCCACTACTGCAAGGAGGAAAAAATTGAAAACAAAAATCGTTTACCACATACCGATTCAATTACCTAACTCAATTATATACCTAGTAATTTAGTATGTGGTAAATTACAGAGTGCTAATATATATATATATATATATATATAGTTTGACTTCCCATATCTTGTGTTTTAATATTTTGACCACATAAATATTCTTTTTTCTTTTAGATAAATCCCACTTCCTCTTCTTACATTTCAGGAGTTAAGTAGTCAACTTTAATTTGTTGTTTTGTTTTCTTTTTGTTTTTTTGAGACAGGGTCTCCCCATGTACTTCATGCTGGCCTTGACCATAGTATGTAGCCTCACTACATAGCCTAACCCTTGAGCCTCAGCCTCCACATGGTACATGTGTACTACCATGACCAGTTAGAGGTCAACTTCAACATCTTGATTTTATTCCCCTAACAGGCAAAAAAGTATTCTCAAAAAGCATCTTAGTTGCATTGTCAAAGAGTTACTAAAAGAATCTTCTCACTAAAAATGTTGGTCAGTCATTAAATTAAATATTATAGTAGCTGATTTGTTACCTTTCTTAATTACAAATGTATCTTTAATTCAAATATTTTTTCTTTTGCTAGTTACTGTTTATTAACTAAATTTACATTAATGTGATCACTTTCTTAAACTTGAATTTTTTTCCAGCAATTTAAATAAAGAAAAATCAGCTTTACTACAGATGAAGAACCAAATGGCATTAGACTTAGAACAACTTCTAAGTCATCGTGAGGTACTTCTTCCATTTTGTAATCATTTTTACCATTTTAAGTATTTTTAAAATCCATGTTGGTTTAAGATTATTGCTGTTATTGGTTTAAGATAGCTGACAGTGTTCATTAATGACTTCTCATATTTGCATCTCACTGTGATCAACTTGAGATATATTTTATTTGTAGAGTTAATTTGTATTTCTGGAATGCCCCTTCTTGTTGACCAGTATTGATTTGTTCACTTCTCTGTCACTGAATTTCTACATTTTTTAATCAGTATCTGATGTATCTCTTTCTACTCTGAGACAGTAGATTTCTTTAGTGTACCTCTCCCACTTATGTATCATTTTATGTTTAGTGTCCAGTGTAAGGCTTATGGTGAGCCTTAAAGTTCATAAAGTTCTTTTGTTTCTCATTAAAAATCTTTTAAAACTAATTTCCATTTTTTAGGAGGAAAATGAGTTTTAAATGGCTTGCCAAAAGCCAGCAGTAGCTCAACGATATGCCCAATTTTTGGTTTTTTTAGATTTATAACTAAAATCAGTATGATTCTCCCTTTTTGTTTGTGTTCTTTTTCACAGATGCACACAAATATGTAAATGCTATACCACCAGAGTCGTTATAGAACAATTTCACCACCACAGTCTCTTGTGCACACTGTAGGTGAACCTTTCCCCCAATCTCCTACATTAACAACCACCCACCTGTGTTCCGTACCTATAGTTTCACCTTTTACAGAATGTCATATAAGTGAATTACAATGTATCACCTTTCAAGTCTAGTTTTTACACTTACTGAGTCCATTATATGTACTCTGTTATATGATTGTTCCAGTTAATCCTTTCACCAGTTGATAGACATTTGAGTTGTTGCTTTTTTGGACATCTGTAAATAAAATAATACCTTAAATATTATAATTTATTAATCTATAGCCAGGTTATATTAAAATATAAAATATAAGTTGAACAACTATAACCAACTGTGTACTGGTTTTTGTGTAAACATACATTTCCGTTTTTCTTGAGTACATAGTGGAGCACAAATGCTGAGCATAAGGTATGTGTATATTTATAAGGAACAGCCAAGCTTTTCCAAAGTGACTGTAGTTGTGCAGTTCTTGAGGGTTTCATACCTGTACATTCTCACCAACACTTTGTATTGTTAAGCCTTGTGTTTTAGTCTCGAGCATTTTTGTTCACCACTGTCATATTTTAGCCGTGTTTTCACTGTTGCATTATTCTGAAGAAGAAATTTCAAAGCAAATCATTGATTTGTGACTGTCCTAGAGACATTATTTGCTACTCTGGAAAAAAGTAGACCAAATGTCTAAGAATGAATTAAAGGAAGAATTGCATTGAGAGAAGCAAACTGGAGGTGACTGCCAGAAGCAGCTCACAGGTGCGCACCTTGGAAATGGTGTGGGCTGCAGGGCATTGCCTCTTAGACATGGGCTTTGGAGGAAGTTCTTCCAGGAAGTCTTCATGTGATGAGGACAAACCTTAGAAAGGTAACCTATAGTGTGATACCCTAACATTGGGGTTTAGCCAGGTGTGGTGACACACACCTATAGTCGCAACACTCAGAGGTTGAAGCAAGAGCGGACAGGATTTCAGAGAGATTTTTAGGTAGATAATCTAAGAACAAATTACAAAGCTGTGTAAGACGTCTCTCAAAATTTATGTTCTTTCTTCTCACTTCTGACACTCAAGGTCTTATCTATCATGTATGTCCTTGAATTCTGCCTTCAAAGAACTATCTTCCCTGTGGAAGCTTGATTCGTGGACTGTATGAAATTATCATGGGTTTGTTTTTTTTTTTTTGGCGGTACTGGGGATTGAACTCATGACCTTGAACTTGCCAGGCAAGCACTTATTCTACTGAACTATCTACCCAGCCCTAATATTTTTAAAAATTGGATATTTGAGAGACTAACTACAGTATTGGTGTCTATTTGGTTATATCAATTGCATTTTTTTCTCAAAGTTGCATAATAGGTATTTTTCAGAATGGCAATTCTCATTTCATTTTAAAAGATTATACTAGACTTTTAAGATGTACATAATTTTATTTTGTGTATTTTATATATTGTACCTGAAAATACATATTCATGTATCCAGGTGATAACTGAAGTTTTATTTAGTGCATTGAGAAGAAAATATGTTTAAGCATAAAAATTAAATACTAGCAAGGTGAAACTACTCAGGACTAGTACTACATCACATCAGTGAACTCTGTATGGCTGCATATTAATTAATATTTATCATTTGATCTATATGCATTTCACATGACACTCTCACCTGAATAATTATAGTTTGATACCCTAACGTTGGGCTTTAGCCAGGTCTGGCGGCCCACACCTATAGTCTCAACACTCAAAGGTTGAAGTAAGAGGATCTCAAGGTCAAGTTCAAGGCCAGGTTCGGCAATCTGGTGGACTCAGCAGGAACCTGACTCAAAATTTAAAACTAGAAACATGACTGAAGACTTAGTTCAGGGGTGCGAGTCCTGGGATCAGACCCCATAGAGTGATCATCACCATTGTCCTCATCGCTTAATTTGGGTCCTTTCATGATGCCAGCCATCTAAAAGGCAGCTTTTTCTTCTTTTCAAAGCAAAATAAAAATTAAAGCTTAGTAAAACAAATCTGACAGGAAGTTGTTATTTGTTTCCTAAAAACCATTCAGTACAGGTCCAGTGAGTGTGTGGGAGAGCTTCCTGCTACCCTGCGCCAGCGGGACCAAATACCGGTCCCAGCCCAGGCACGGCGTGGGCGAGACCCTCTCCCACCCACTTGGGACGCCCCTCACCACTCCGCAGCACCTCCCCCAACACACCCACTGAGTAGGAATTTCTGCTGCGTTCTGGAAACCCCCAGACCCAGTCCTAGCCCAGACCACCTTGCCCCCTCCAGGCACAGCTCAGGCCTGGCATA
The DNA here is from genome assembly GCF_000260255.1 of Octodon degus. NCBI lineage: Eukaryota > Metazoa > Chordata > Mammalia > Rodentia > Octodontidae > Octodon > Octodon degus. Next base: position 25,651,935 of record NW_004524589.1, on the reverse strand, counting down.
CATGCCTGGGGTGTAACCCTGCAGCTGCAATCCCTGCAGAGAGTGTAGAGGATAGAACCACCCAGCTAGTCCAGGACCAGAACATCTTGCCACAGGGGCACAACAGGTTCGCCCTCAAGGGCAGCAGCGGGAAAAAGCTGAATACAGCAGCCAAACCCAAGCCAGGCACAACTGGATAAATCCAGACTTTGTAGAGCTGCACCTGAACATCAGTACATGCGAAGGTTATAACTACAACAAAGATCTACAACAAAGGTCAGAATACAGTGCTACACAAAATGACGAGAAGGAACAAAATGCAACCTCAGAACCCAAGCCCACCTGTAACAAGTGGAGAGGACACTAACACAGAACAAATTGGGAATCACACAGCGGAAAGCAATGAATCAGCAGCTTCTGAAATAAACAGCTGCAGAAAGGTATAGAGGAACTCAGATTGGAAATAAAAAAAGAAGTCCCTGAATTAATAACATCGGCAGTAAAGAATCAAATGCAGAAACATATGGAGGAAACCCAGTGCCCACCCAGAACAAGTGCGAAGGACACTAGCTCAGCTCAAATGCATGAATTAATAGTGTCAATAGTAAATAAGCAACAGCAGAAAGATTTAGAGGAAATCAGAGTGCAATTCTTTTCTGAAATAAAAAAAGAACTCTCAGAACTCATAGCATCTGAAGTCAAGAATCAACTACAGAAACATAGGGAGGAAACCCAATCTGAAAAAAAACACTACAGTAAAAGAATTTATAACTGCTTCTAAAGAAGACATTGATAAAAAAAAAAAAGTAGAGGAGATTAGAAAAATGACGGATTCCTTGAATGAGCAATGCAGGAAAGATAGATCGCATGAAGCAGAGTCAAAGAGATACAAAGGAAATTAAAATCTCAGTCACAAGCTTGCAAAACCGTTTAAGTGAATGTGAAGACAGAGTTTCAGACCTTGAAGATGCTGGTGCAGCTAGTGAAAAGGTAAGAAA
>NW_004524589.1:25638690-25639798 GCF_000260255.1 Octodon degus | reverse complement strand
AAGTGGTTAGGATAGATATATAGTTACATTCTCTTAATGAATAGAATGATTTGTTCTGATGGTGTTCGTAAATAGGATATTATGTCCGCATCTTGCACAGCAATTAACCACTAGGAAGAATGTATGCAGTGTGTTGATTATTGAAACTGTCCTACCAATTTGGTTTGAAACTGTCTCATTGCTATTTGTTTATCAATAAAATTAAGGGGATAAATAAATAACAAAAAAAATTTTTTTAAAAACCATTCAGTAACAGCTTATGGGGGTAGAGGTGGGGAAAATCCCCATGCAGACTGACAGTGAGAGACAGGATTAGGGCCATCCAGAGTGCCTGGCCTTTGGCTAAAGCATTTACCTGATGAAACAAATGGTCTGTCTGCAGGGTTGGCTTATTCACTTACGGAGATCATGTGTACAGAATGACTAACAGGTGACAGTAAGAGGAACTCTAATAGGTGAGCTGGGCATGGTACCGCTCACCTGGAATCCCTGGCAAGGCGGGAGGATTGCAAATTCAAGGCTAGCTGGCCTGCATAGAGAGACCTTAAGCCAAATTGAGATCTTGTGCCTATCCATGCCTCTCATGGTAAATTCTCCATTTTGTCCCTGTGTTTAATGAAATCATACAGCAGAGGAAGGACGGCTAGAGGTGACTCAGTGGCAGAGTGCTTGCCTAGCTTGCACCTGGCCCTGGGTTTGAGCCCTAGCATAAAATCAATCAATTTATCTATCTTGTCTATCTTTGTCTCATATTCCATTTAGGACGAAAGATTTGAATGTTATAAAGGAAAATCAGGGTTGGGGATATAGCTCAGTGGCCTAAACACCAGCCTGGCAGGCACAAGGTCCTGAGTTTGATCCGCAGTACCAAAAGAAAAGAAAAAAAGAAAATCAGCAGGGCCTAGTGGGGCAGACTTTATATCCAGCACTCTGGAAAGCTGAGGAAGAGAATTGAAAGTTCAAGTCCAACCTGAACAATTTATCCATTTAGCGAGACCCTGTCACAAACTGAAATACAGGGCCAGAGAGGTAGCTCTAAAAAATAAGCGCTTGTCTGGCAAGCGCAAGGTCCTGAGTTCAATCCCCAGTACCACAAAAAAAAAAAAAA
>NW_004524589.1:25635557-25638590 GCF_000260255.1 Octodon degus | reverse complement strand
CAGCACCACAGTAGAAAAAAGCAGATCAAAATAAAGGCTGATGTATTCTTTCTCTGTTTCCTTGTCTACTCAAGGCAGTTTACTAAGTACCTCAACATAAATTAAATAGCACACTCTTTACTACAGCCCATTGGTACACACAGATCACTCTGTCCTCATTGTTACAGAAGGAAGTGATGTCGCTAAGAGTTGGCTAGTTCAGCCCTGGTTGCATACTGTCAAAATTAAAAGCTAATCCATGCCTTTCCTGTGAGAGAGGAACGAGGAACTTACTCTCTAGTTCTGTTTAGACAAGAGGGGAAAAAATAGTGATGTTATTGCTTGCTTTAGTTCCAGGAAAGCTTTTGTCTCTACAGATAAAGTTATATCCTCCTTTCTTTTTGTCAGAAAGTAGAAGCTGTAATTTTGTTTCCTTTATGTCCTAGTTGCCAGAAGATTCAGAGTTGAATGTCTTTTCCAGGCATTCTGCTCCTTTTTCTTTGCCTTTTTACTTTTGATGTTTTTGAGTAACTGGGGGCCAGGGAAGGGGGCGGGTAGGAAACTTGCTGTGTAGTTTAGGCTGGCCTTGGCCTTGAACTTTCTGTGTATCCCAGGCTGGCCTTGAATTTGATGGTGATCCTCCTGCCTCAGCCACCCAAGTGCTGGAATTACAGGCATGCACCACCACACCCAGTGCTTTAGAGTAATTTTTCTAATTCCTTCAAGTAGGTTTACACTATCTTACTTTTAAATCCCTCACTTGCACTAGGATTAAGACCTAGTATAAATAAATAAGTATATATAAAAATATAAATGTATGATGGTACAAGCCCATAGCCCCCAGCATTTGGGAAAGTGAGGCAGGAGGATCAGTGGGAGCTCAAGGCCAGACTGGGCTGCCACAAAGCAACCTTGTCTCAAAAATAAAATAAAATAAAATATCAACAATTTCTGACATTGCCAGTAAAGCGGAAAACCCAATATTATTATGGACTACTGGACTCTTTTAGAATATTTTACTAAAATAGTAAAATAGATAGTTAACACATCTATAATATTCAAATAACGGAACTAAACAAAAAAAGGGGATACAGATGAATGTCCATTTTGTATCTGTGTACTCAAAATGGTTAGAATATATAGATACATTCTCTTAATGAATAGAGGGATTTGTTCTAATAGTGTTTGTAAATAAGATATCATGTCCACATCCTGTACAGCAATTAACCACTAGGAAGAATGTATGCAATGTGTTAATTATTGAAACTGTCCTACCAGTTTGGTTTTTAAAAAAACATTTCATATAAGAACAAAAATGACCATAAATGATTATTTTGGGAAAAGTACAATTTGATAAATGTAATGAATGTTCAAATAAATAAATAAATAAATAAATAAAATATGAACCTTAGTGTCAGTGAGAGCTCAGTGGGCTAAGCACTGCTTAGGCAAGCCCAGGGATCGAGTTTGATCCCCAGTATCATGTGCTGTGCCATCCCTGCCCCTGGGCACACTGAGCCATGAGGGAGTCCAGGTATAGTGGTACACGCCTATAATCCTAGCGCTAGGGAAACTGAAAGCAGGCATAGTAAGACCCTGTACCAAAAAAAAAAAAAACTTAATAAGGTTTTCAAAAGTAATAAAAAGGAAAAAGATCACTTGATAATACATTTCCAGATAACTGTAGCAGAGAGTGAAACAACAAAAAATGATTGTAGGTATAAGAAATGTGATCTCAGCTCAGCAGTCTGAGTGCCTGCCTGGCAAGCACAAGGACCCAGGTTTGATCCCCAGTACTGCATGTCATTCCGGCCCTGCCAGAATCGGGCACCAAAACCTGGCATGGTGCACGCCTGTAATCCTAGCACTTGGGAAGCTGGGACAGGAGGGTCAATATGGCTGCGCTGTGTTGCGTAGTGAGACCCTATACTAAATGACTGAATGGTTAAGAAAAAATGAGAGCCTGAGAGAGAGCTCGGCAGCATATACTCCTGCCTGATAACCACGGGGTCCTAAATTCGATCCCCAGTACCAAAAAAAAAAAAAAAAAATACAGGGCAACCCACTCGGGTCCCCTTTCTGCCTGTCTCTCTCTCACACAGGAGCTTTCTTTCCCCTAATAAACATATTCTGCTCTTTAAAAAAAAAAAAAGGAAAAGAAATGTGATCTCTTAGAATGGCTTCTTTCTAGAGCTTAACTCTGAAGAACCTTCATTAATTTTTTTTTTTGTCTATTTTACTCATGTGTGCCTTAACTATACAAGGTTTACTGATCATATTTAGAATTTCTGTTCTTTTGTTCATTTGGTGTGTGTGTGTTTGAGACACTTTCATAAATTACCCACACTGACTTTAAGCTCATGATCCTTCTGCCTCATTCTCCCAGAGTGCTGGGATTACAGGTGCAGGCCACCACACATGGCCTTGTATAGTTTGTTGTTTTCTCTTTGTTTTTGAGGGGGTTTTGTTGTTTGTTTGTTTACCTGCTTGCTTGTTTTCCTTTTTGAGGGTTATTTGTTCCAGTTTTTTGTTTATTTGTTTGCAGGGATGCACATGAAACTTGGAGCCCCATAGATGTCAGGCAAGTGCTGTACCACTGAGTTACATCCTAAGTCTGCTTTCTTTAATACATACCGAGCGTCACTCCCAGCTATTAGTCAATTCTTAAATTGAATAAAGTCCTTGAAAATAAACATATAAAAGCAGAAAAAATAGCTTTAAGTAGCCAGATGTCAAAATGAGTACAGTAGCTTTTCCGCCCGCTCCCCCCTCCCCCCGAGCGCCGCTCCGGCTGCACCGCGCATGCTCTGAGCTCTGGGCTCCTGCTAAGCTTGCGCGGCCGCCCCCTTTCTCAGCCACCATCATGATTATCTACCGGAACCTCATCAGCCACGATGAGATGTTCTCCGACATTTACAAGATCCGGGAGATAGCGGACGGGCTGTGCCTGGAGGTGGAGGGCAAGATGGTCAGTAGAACAGAGGGTGCCATTGACGACGCGCTCATTGGTGGCAGTGCCTCCGCTGAAGGCCCAGAGGGCGAAGGCACCGAAAG
>NW_004524589.1:25614100-25634857 GCF_000260255.1 Octodon degus | reverse complement strand
GCAAATAACTTCTGCAGTGGAACTACTTCTGAGACTGGAATATAAAACAAGAATCAAAGTTTTAATTCTGAGTTGCACAGAAGGGAAAGAGACTATGTTCATAGCAGTGCCAACATTTGAAGTGGAGCCTTACATATTTCATCACCTACAATGGAAGTAGTTAACCCTGGAAGAGATTACCAAAAGAATAAAAAGACTTAACTCAAAAAAAAAAAAAAAAAATGAGTACAGTAATACTTCAGTTCGCAAACTTAATTCTTTGTATAATTCTGGTCAAAAACTGAATTGGATGAAAACCAAATCAATTCAATGTTTAGGTTCAGTGTTGACTGTGGGGAAATTTGATTTGGTTCTTGTTCAGTTTGGTTTGGAACCAGAGGGGCTGGAGAGATGGCTCCGTGGAATAAGCGCTTCCCTGGCAAGCGCAAGGGTCTGAGTTCAATCCCTGGTTCCACCAAAAAAAAAAAAAAAAAAAGGAACCAGTATTATGAAGAGAATTAAGTTTGTGAACCAAAGTGCCACAGTACTGAGATCAGTATTTTAAGAAGCTGATGTAAAATTCCTTTTCTCATGGTTTTTAGAGCTGTATTAAGGGCAGCTGAAAAACCTGTCTTACTTTTCTTGTTGCTGAGACAAAATGTCTAACACCCAACATTAAATAAGAAAAAGTTTATTTCAGCTCAGTTTTACAAGTATCAGTCCATAGTTGGCTTGCTCCAAGAAGGCAGGGGGCACAGGAGAGAAGAAACAGGGCACTGTGCGGCAAGCAGAGAGCAGCAGTGTCATGCCTTCTCTCTCCCTTTCTGTCCTGTTGAGGCTGTAAGCCTGCTGGTTGGTGCCACCCACACCCAGGTGGGCTTCCATTGTCAACACCCTTACTCAGTAAGCACACACTCTGATCCAGCCACCTTCAAAACTGCCCACCACCTGTGTATGGTGGCTCACTGTACTTGTAATCCCAGCACTTGGGAGGCTGAGGCAGGAGGCTCACTGTGAGTTTGAGGTCCATCTGGGCTACAAAGTGAGTTCAAGGCCAGCCTGAAGTGCATAATGAAACCTAGTCTCAAAAGATTAAAAAAATCAAATAAAAACTGCCCACCTATGACTCCTTGAGGCTTTGGGGGAAGGTCTAGACAAAACCATAAGAAAACCCTTCTCCGAAAGCTAGTCCAAGCTGGACAGGGTACTCTACAGCAGTAATCCCAGCACAGAGGAGGCTGAGATAGGTAGATTTACTGTGACTTTGAGGCCAACCCAGACTCCACAATGGTTCAAGACCAGCCTAGACTGCATAGTGAGAACTCACTCAAAAAAAGATAAAACGTGTAAGAGAGAAGAAAGCAAGCTAGTCTGGTGCCAAGGAAGACTGGTGGTGTCTGCAGCTAGACTGCCAGTGATCTGTGGAGAAGAATGGACCAAGCAGAAAGGTATTGAGGGAGCAGAATCACAGGGTGCGTGGTGATTGGATTTAGGGTCTGATGCAGAATGGAGGAGTGTCAGTTGATGCCCCAGCTTTTGGCTTCTTTTCTGGATCAGAGATGCCATTAGAAAGAACATCAAAGGGGGAGTTTGAAAAAGGAATGCTCGAGGAACTTAAGTGGCTGTATTCAGCAAACAGCCTGATAAGCAGATTCACCCAGACAGATCTGACGGTCACAGCATGCAGAGTACACTCCACAGGGAAGGAGGCTGAAAAGCCTGGTGAGAAGAGCGGGCATGTGGAGAACAGGATGAGCCTGTGATAGCATTGAACACTGACGCTGAAGGCATGTGAAAAGGAGAAAGTGCTCCCCCGCAGCTGGGGATGTAGTTCAGTGGCACAGCACTGCACCTGCCTGGCAAGTGCAGGGCCCTGAGTTCAATACCTAGTACCCCCTCCACAAAAGGTGCTTACACACAAGAGTACAAAGGAGCCAGAGACAGAAGAATCAGGAAGACAGCAGAGTTGGGTAAGCCTGGGAAATCTGCCAAGAAGATACTGTCCTCACTGGGATGTGGTGTCAAGAGGCCAGGCCAGACCGAAACCAAATGGAAGTGTCATTTGGGTTTTTTCTGTTGCCAGAGCAGTTTGTGCTAAGAGGAAGACTGCAGAAAATTGAAGAACAGAAGGTGAAAAGTAAAGGAAAAAATAGCCAGTCCTTAAGAAATGTAAAGAGAATGCAGAACAGTCAAGGAAGGCCATACTGTCAAGGTATTTTACCTCCCTATGGGAAGTAAGCCAGTTAAAATGTTGAAGCCAAATAGACATTAAATTTGCAACAAGGGGGCCACGAGGCCCCCTTTACCCAGTGGAATTTAGCTTGAAGATTTTAGATTCTGTGACAATGAAAGTAAGTGTCTAGGTTTGGCGGTGGAAGTGCTGGTTAGTTTTCTGTCACTACAACAAATACTTGAATTAACTTATGGAAGATTTTGTTTTGTGGAGGGGTGCTTCATTATGTGCTGTGTTTTGTTTTGTTTTTAGTGCTGAGCAATGTCTGCATGAATTGCATCCTTGGTCTGTTTTCCCTAAGTCCCTGAGTTGCCTAGGCGAGGCTCAAGGAGTCCCCCATGTCCCCCAGCTTAGGGAGAGGTCTGTTTGGGCTCCCAGTTAGGACGGTCCAGTCCATGATCATTTGGCCTGTTGCTCTCAGATCAGCAGCACATCAGCACCTCCTAGTGAGATCATGCAGCTGAGCACCCCTGTACACACCGTGGGGAAGCGCCCTGCGGCCCCCAGGACCTAGGAACTGATGAATCCAGGAGTGCTATCCTGGGGACCCTTGGGGTTCCCACATCCAGACTCCAGCAGGCAGTGAGAATTTAGGAGTTTCAGTAGAATTGATGTTTTCTGTGGAAAGATACATGATAGAGTTTTTTGTTTTGGGTTTTTTTCGGTTTTTTTTTTTTTTTTTTTTTTTTTTTTTTATTTTTTTTTTGACAAATCTACAGGGTCTCACTACAGAGATTGGACTCATAGTGATCCTCCTGTTTTCAGCCTCCCAAGTACTGAGATTATAGGCACGCGCTTCCACATCCAGTCTCAGTTGCCAGCTCAGCGTGCCCCTGGGGCTGGGGCCAGCACCACACTCTGCCTAAGCAGGAGCTTTAGTCCACTGAGATATCTGGCTGGCCCGATAAGTAGAGTTTTGAGGAATGTTTGCTTCGTTTTTATAGTACTGGGAATTGAACCCAAGGCCTTTGAAATGGGCTGCAACCTTAGCTCTCTTTGCATGTTTTAATCTTACGACAGGGACTCTCTGAATCACTGAGTTGCCCAGGCTATACTCACACTTTCATTCTTCCTGCCTCAGCCTCCCAGAGTGCTGGGATTGCAGATGTGCAGCACCATACCCAGGTAGGAAAATAGAATTTTGAAATAGCCATTAATAATGAATACTGTACATTACAGAAACATGAAAGAACTGTCTTCTTTTTCAGCATTTATGTAATGCCATTCTGGGAAAGATGGACAGCTAGATTAATTGCATCCTGCCTTTTGCTGTATGTACATGAATTTATGTGCAGCTCTGTCCATAAAATGAAAGCTGAAATTAGGAATTACTTTTATATTCCTTCTATGGCCTACGCTGTAAAATACTGTTGAAAAAACTAGCAGACAGACAAGATTTGGGTTCATATTGTAGCTCTGCTATTTAATGACTACAGATTCAGGATAATAATCTCATCCCTTAGACTCAGGGTGATACTTACTTCGGAGGATTGTGCAGTGGTGAAGTTCCTAGTGTGTAACAGTACCACATCCGTTCCCTTTCCTCTCTCCCTTCTGCCTCACAAGTGAGGTAAGGCCAGGCATGGTGTACTGTGTATGCCTGTAATCTCAGCACTTGGGAGGCTAAGTGAAGAAAAAAAATGTTCACTCTGATAGTACCATCTTAACTAGGAAAAGCACCACATTCCTCCTATACCTTAGAATAATTTCAGAGTAGTCTCTAGGAAGTTATACTTGGAACATTTAGCGAAAAGGCAGCTATCCCTAATGCCCAGGACCTAATAGTTGTAGCCATTAAGGATTGTATTTGTTGGCCAGGGAGATGGCTCAGCCTGGCAAGCATAAGGACCCTAATTTGATCCCCAGTATGGCATGCCATGTGCCTTCCCCATGCCAAGCTGGCCAGTGAAACCAGGCGTGGTAGCGCACGCCTGTAATCCCAGAGCTGGGAGGCTGAGACAGGAGGGTCACTGTGATTCTGAATTGCATAGCGAGGTGAGGTATCTTATATTTACATACTTACATATATACATACATCTAAACAAAATAGTTGTGTTTGTGAAGTGTGAGACTTTCGACTTCTGAGACTTATTTACTGTTTGTGACAACAACCTTTCAGGACTCAGTCACTGCCATTAGTATTAACCAGAATCAGTCATCCACCCTGTAGTAGGTACCTAGAATGTACAAACCCCAGACTTGCCTCGATGTTGGCCCAATTCCCCTTGTCTTAGATAACTGGCTTCTGATAGCAGTGTATGTCACTTAGCGAAAGGAAAACAGTTAACCTTGCAGTTTGCCAGGTTTCTTAAGTGAAGTCACAGTATAATTATCATTCTTCTATGGTATGCTTATGTTCCCGGATTCTCACTCATATGTTCTTTGTGATTTCTCGGAAGATTTCAAGGACATTTCAGCATCCCAAGTACCCCTTAGGCAATCCACTTCATAAGGGGTTCCAACAAATTGCATATTTCTAGATGTGTGTCACTCTTTTTAGTTCATACTTGTTTTGAAATTTTCTTAAAAATACCTCTTTGCATTTCTTACACACCTATGACTAAGAAAAATAAATAACCAACCACTGAGTAAGTCAGTTTTTCCTTAATTGAAAATACAGTTATTTTTTGGATTACATTTCTTATCAGTAATGATGCTCTTTCCTGTTTTAAATTCCATCGCCGGTTTTGTTAAGAAAAATTTTTAACATTTTTTTTTTTTTTTTTTTTTTTTTTAGCTGGGAGGTTGTTAGCTCAGTTGTAGAACTAATATTGTGTCCTAGGTTCATTTCCAGCATGAAAAATACTAAGAAAGTTTGTTTTTTTATTAGCTCAATGTAATAAATATTTTAAGGAAAAATAATTTTAGGTGGACTTGGTGGTGCATGCCTATAATCCTAGCACTCAGGGGACTGAGATAGGAGGAGCCTACAAGGTTTTGTTTTGTTTTGTTTTGTTTTGTTTTGTTTAATTAGTTTTGTTTTGCTTGTGACAGAACCTTACTCTATAATTCAGGATGGCCTTGAACTCAGGACAGTCCTGCCTCAGCCTGAATTACGGGCATATACCGCCACACCCAGCTAATCCCTGCAAATTTGAGGCCAGCCTGGACTACATAGGAAGACTCTGCATCACAAATAAATACCCTTTACCCAAAAAAAAAAAAAAAAGGGCAGGAAGGAAGGGGGGTAAGGAGGCAGACATGCAGATAATTGTTGTAGTAAAAACTTTAAAACACATATACACTATGTCATATTAACATGTATGGGTTTTAGAATGCTTACTTTTTCACCAGGTATAGTGATACTCATCTGTTTGTGGGTTGTTTTGTTTTGTTTTGTTTTGTTTTGTTTTGTGGTAACGGGGATTGAACTCAGGACCCTGCGCTTGCCAGGCAAGCACTTATGCTACTGAGCTAGCTCCCCAGCCCCACTCATCTATAACTGTAGCACTGGAGAGGCTGAGGTAGGATCATTGCAAGTTCAAGGCCAATCTAGGCTATATAGTGAGACCCTCTCTCCAAAAATTAAAAAAGGGCCAGTGAGATAGCTCAGCAGTCTAAAGTGCCTGCTTAGGCAAGCATAGGCAGGCACAGGGGACCCTGGTTTGAACCCAGTACCACATGCCACACCAGCCCTGCCCTCAGACTGGGCTGAGCCGGCCAAAAAAATTTTTTTAAAAAAAGCTTTTTAAATTTTTTCTATATAAGGGCCAGCCAAATAGCTCAGTGGATTAAAGCACCTGCAAGCACACACAGGGGCCAGGTGTTCTATCCCCAGGCCTGCTTTGCTAGCCCTGCTGCTGGGGCAGGCTGAGAGGGCAATTGAGACTGGGCGTGCTGGTGCGCACCTGTAATCCCAGCTCATGGGAGGCTGTAAGCAGGCGGATCACTAGAGATCAATCTAGTAGTGAGACCCTGAACACCCTGTAGACTGTGCCCTAAAATACAATAAATAAATGAATAAATAAATAAATTTTTTCTGTATAAAAGTATATGAATAAAATTATCTTTAATTTTTAAAGTGTTTTTCTACCAAACTGTTCAAAATGCTTTCAGATCAATTATGTTATACTCAGGGGACAATTACAGATTGTTTTCAACCGAGTGTATCTGAGAATAAGGATTCAGACAAAGAAAATGGTGATTTGGTTAGGTTTGATGACAGAGTCTTGCTGTATAGTTCAGGCTGGCATTGAGCTGACTTTGTAGCCCAGGCTGGTCTCAAACTCACAGTGATCCTCCTGTCTCAGCCCTCAGAGTGCTAGGATTACAGGTGTGCATCACCACGCCCAGCTGAAAAGTGTTCAATTAGCCCTCTCTACTGAGAAACATGGCCTTTGCTTGTCCCTTCTAATATTCAAGAGTAGATTAAGGTTTTCTCCCAAAATACTTTATAGCGAATTAGTAAATAATAAGAATGTTTAATATAGCTTAGCTGAGGCCCTAACTCAGAGGTAAAACATTTGCATAGCACGCGTGAGGCCCTTAGTTTGATCCTCCACATTGCTTTGTTAAAAATCCTTTCATGTATCTTACTCTACAGCTCCCTTGGTATGGCATCTGCTAATTTTATTTTACATGTGCCTTGCAGTGCTCTTAGGTTCTGTTCACAGAAGTGGTAACTTAACCTCAGAGTTCTATGGAGGGGCCTGGGAGATGGCTCAGTGGAAAAAGTGCTTCCCTAGCAAGCGCAAGGGCCTGAGTTCAGTCCCCAGTTCTACCAAAAAAAAAAAAAAAAAGAGTTCTATGGAATGTTAACTTACCTCAGTTTTGAGTTGTATAAAAACACTTGGATTTCTCTTAGAGTATATTCTGTAGACCATACAATTTATGCAGACTTGTATAGAACCTGATAGAATTAGGTCAAAATTGTTTTGACTTCCTTAAGTATTAGGCCTTCTTCTTTAATCTTAACTTCTGTAGAACTACAAATATCTTTGTTATATCCTGCAAGTAAACTGTGTTGTGTGAAGCAATATAATATCTCATCATAAAAATATTTTATCTGTGTGTATATATCCCCTTTTATCTTTTATCACATTTTGTATCTTATGTATCATAGAGATCTGTCACTTTCTAGTGTTTTTTTAAGAATGAAGTATTACATATTTTTCCTCTGCATTTTTCCTTATAAATAAGATATAATTATCCAACTTTTAATAGAACTATATTACTCTGTAAAGAATAAAAACTGACCCTTATTGTAACTTCTAACCCTATGTTTTTTATGACTCTCTTAGAATAGCAGCAGTTTATGACTAAACAATTGTAGGATGTAAAGAGACACACATACACTCACGACCTGTGAACTCTGAGCCTCTGGAAATGTGCGTCAGTGAGAAGAAAATGCTAACAATGACATGAGATAATTATGGTTGTAATTGTTAGGAGCCGACCTCACAGTTTTGGTGGGTTTTTTGGGGTTTTTTTTTGTTTGTTTGTTTGTTTGGTTTTTTTTTTTTTTTTTTTTTTTTGAGACAGAGTTCAGGCTAGCCTTGTGCTCACTTTTGTAGCCCCCAGGCTGGTCTTGGGACTCCCAGAGATTCTCCTGGCTTAACCCCACTCCCCTACCCAAGTGCTGGGAATACAGGCATGCGCCACCACACCAGGTTCTGGCAGGATTTACCATGAACTTAAGACATTGATCCCATACCAAGTGGCTAGGATACTAAAGGAAAAATGCTGGTAATATGTCATGGAAAACATACAGGTCCTGGCATGAGCCACACTCTAACAACAGTGCTCATAGTGAGACTAAAGCTGAAAATTAGCAGAAAGGCTCTCCCAAACCTCAGGTTATGCTGAAACAGTGCAGGCCAGCAATGACATGAAAACTGTTAAACCTGGGAAAGCAGTGTACTTGCTCAAAAGCAGGCATCAGAGGACATGAATGCCAGAGGCAAAGAAGGGCAGATAGTCAGAAAACCATGGTGTTGCTCAGCAATGAGATGAGCTAAAGGATCTGGGCGAGCCGGTCAGAACAGAATCAAGCTCCATACTTGTGCTCTGGGCCTGCAATGGAGTGGACCAGACTAGTGTGAGATAGTAATATCTGGGGTGAGGAGTATGGAGACTGGAAAGTCTGTTTGGCTTGTATGTAAACCTAAAACTATCCAAAGAGATGAAATTCACTTTCTAATTTAAAAATAGTAGCTCTAGGACTAGCCAGATAGCTCAGCAGACTAAAGTGCCGGCCTCAGCAGAGCACAGTGGCCGGGGTTCGATCCCCAGCATGCTGTGCCAGCCCTACCCCCAGGACGTGCTGAGATGGTGATTGAGAGTGGGTATGGTGGCGCACACCTGAAATCCCAGCACTGGGGAAGCTGAACACAGGCAGATCACTTTAAGTCCAGTCTACATAGTGAGACCCCCATAGACCCTGCCCTAAAGACATTTTTAAAAAATTAATTAATAAATAAAAATAATAGCTCTAGATTTCAACTCAGGAGCCTACTGCATTATTACTAATGCTGTCTATCTCTACCTGCACCACTGCAGAGAGTGAGCCTGAGATTATATCCATGCTCAGGAAAGAATGTACCAATGATTAGTCATGTCCCCGAGGCAATGACAGTTATCTCCCCTTTGCTGTCACACTTGCACACTCATGAAGCTTACAGTCACAAATGACATTGTTGGTGTCATCCCAGATGTGTTAGCAAGAAGAGCAAAACCCACTCTGCTCTGCCATAGTGAAGTCTTGATTTTGTTGTGGACCCAAACTTGTGTTGCTAGGAGACAATCTAAGGAAAACAATCAGGATGATGAAAGAATTCTTCACAGTAATAAAGAGATGCATGAACTGGGGTTAGAGAAGATAAGACTTAAAGATAAAAAATTCAAAAGAAGCAGTAAGAGACTTGTCACACATGCCTCCAAAGGCTGGAATTCAATCCAAAAGAGACACCTTGCATTATATGTTTTGCTGTTTTCAGTTTGGGGTTTGCTTTGCTTTGCTTTGGCTTTGGTTTTTGGTATTATAGTACAAGGAAGGAAAGCATACGTTGCTAGCTAATTTGTCTTCATTTTTCAGGCCTAAGTTAGGTGACCATATAATCATAGCAGATGTCTTTTTTTCTTCTTTTTGTTGTTTTGGTTTGGTTTTGTACATTTTAGATATACATAATGATTGCATTCATCATAGGGACTTTGTACTTGCACATGATCTATCCTGCTTATTCTTTATATCCTGTTCCCCTTCGCTCCCTTCAACCCCTCTTTTTCCCTCCTTATTTACAAATCTTTTGTTTCCTTTTTTTCCTTTGGATTTTTTTTTCCTTGTTCATCTCACCTTTCTCTCTCTCCCCTTCCTTGATCATCTTCTCATTTCAACATTTTCTTTCTGTTGGCCAGTACCTATTATAGGGCTGGGGATATAGCTCAGCGCCATAAGCACCTGCCCGGCAAGTGCAAGATCCTGAGTTCAATCCCCAGTACTGCAAATAATAATAATAATAATAATAATAATAATAATAATACCTATTGTATATTTTGGTTCTCATTTACACTTTCAGTTTCTTACACCAGAGAAAGAATGTAGTGTTTACACATGTGTTTCCAATTTATTTCACTGGAGGATGGTCTCAAGGTGCATCTATTGAGCTAGAAATGTCTCAAGCTTATCCTTCTTTATAGCACAATATAAGAAAAACACATCTTTTATCCATTCATCAGTTGATGGGCACTTGGACTGTTTCCTAGACTGAGCTATAAGCATGAGTGTGCACATACCAGTGTGGTGTGATGCTTTAAGTTCTTCTGGAAAGATACCAAGAAGGAGAATAGCTGTGTCGCATGGAACCCCTCATTTTAGTTTTTTTTTATTTTTTTTATTTTTTTTTAAATTTTTTTTAAACATTTATTTATTTATTGTGTGTGTGTGTGTGTGTGTGTGTGTGTGGCCAGCTCAGCCCACCAGGGGGCGAGGCTGGCTGGCATGTGGTGCTGGGGGATCGAACCGTGGTCCCTGTGCTTTGCCAAGCTTGTTCCATGTAGGTGCTTTAGACCACTGAGCCATCTCACCAGCCCCTTCATTTTAGTTTTTTAGGAATCTCCACACTGATTTCCACAGTGGTGGCACCAGTCTCCACTCCCATAGTAATGGAAACACGTTCCATTTTTCCCACAACCCCACCAGCATTTGCTATTGGTTGATTTCTTAATGATACCCGTTCTTTCTGGAATTAGATAGAATCTCAGCATTATTTCAATCTGCAAGGAGATGTCTTTTTTAAATGACACATATTAATTACATATTTATGGCATAAAGTGCACTAATTCAGTACATGTAGACAGTTGTGTATGGAGCTGGTTAATTGTGTATAAATTCTGGGTTAAATAATTTGAAGATCCCTTTCAAACATGAAATTGGGTATATTCAACACCTTGGTAGGAGTTATCCGCATTATCGTGTAAATAATGATAGCTTTGAACACAGAAAGACCTGCATCTAAATGTTGCTTTCACTTTTTAGAAGTTAAGTGAGGTTGGCTAAATTTCTTCAGCCTGCTAAGCCTCAGTTTTTACCTGTTCGTATTTGGGAGAGAATTGAATTATTACCTAAAACACTTAGCACAAAGCCTGGCACATTGTAGATACTCAGTGAATGATGATTTCTGTCCTCTTTCTCCTTCCAGGCCTGGAATCTTTATAAACTAACACTGAGGTAAAGACGCAAGGCTGGGTTAGGTTAATCTGCCAATGGAGCAGGTACTGTGTACATATTTAGATGGGGAAGCTAAAAGGCTAGAAAGGGTTGTTTGCTGCTGCAAACATTGATACTGTTTTCTAACATTTTTGCCGTACAAAATTTATCTGCTGTTTGCTTTGGTAATATAAAATTCTTAAGGCACACTTAAGAGTATGGGATGAATAGCTTTCAATTACAATTACATTTACATTTTCTGTTCTACAGTTGGTTTTATTTTGTTTTTAATCAGCACCAGGGATCAAACCACACATGCTAGGCAGACTGTACCGCTGAGCTATACCCCCAGCACTTTGCTTTAAAAAAAAAAAAAATTTGATCTGTTAAAATCCCTACTGACACTGTTTACCCATATAACCGTCTGAGGTTTGAAGTATGCTTTAAATTATTGGGGGATGGGAGGGGGTCCTAGAAAAAAAATACATACAGTTTGACAAAATAATCCTGAGTTCTTCAAATGATTACATATAGTTACATATGTCCCAGCACTTCTACTCAGTTTATTCCCAAGAGAAATTGAAGTGTAAACAGAAAACCCACACATAAATGGTGCACAAATAAGAGATTGGGCGTGGTGGTGCGTGCCTGTAATCCCAGCTCTTGGAAGGCTATAAACAGGTGGATCACTGCAAGTCTGATCTAGTAGTGAGACCCTGAACACCCTGTAGACCCTTCCCTAAAAATACAAAAAAAAAAAAATCATAAATAAAATGCCCATGCGATTTAATATTATTTTAGGAATTTTGGAGGACATCACTGGTACATGCTACAGTGCAGATGGACATTATACTAATGGACAAAAGCTCATCATGAAAGATCCCATAGATATGCTTCTATTCATGTGTAAGGTTCAGAACAGGGACTCCGACAGAGACGGGAAGTCGATGAACAGTCCTTTAGGGCCAGAGGCTTAACTATGTGACAAGATAGAGGGGGAACGGGTAAAGCAATAGGGCTTTCTTTGTAATGGGATGAAAGCACTTTTAAATTGACTGTGGTTGGTGTGTGTACAGATGCTCTTTGACTTAGACTAGGCTATGTCCCTGTAGCCTGCTGTGACTTACAAATGCAGGTAGGACACCTGACCTACCAAATGCCGTGGTTCCACCTCACCTGCCTTAAACTTGCTCACAACAATCGCTTTAGCTTATATTCCAGCAAAATTACCTAACACCAACTCTATTTTATACTAAAATACAAAATATCTGTATAATATATTTAATATCATCCCAAGGTGACAAACAGTAGGGCTATATGGGTGCTCGCTTTCAGTGTCCATTACTAGAAGTGCATTGGACTGCAGAGTGCTCTATTACTCACCTGGCAGTTGCTGGGCTTACTACAATACTAAAGAGTATTGCTCTTCATATTTCTAGCCAAAAAAAAATCAAAAGAATTTAAAGTAGACTTTCTACTGAATACATTTTCACAACTTTGTTAAGTCAAAATATTCTCAATCTATTAGACTTGGTGGCATATGCATGTTATCCCACTATTCAGGAAGCTGAGGCAAAAGGATTGACTCAAGTTTGACACTAGCCTAAACTATATAGCAAGACCCTATCCTGGGGTCTGGTAGGTTAGCTCAGTTGTCTAAAGTGCCTGCTTTGGCAAAATCAGTCAGGCACAAGGGATTATGATTCGATCCCCAGCACCATACGCCGCACCAAACCCGCCCTTAAGGCAGCCTGAGCCAACAAAATAAATAAATAAGGGCTGGCCAGCTCAGTGGAGTAAATTTAAAGTACCTGCTTAGGCAGAGCACAGCGGCCAGGATTCAATCCCCAGCATGCCCTGCCAGCCCCACCCCCAGGGCATGCTGAGACAGAGATTGAGACTGGGCATGGTGGCATGCGCCTGTAATCCCAGGGCTTGGGAGGTTGAAAACAAGAGAATCACTGCGAGTCCTGTCTATGTAGTGAGACCCTGTAGACCCTGTCCTAAACACCAGGTTCTACTGGTATTGAGCTATTGTTCAAGTTAGGAAGAGTAGAAATGGGGGGGGAGATTCTATCTCAATAAAACAGACAGACAGACAATGTATAATATAATGTTGAATAAAATAAACCAGACACACAAACTTAAATACTGTATGGTATATATCATTTGAGTGAGGCATAGTACAGACAATGAGAATGGCAAAGGATGGACAAAATGGGATGGGTCTCTTGCAATAGGGAAAAAGACTAAGGGAATGGGGTGAAGGGGGAGGAGGAGGAGGGAGAAGGTAAATAAGAATAAAAATGTGCTGTTTGCAGGAATCTAACAGCCACAATTAATGTAAGATAAGCTAGGATTAATAATATCAGCAAGACCAGGGAGATAGCCCAGCAGTCTACTGAGCAGACACAAGGACCCAGGTTCAATGCCCAGTACTGCATGCCAGTGTTGGCCCCCAAATCATGCCAGCCACTGCAACCAGGCATGGTGGCACACACCTGTAATCCTAGCGCTGGAGAGGCTGAGACAGGAGGATCACTACAAGTCCAAGCTGCGAAGTGAGACCCTGTACCAAATACATAAATAAGTAAAAGATTAAAAAATAACAATATCAACAAGAGTGAAAATTCTGGTAGGGAAACTGGAGGAGGAGGAGGAAAGGAGAGGGAGGAAAAGGGAAGGAGATTAAAACAAACAAGTGGTGGCATATACATACAACCATTTCTGAAGATCATAAAGTGTGTGTACTGCAACA
Organism: Octodon degus; assembly: GCF_000260255.1. NCBI lineage: Eukaryota > Metazoa > Chordata > Mammalia > Rodentia > Octodontidae > Octodon > Octodon degus. The sequence goes on along the minus strand of NW_004524589.1, from coordinate 25,621,243 downwards.
TGTACTAATAAAATAAAATTTAAAAAACGAAACATACATAGATATTTTTAAATCCAAAGTCAAGTTGTTGTTATATTTTGTCCTGTCTGTATGCTATAAACCATTCAGCTGAGCATAGTGACACCTACCTCTGTCCCCTCAGCCTGGGAGGCTGAGGCATAAAGATCACCAGTTTGAGCCTGGCATAAGCAGCAACTTGATGAGACCCTGTCTCAAAATTTTCAAACTCAAAGGACTGGTTTATGGCCTAGTGCACAGGTCCTTGGTTCTGTCTCTAATAACACACACATGCACACACACACAGCGTTGAATATTTCTTTAATGGGTTAATTATATCTCAATAAACCTTTAAGTAAATAATATGGACAAAATAATGATTACTGTTCAAGTTAGGAAGAGTAGAAACTGGAAATGCTAAGCCCTCCACTGTCTTTGAAAATTCCCATAATAAAATGCTTTTTTTAAAGGTATGCTTGGGGGCTGATGAGATGGCTCAGTGGTCTAAAGCACCTACTTAGAACAAGCTAAGCTAAGCAAAGCACAGGGACTGCAGTTCAATCCCCCAGCAACACATGCCAGCCAGCCCCGCCCCCTGGTGGGCTGAGCTGGCCACACACACGCAAAATCAATCAATCAATCAATCAATCAATAATTTTAAAAATAAAACAAAAAATAAAAAGATATGCTTGGGCCGGCCAAATAGCTCAGTGGATTAAAGCACCTGCAAACGGGCCAGGGGCTCCATCACCAGGCCTGCTGTGCCGCCCAGCCCTCAGGGTGTGCTGAGACTGGAATGAGACGGGGCATGGTGGCCCGCACCTGTAATCCCAGCTCTTGGGAGGCTGAAAACAAGTGGATCACTACTAGTCCGATCTAGTAGTGAGACCCTGAACACCCTGTAGACCCTTCCCTAAAATACAAAAAGTAAAAAATAAGAACATGTTTATATTTGGCTTAAATAAGGTTGATTCTTTTAAGCTTCCTGTTAGCTTAAGTAGAAGATATTCAGAATTCTGTGATGGAAGCACTTCCATGGCAAGTGCAAGGGCCTGAGTTCAATCCCCGATTCTGCAAAAAAAAAAAAAAAAAATCTGTGATGGGCATGGCCTGAAGTTGTTGTCCTATATAAAAGCACTGCATTTCACCTCCAGTGAGGCACATAGTTTGCATTATACTTGTCAGAGCTATTTTCATCAAGAAATGCTATCTATGTGTCCCCTTGCCAACATCTTTGCAGAGTTTACAACTTTGAGCAATTTATTGGCATCAGCTATGTGGTACTGCTCAGCAGCTGCTCTGCAATTGAGCTGCTCTAGTATTCCACCACTGTGCAGATAATTACTACTGAATGGCTGATGTACAAGCTGCAGGATTCCAGAGGCCCACTTGTCTCCCGTGTGGGCAGTGGTGGGCAGTTTATTCCTAAATTGTTAAAATATAAGAATTTTCCAATTTTTGGACACAATTTCTAAGTTGATGAAGCATCTGCCAAGAGCAGGATAGAACTGGCGAGACTGAAGGGCTCCGTGTCAGCGCGCCGCCAGCTCACTATAGGAAGACCGTCTGCTTTCTACCTACCTGGGGCCCTGGGTGCAGTCTGTTCACAGCCTATCATAATGAATCCGAGGGCTTGCTCAGCTGTGTCACTCATGGGAAGAGCCCACGACTGCAGGGAGAAAGCATGGGAGCTGGTCCTGCACCCCTAAATGGCAGCATGCAGACCAAAAGCTGTTAGAAACAGGACTGAAATTTAGCACAAAAGAAAAAAAAAAAAAAAAAAAACCAACAACAACTCAGACTGACCAGATAGTTCAGTGGGCTAAAGTGCCTGTTTAGTCAGAGCACAGGGACCAGGGTTGAATCCCCAGTATGCTGTGCCAACCACACCTCCCAGGGAAACTAAGAAGGGGACTGAGACTGGGCGTGGTGGCATGCGCCTATAATCCCAGCACTTGGGAGGCTAAAAACAGGAGGATCGCCACAAGTCTGATTTACGTAGTGAGACCCTGTACAGCTTGTACTAAATACATACATACATAAATAAATAAATAAATAAATAAATAGAAAAAAAAAAAACACAAAATAAACAGAAATAATTGACCCCTTCCCCACACAAAACAAAACAAAATACTCTGGAGTAGAAAAGAACTTACAAAATATTCTAAATAATTTCTTCAGAAAAATTTGAGAAAGTAAGATTTTCATAGGAATCAATGAACAACAGATGTTTGATAACATCAAAATCATTAAGTTGGGCTGACGAGATGGCCCAGTGGTCTAAAGCACCTACTTAAAAAACAAGCTTAGGGCTGGTGAGATGGCTCAGTGGTCTAAAGCACCTACTTAGAACAAGCTAAGCCAAGCAAAGCACAGGGACCGCGGTTCAATCCCCCAACACCACGTGCCAGCCAGCCCCGCCCCCTGGTGGGCTGAGCTGGCCACACACACACACTAAATAAATAAATGAAATTATTTTTAAAAAATAAATAATAAAAAATAAAAAACAAGCTTAGCAAAGCAAAGGGACCGCGGTTCAATCCCCCAGCACCACATGCCAGCCAGCCCTGCCCCCTGGTGGGCTGAGCTGGCCACATACACACACATAAATAAATAAATAAAATTTTTTAAAAATCATTAAGTTATTATGAGTAAAAATATCATTAAGATGATCGAGGGGCCGGGGAGATGGCTCAGTGGAATAAGCGCTTCCCTGGCAAAACGCAAGGGCCTGAGTTCAATCCCCGGTTCCATAAAAAAAAAAAAAAGATGATCAAGAAAAAGGTCAAAGAACTCTCCTAAAATTTAGAAAAGCTGAAAAGATGGACCCAAACATGGAAGAGCTAAATGATACAGAAGGTTCGGAGACCAGGATGGCTAGAGATGTACACACGGAGACTGAGAGGCCAGCACAAGAGAGTAAGAACTATAGTTCTCCAGATGCGCTTATAAAAGACAAAGAAGTAATACTGTCAAAGCACAGTGTTTTTCCCATAGTACTCGCTCAGAAAATAAACCGCATGTTATCAAATAACAGAAAAAGAGAACTTGCCAAGATAACAGTAAAAAGAAAATTCAGAATACTAACTGTTCATCAATCTAGAAAGCAGTCAGTAGAAAATTGACCCCAGCAAACATAATTAAGAAGCTGTATAATCTTAGATGAGAAAAAATAAACCAAGTCTCTTTAAAAAAAAAAGGCAGGAACTCTGAAAAAAATTTTTAAGAAAGTCACAGTACAAGCTCAGGGTGGTAGCGTGTGCCTGCTCCCCCAGCTGCTTGCGAGGCTGAGGGCAGGAGACTTGACAATTCTGAAGCCAGCCCCAGTTTTTAGTTTAAGTCTCTAAAAACTTAGAGACACTTTTTTTTTTAATTTTTTAATTAATTAAACTTATTGGTACATTTTAGGTATACATAACAACCGCATTTATCACAGGGAATGTGTACCTGTGTTGACATAACTTGTTTCCGTCTTTCTCCATTCCCCTCCCTGCTTCACCCTCTCTTCCTCTTCCCATTTAGAACAGTGTTGCTTTCATTTTTTCTCACCCTTTCTTTCCTTTCCCCCTCCATTTCCCTACCTATTTGAACATTTTCTTCGTTTTGGTCCTTACTCGCACTTTCAGTTTCTCACATGGGAAGCAGTACATTTACACATGTGCGTCTGGTTCATTTCACTTATGAGTATGGCCGTAAGGAGCATCCATTTAGCGAGACATGTCTTGAGCTTACCCTTCTTTATGGAAGAGTAATACACCAGATTTGGCTGTTACAAGCTGTGCTGCTATAAATGTGGGCACACATATCCCAGTGGTATGATGTTTTTAATTCTTTCAGAAAGATACCAAGATGAGGAATAACTGGGTCAAACTGAACCTCTAGTTTTACTTTTTTGAAGAATCTCCACACTAATTTCTGTGCTGGTTGTACCAGTCAAGAAAAACTGTTTGAAGATATAAGAAAGAGATTTTTTAGTGTACCTTAGCAGCCTGTGTGTTCAATCCCTAGTACCACAGAATAAAAAATAGAATCCAGTTGAACTTGAAACTTGAAAAATGCTTGTTTGATTGTAGGATCCTCTCTACAACTACTCACACTGTCTGCAGTAAGCAGTGTTTAAGAGCCATTAGATAGTACACATAAACTTATAGACCCCTCAGGAAAAGACAGCTATAGAGGGAAAAGCAGAGTCAAGGGGAAATGAAATGCACAGCTCAGCTTCCAACAGTAAGAGCAAAACTGTACAGGGGAGAGAGAGCTATCAACCAAGACCTAGACAGAGTATATAAGCCAAACCAGGTTAGGAACAAACCAGAAAACTGCAGGATGACTTAATGGTACTGAAGGGTTGCCTTTTGTACGACAGATATGTTATTTGATTCTTGCATTTTATGTTGGTTTACTTGCTAGTTTATTTTGTCAGTTTATGAATTGAGATCTCATGAATAGTGACTGTTTCATTGTGACAGGTAGTAATATCAACTAGGGCAGGACAATTTATGCCAAAGATTTAGGTAAGCAGTATATTAAAATACATTCCTGGCTGGGAAGGCTCAATGTTGTAAAGAAGCCAGTTCTTCCTAGGTTTTAATTCTGCAAAATTCCATTTCTATCTCCCAAGAGTGTATCTAAGAAAATATGTCAGTCATTAATCCTAATATCCTGAGACACACACGGGCAAGCAGCGGTCTGAAGATTCCTCCGTGTACAGTCAGCTCCAGGTGAAGAGAGCAGGAGGAGGACCAGGTGGCCCTGCAGGAGGGGAGCAAGCATGGGCAGCTCTCCAGGGAAAGGTGTTGGAGCCAGACTCTGGCCGTGAGCCTGCACACATGAACAGACCAAAGATCTAAATGTTTGGGAAAGAAAAGGAGGAGAAAGTAAAGTGAACCTAAGGAAAACATGGGAAGGCCATAAAAGAAAATATTGACATATTCAGTTACATCATCATCAGAAGTTTTACACAGCAAAACAAAATTTAAATAAAATTATGAAAGAAAACTTTGCCATTTGTATTAAAGCTAGATGATTTTGATTTTCCTAACATATCAAGAGTTCCTTGAAATGTATAAGAAAATGACCAGGTGTGTGTGTGCCTGTAATCCCAGCACTTGAGAGGCAGAGGCAGGAGGATAGCAGCAAGTTTGAGGCCAGCCTCGGCTACAGAGTGAATTAAAGTCTGAACTGCATGGGAAACCCTGTCTCAGGAAGACCAAAAATGAAATGTATAGGAAAGTGGCCATTTTCCCAGCAGAAAAGTAGATCAAAGATAACAGCCAAGAAGGAAAGACCCATAAATGGATGAAAAGCTGCTCAACCTCACAGCAGAAATGCAAAATAGAACCAAACACCATACTGACAAAAATTCAGAAAGGTAACATTGGCCTACATTTTATCAGTAGGAACCTGATGCTCATTGACCCACAGTAGACTGAAGTTTATTCAGTTAATGATTGCGTCAAGAATACACATGTTTTAACTTTTAAACTAATACTAAAATATTTCCACCACATATGTTTGATTTTGTGTGCTCTGTACATCATGGCATTTTGGGTACTATTTGATATTAAACTGAGATTTCTTCTTATATTTACCATTGATATAAAAGAAATCATAGCCAAACATTATAAAACTGAAAATAATATAAGCTCAGTGTTACCTGAGTATGTACTGTAGCTCTATAATCCTAATAGGAATTTTACAGAATTTTGTTGCTTCTAATGTTTTTTGCCAAGTGTGGTGGCACTACCTGTAATCCCAGCACTAATGAGGGAAACTAAGACAGGGTTCAAGGCCAGCCTGGGCTACATAATGAGACCTAATTTCCAAAACAACCCAAAAAAAAACAGAAAAAAAAAAAAATGAGGGGAAAAAAGGGATTTTTTACCTGAATTTCACAAGCCATGCTAATATTATTCATACTGCTGGGTGAGCACAAGTAACACTGTTGTCTAGTGTGATGGCACATGCCTGTGATCCTGGCACTCGGGCAGAGGCAAGAGGATCACAAGTGAAAGCTTAGCTTGGGCAACTGAGCAGTTGAGGATGCTGCCTCAAATTGGGGAGGTGGGGGAGTTACCTGGGATTGAACTCAGGAACCTGTGCTTGCCAGGCAGGCACTTATTCTACTGAGCTATCTCCCCGGCCCACTGACTCAAAATTTGAAACAAAAAAATTTTAAAGGACTGAGGATGTGGCTCAGTATAAAGGCTCTGGATCATCCCCTCAAATTGGAATGATCTGTTCTGTTTTTCTTTGTGTTTTGTTTTGTTTTTAATATAATTGGCAAAGGGTCTCACTACGCAGCTTGGACTAGTAGTGTTTTCAGCCTCCCCAGTACTGGGATTACAGGCATGTGTCACCATACCCAGATTGGTGGCCCGCTCAGCATGCCTAGGGGCAGGGCTGATGTGGTGTGTGATACCAGGATTGAACCTGATCTGTTCTGAATAAGGCAAAAACATGACTTTGCTTTCTCATCTGTCCAACATGGAGGGTGGTCTGTTTCCAGTTCCTGCTCCTATCCAGAGACAGAGGACAGCCAAAGGGCCTCGCTGCCTCCTGTGGAACCTTGGGGGGTGGGGGGAGTCTCCTCCTTCCGCACTCGGCTCCTGTCCTTGCCCTCTCTGTCTCTCCCCCCAGCTCCCCCAGTAATTGTCATGAACTAACCTCGCCTTCAACTTCTGCATCTATAGAACCCTGGCAGGTTGTTGAAGCTAATTTTTTTTCCTGTTATTTTATCTTCACGTCAAGACAAAAGACAAAGTTCTTTGAAGTTACTGGAGAACAAAAGGAAAAAGAGGACAAGAAAATGAAAACAAAGCTTTGTAAAGAAGGATTAAAGGGAGGAGAGGGAAAAGGAGAGAAAAGAAGCAGATCATGTACAGGTGCAAATTCCCTGTGATGGAAGTGATCACTTTGTGTATATAAAAGGTACCAGTAGGGGCTGGAGAGGTAGCTTGGAGGCTTAAGGGCTTGCTTGGCAAGCTCAAGGACCCAAGTTCAATGCCTGGTGTGGCATGCTGTGCTGGCGTGGTTCCAATGGTGCATGCCTGTAATCCCACCACTGGGGAATTTGACACAGGATCCACTGTGAGTCCCAGCTATGTAGCAAGACCCTATATCAAAAAAAAAAAAAAAAAAAAAAAA
>NW_004524589.1:25599558-25613965 GCF_000260255.1 Octodon degus | reverse complement strand
CTCTCTCTCTCTCTCTCTCTCTCTCTCTCTCTCTCTAATAAATAAATAAATAAATAAAATTTAAAAAAAATAAAACCACAGAAATTATGAATTTGATGTGCTAGGAGACATCATTTAGTAAGTAGACCAGGAACTAGAGTCTACTGTACACCAGACATACTTAACGTGAAATCAGTGGCTGTATTCTTCGCTGTCGGGGAGGATATAAATTCAGTAACCATCTTGAGAGCCACCAATGACAGCGTGGCAGAGTGGTAAAGCCTGGAGGGCTGTGTGCGGACATGCTGTGGCCCAGCCCGCTGAGCTGCTGAGGGGATCAGAGTCCTGCCGCCCTTCCTCCCAGCTCCTGGCCCGGCCCTGCAGCCTTGAAGGCTGTGTGGCCCAAACTCAGCAGCTCTGGTTTAAAATACCCACTCAGGATAGCTGGTTCTAAATAGAACTAATGACAGCCAGAAAAGAAAGGCCTGTAGGAACTTGCTCTGACACAGAGCTGCTGTCTATAAACAGATTCAAGGCAGGGAGCAGAGTACCCTTCTCTTGCCATAAGTTTTGTCTTGGCGTGAAGATGAAATAAAGTAATAGGAAAAAGTTACACGGCCTGCCGCTGTTCTACAGAGAAATAAAGTTTAGTTGGTCATCTCTCCATAACTTGCATTTGATGAGTCAGTTTAGTAATGAATCATAAGTATCAGACCAAAGTTTTTTACATGGGAAAAAATAATGGGCAAAATAGACTTCTACAGAAGGAATGACTGTAGTTTTTTGTATTCTTTACACAGCTCGATGTGATTAACTTTCACTCAAAAAACACTAAGGGAAACAAAAAAAAAAGACACTAACGGGGCTGAGTATGGCTCTTAGCCCTTGCCTAGCCTGCATACGGCCCTGGGTTCCACCCTAGGTACTGCAGAGGAAAAGAGAAATAACCAGGCAACTGAAGTTAAAGCCACTTACCATTTGGAAAAGGATAAGGGGATAATGTAGCTGTAGAAACCCAAAGCTGGATTAAATGTCAGAAAGGCCTTGCTAGGCATGACAGTGCACACCTATGATCCCAGCATTTGGGAGGCTGAGACAGGAGGATTGCTGTGAGTTCAAAGCCAGCCTGAACTACATAACAAGCCCTTGTCTCAAAATATATATATATATATATAATAATGTTTGAGCTGCTAATTAGTAGCTAAGAAAAATTCGGATTTTTTTCTCTTAGTCTTTGTAAGACTTCATAAAGAAACACAACAGTTTGTAAGTGCCCGAGAAATTTACTCGACAGCACTATGTAGAAAAGTAGGGTGGGCAGCCCAGCCCTGTATGCACACCTGTTGGCAGACTGAGCTCAGGGTGCAGCTGGAAGCCATGGGGCTTGAAGCCCACAGGTGACTCCAGAGTGCAGGCGAGCGTGGGCCACTGAGTAGACTGCAGTTGCCATCCCAGGGATGTTGTTTTCCCCACTGTCCTCATTTCTGTAGTGTAACTGCTTCAGTGTTGCTCCTGCTTGAAGAAAAATATTTGAACATCCGTCATTATCAGTCTGTGCCAGTCACACTCGCTGTTTCCTTGTTTTCATGCATCAACAGGAATTGGCAGCCATGAAGCAGATTCTCATTAATATGCATGGTAAACACTCTGAGGACAGCTTACTTCTTACTAAAATGCAGGCAAAGAATGTGACAGAGACCAAGACATCCAAGACTCTGACCGTGCCGAGAGAACAGGAGGACAATGTATTTATACCCAAGCCAACACTCTTCGTAAGTACAAGCCTTCAGAGAATCGTAGTAGCTCTGAATGTCACGAATTCAGTGGGGATTTTTTTTTTCTCTCATTTATATTGCTTTTTAAACTGCTTTTAATTTATGTCAGAGCCTTGAAAATTCTGTGTTGATGCTTTTCAGAATGTGTGTTATCTGTTTTGCAGATGATAGTTGATAATATCCTGAATTTACATTAAAATTATCCCAAACCTAGCACTTTCAATTCCTCAGTTCTGGAATCTGATCATGGGGGAATCGGAAGTGCAAATCTTGTACAATATTCTCATTTACATAAGGATAAAAGATGATGGAGCCCCAGCCTACTGTGCCAGGTTTGTAATCCCATCTCTTAGGAGGCTGAGGCAGGATCATGAGTTTGAGGCCTATTTGCCACTGTCACTCCTAGAACCACAGCGGGTGAGCACCGGCTGTGATGCACAGGAGCAGCAGCAGTGAGGGCTATGACCTCCTCTTAGGAGACGGAGGGCGACAACCCCAGAAGGCATGGTGGGGCTCTGGTGTCTCTGCCAGCGGAGGCTCAAGTGAGCAGCGAGTGCAAGTGCCTCTGCAAAGCTGTGTTCCTGTCATCACCCCTCCCTACTCTGAACAAAGCAGATGCTCAGTACAAGCACATACTGGGCTACACTGTGAGTTCAAGGCCAGCCTGCACTACGTGGTGATACCTTGTCTCTAAAAAGTTTGAAGCCAGACACATGCCTATAATTCTTGCACTCAGAGGCTGAAGCAGGAGAATTGCCCCTGGGCTACAAAGTGAAACCCTGTCTCAAGAAGAGAAATACCTGCTTCATTCCCATTAATACCCACTTTCCTCTCCAGATAGCTTTCAGCTGGCCAGCCAAGTGATGGGGGACCTTTCAGAGACTCGTGCCCAGACTGCAACCCAAACCCACTTATTTATCACAAAGTGCCAACTCTGCAATTAAACCCGATGCTGAGGTTTTAATAGAAAAACAACTCATACTTGAAAATCTTTTCTCTTAAAAGAAAAGCAATATACATGTCATAAATTTGCCACCACCGGCCAGCCTCACCTCTTTCTTAGTCCTCTTTAGAATGTCTTTCCTTTTTTCTTACTAAAACCATGTTCTCCTGCCCTCCTTCCCACCCTCCCTCAGTCCCTCTCTTCTCTCCTCCTCTCTCCCCCTCTCTTTCCCTCTCTCTCTCCAGAGTCTCACCATGTAGTGTAGACTGACCTCAAAGTCACATCAGTCCTCCTGCCTCAACCTCCCAACTGATGGGATTTTAAGCATGCACCACCACACCTGGCACCGTGTACTGTCTTGCACTAGTTTTGTGCTGCCTTGCTATTCCAAAATACCAAGCCCAGTCAGTCTTCCTAGACTGATAGAAATTGGGCCCTACCTCAGAGGACTCAGAAGTATTTCTTTCATCCCAGCCTCTAACAGTTGTGAAAAACAAAGTAATTACATCTGCCCAACATAATCTTTCTTTTCCCTGAAGAAGTGTTACTGGTTAAACACTAATAGATTCTTAATCTAGCTCTTTTTCTGGATTCTAGAAATAATCTACCAGACTTACTTTGTCTGCTCTTACCAGTCATCGCTCTACTTTTTAAAAGTGCTCTCAGTATGTTGTACACCCCGAGCTATGTAGTAATGTTGCAATTAGCTCCAAGGTGACACAGCAGGATGTGTCTTATCAGGACTTGTCTCCAGGTCATCTTGCACCCCAGTTGCCTGGTGTCATGTGTCTCTGCAACAACTTTTTTTTTCTTTTTTTGTTTTGTAGTACAGGGTCTCACTACACAGATCGGACTCGTAGTGATCCTCCTGTTTTCAGCCTCTCAAGCACTGGGATTACGGTGCTTATGCCACCATGCCCAGTCTCAGTTGCCTATCACAGCATGCTCCAGGGGCAGGACTGGCACAGCACACCTGGGATTGAACCCTGGTCCCTGTGTCTGCCTAAGCAAGCGCTTTAATCCACTGAACTATCTGGCTGGCCCAGCAACAGCTTTCTTAGCAGGTCCCTAAGCATGCAGCTCAGTTCACTATGCACCCTATTAATACTGTATGACAGTTGAAGATCTTTATTAATTTATACTGGTTCTTTACAAAATATAAATGTAATTATCTTCAACCAGAACATACAAGTTAAGATAGTGTCCCATTTATGACGTTTTTATCCAGGCATGTGCCCATATCTGCAGTCGCAGCGCTGAATCAGGGGCCGGGGAGATAGCTCAGTAAAATAAATGCTTGCCTGGCAAGCGCAGGGTCCTGACTTTAATCTCCAGTACCACCAAAAAAGAAAAAAAAAAAAAAGGAGATCTCTAGTTTGAGACCAGTTTGGGCAGTTTAACAAGATTGTGTCTGGACCTTAAAAGGGGGCTTGAGATGTGGCTCGGTACACAGCAGAGGCCCCGAGTTCAGCCTCATTGCTGAAAGAAATGGCTGCCTCTAATTGTTGTGTCTAATGTACTGTTAAGATACATACCTCCAGTGAAGAACCATGTGTCGCAGCACACAGCTGTGATCTCTGCACTCGGGAGGCTGAGGCAGAAGGATGGCTATGTGTTTGAGGCCAGCCTGAACTGCAGAGTGAGACCCTGTCTCAAAAAAAGATAAAAAATAATAATTTCATAGGCAGAATGCCATAGGCCTATGGCCCCAGCATTTGGCAGGCTGAGGCAGGAGGATCCCCACAAGTTTGATGCCAGCAGGGATTCATTTTTTAAATGTTCATTGAGACTTGCCTATATACCAGGTGCTATTCTAGGAGGGAAAGATGAAAATTCCTGCCTCTAGGCCACTGTGCTCTCTTGAATGGTGCCCACCTTCATGCTCTAGGGTATACTTGTTTTCCTGGTTTTACTTGCCCTGAACTCCAGAGCAGGTAAAACTTTACTACTGTTAAAACAAAATAAAAATCCTGCCTCCAGGCCAGGCGTGGTATATGTCTGTAATCCCAAAACTCTGGGAGGCTGAGGCAGGAGGATCACAAGTTCCGGCCCAACCTAGGCAATTTAGTGGACCTAGCAATATAAATTCTGTCTCAAGATAAAAATTTTACAAGGGCTGAGGATGAAGTTCAGTGTGAAGCCCTGGCTTCAGTCCTCTGTATTGAAAAACAGCAAAAAAGTAGTGTCTGTGGAAGCCTACATGTTACCTCTATCTCATCCTGTCATTCTCCGTGCAGCCCTCAGAGTCTAAACCCATGCCAAGAGATGAGGCCTGAGGGCCTGTGTCCCAGCACATGGTCCCTGCACAGCACTGCCACTGCAGGCCACCCAGGCAGGCAGGCCGGTCACCACATATACCTAGGACCCTGGGTGCGGCCAGCACCCTTCCTCTCACATGCTGGCTGTGTGAAGATAAGCATTGTCCTGGAGCACTGCCCGAGCTTAGCAATATGGACGTCTCTCCAATAAAGCCCAGAAAATAACCATTTCCGGCTGATCCTATCGAGCACGTTGACTCCTATCGGGCTCATCAGCAGCCCTTGATGTGTCTTCTACTCTGTGAATCCAGTAGGATTGATGCAGCGTCAAGCATTCCAAGCATCTGCATTCCAAGCAGGCAACAAGAGGGGGGACAGTCTCTTATCGTGTATGCCATTGGCTAGTTTTTTTGTTGCTATTAGTTTTGTTTTTATTTTTTCGTTTGTGGTTCATGCTGGCCTGGAGCTCACAGTGTACCCCAGGCCAGTCTCAGACTCCTGAGCTCCTCCTGCCTCGGCCTTCTGAGTGGTGGAAGCACAGGCTTGCAAACCCACACAAAGGAAGCACTGGCTTGAGCTCAGCAGCAAAGAGGCTGGTAGATGCCAGCTCTGGCTGGACACGCCCACTGCTCTCCTGTTTGTTTTGTTTTGTTTTGCTTTTTATCTTTTTGAGACAGGGTCTCACTTTGCAATTCCGGCTGGCTTTGAGCTCACTTTGTAGCTTGGGCTGGTCTCAAACTCCCAACAATCCTCCTGTCTCAGCCTTCCCAGTGCTTTACAAATGTGCGATTACAGGTGTGTGCCACCACACCCTACCTAATGAAGTGTTTTAAACTTCAGTCCTGCTACTGAAAAGGGGCAAAGAGGAATGGGGCATTGCTCGGGGCAGAGGCCCTCACTTTTTTTTTTTTTTTAATATCTTAATTTTACTTATTTCTTTGGTACGGGGTCTCTTTTTGGTGGCTGGTATGGTGTGCCAAGGGTGGTTCTGGGACCGGCACAGCACATGGTACTAAGGACCAAACATGGGTCCTTGCATTTGCCAGTCAGGCACTTAGGCCACCAAGCCATCTTCCCAGCCCTGAGACTTTGATCCCTGGCCATGCCACCAAAAAGTTAGGCCTGGGGATGTAGCTGCAGATGCCCCAGCACTCCCTGCGCACCCTGTGAACACTGTATGAGGAGGCCCACTGAGCCCGCTGCTGCAGGCTGCTGAAGACAGGCTGGCGGCCAGGCCACGCGAGGAGGCCACGTCACTGTGTGGGTGGATGGTCCCAAGACTGTCACAATGGAAACAGCTGTGCCAAGGCAGGGTGCTCAGAGGAAAGGGACCAACCAGATCCTAGGTACAGGGGTGCTGTGGCAGCTCAGACGTGGCCTTGGGCTTAAAACCTTGGCTTAATGATTGTGACCTCCCACAAACAGGTTCCTAGTGGATTGGAGCAGGTATTTAAGGAAGACATTACACCAGCTCTTTACAGTCACTCTCAAAGATACAAACAAATGGAATACATCCCAGCTCACTAGTGCCATTAGACCAGAAATAGTACAGGAAGAGAAAATTACGGACCACAGACATCATAAACATAAATGCAAATGTGTGCGGATTTTTGAGGGCAGTGAGACTATGCTGTGGGGTGCCGCAGTGTATGCATGTCTTCATTTTGTTGTTTTGTTCATTTTTATTTTTTTGAGATAGAGTCTCATTGCATAGTTCAGGCTGGCCTTCAACTCACTACATAGCCCAGACTGGCCTCAAATTTGTGGTCATCCTCTTGCCTCAGCCTCCTGAGTGCTTGGTTACATGCCTGACAGTATGATGTGTGTGCGTGTCTTTAGACTTTGTCCAAACCCACAGACCTGTGCCCCAGGGCTGAGCCATGGTGTAGACAGGGGGTTCAGGGCAGTAATGGCGCTGCAGTGCCTGACAGCTATGCCAGTGCAGGGAATAGTGTTGGTAATACCAGCAGCTAGCACATGTCAGGCAGGGAAAGTTCTTACTTCCCAGTTGTACTCTACACCAAAAACAGCCTAAATAGTTTTTAAAAATAGAAAACTAGGTGTGGTGATCCCGGTGCTCAGGAGGCTGATCGCAGGGATCCCTGCAAGTTCCCGGCCAGCCTGGGCTGCATAGTGAGTTCAAGGTCAGCCTGCTCTGGATAGCAAGACCCTGTCTCAAAAAAACACAATCACAGAGATACATGCTGTCAGTATACCTGTGTATACATACTCGAAAGTACACCCAGGCATGATGGTGCGTACTTGTAATCCCTGCATTTGGGAGGCTGAGGCAGGAAGATCACTTTGAGTTCAGTGCCAGCCTGGCTACATAGTGAATTCAAAGCCCTATCTCAACAGTGTAGCAAGACCCTATCTCAAAAAGAAAGAGAGGGAGAGGGAGAGAGGGAGATTCTTTACAGCTCTGAGCAGCTGTGAGTGGGAAAGCATACTGCTTGTGTGATGTAGCGCAGCAGACAATGCCGCAGGCAGCGCGCATCCAGGGAGTTCTGAGTGTCTCTCCATTCCAGGCCCCTCGGCCACCCTATGCCTAGCACAGTACAGCCCACTGTTTCTGTACTCCAAGAAGCAAAAACCAAGAAGCGCTCCGGGAAATCTCCAGCCACTCAGAAGCTTCAGCATACCATGGTCTAGGTATCGCAATTCTTCTGTCACTACTAAGTGAACAGCTATCTGTCTGCAATTAAAAGGAAATCATGTCCTTGGATTTCAGGGGTGGGTGTTTGTTTTGGGTCTTTCTTAGACCAGATGTTGCTGTAGCTCAGGCTAGCCTTGAACTCACTATGAGCCCAGGCTGGCCTAGGATTCATAGCAGTCCTCCTGCCTGTCCTGAGCAGAACCCAGCTCATTGGGGTTTCTTGTTTGTTTGCTTTTATTTTAAAGAGAAGGGAAAGGGCTGGGGGGGATAGCTCAGTAGAATAAGTGCTTGCCTGGCAAGTGCAAGAGCCTGAGTTCAATCCCCATTTCTGACAAAAAAAAAAAAAAAAAAAAAGAGAGAGAGAGAAGAGAAAAACAATAGATAAGACATTAGAAATGATTTTTTAAAAAATAAGGTAGGTATTCAACATTGGTTGTCCTATTGCACATTGCTATCTTCAGTATAGTTGCTCAAATTAGCTATTAGCATATAAAATTGCCCAAAGTAAAATTTTTAAGCATTAACTGCTGCTTTCAAAAAACTGACAGAAATTAGTAGTATAATCATCTTAGCTATCCTGGATATATACATTATTTTTTCCTCTTCCTTTTTTTCCTATTT
Organism: Octodon degus; assembly: GCF_000260255.1. Taxonomy (NCBI): domain Eukaryota; kingdom Metazoa; phylum Chordata; class Mammalia; order Rodentia; family Octodontidae; genus Octodon; species Octodon degus. The sequence continues at coordinate 25,605,733 of NW_004524589.1, read as the reverse complement.
TTCTTTTTTCCCTCATCCCAGTTGTTTATTCTTTATGTTCAGTTTCTTTCCTTTACTATATCTATTGTACCTTTCAGATTTTATTTACTCTTTCAGGTTGTTACACTAGGGAGACAATGTAATATTAAACATGAGCCTGATTTATTTCACTTATGAGTATAGACTAGTTGCATCCATTTACCTATAAAGGCCTCAAGTTTATCTTTCTTTATAGCTGTGTAGTACTGCATTATATAAAAATAGCATATTAAAAAAAATACTAGGTCATTTTTATCCATTCTCAGTTGGTGGGCATTTTGGGTTGCTTCCAAGATTTAGCTATGACAAATTATGCTGCTGCTAACATGGATGCTGTTAACATATATTACTGTGGTACGATGTTTTCAATTCTTCTAGAAAAATATCCCCAAGAGGAGTAACTGGGCTAAATGAGACTTCTAATCCTAGTTTATTGAAGACTCTCCACACTGATTTCCACAGATTTGCACTAGTCTGAACCCCCACCACCGGTAGAGAAGGTTCCTTTTCCCCCACAGCCTTTCCAGAATTTGTTATTAGTTGACTTCTTGATGATAGCCATGCTTTCTGGGATGAGATGGAATCTCAGTGTTGTTTTAACTTGCATTTCTCAAATGACCAATGAGTAGAACATTTTTTCATATATTTGCCATTTGTATTTCTTCTTCTACGAAGTAAGTATTCATCTCAGATGCCCATTTTTTTATTGGGTCTTTAAATTTTAGGGACCTGGGATCGGGGAGATGGCTCAATGGAATAAGCGCTTCCCCGGCAAGCACTAAGGGCCTGAGTTCAATCCCCAGTTCCGCCAAAAGCAAAGAGAGAGAGAGAGAGAGAGAGAGAGAGAGAGAGAGAGAGAGAGAGAGAGAGGTTTTGCCAGGGAGATGGCTCAGTGGAATAAACGCTTCCCTGGCAAGTGCAAGGGCCTGAGTTCAATCCCCAGTTCCGCAAAAAAAATAAATAAATATAAATTTTGGGGGCCTGTTTTTTTTTTTTTTTTTTTTTTAGTTCTTTATATATTCTAGGTAGAGGTCCTTTGTGTGAGTGACTGTTAGTTAAGATTATTTTCCCAGTTTATGGGTTTTCTTTTCACTCTTTTGGTGATTTCTTTTGATGGACAAAAACTTTTCAATAAGATGAGGTTCCAGCTGTTAATTCTTTGAAGCATATCTCATGCAGTTTTTTTCTTTTCTTTCTTTTTTTTTTTTTGCGGAACCGGGGATTGAACTCAGGCCCTTGCGCTTGCCAGGGAAGCGCTTATTCCACTGAGCCATCTCCCCGGCCCTATCTCATGCAGTTTTTGTTCATGAACTCTCTGCCTGACCCTATGTCTTCAAGAAATCTAGATCTTTAAATTTAGATCTTTAATCCATTTTGACTTTAGTGCATGTCCTTGTTTTTTTATGAATTATTTAAAAACAGAATCAGTACCGTACCTAAGTCACCTGTGGAGACTGTTACTCATCAGACTGGGAAGCAGGAACCCATGAGAGATTTTCTCCTCACCAGCAAGGCGGGCGCTCATTTTTGGTAAAGAACGAGGTCTTCGCCCTCTAGCACCTGGCTGAGTTCAGTGAAGCAGTTCTCTGGGTTGCCTCTTTTTTTTTTTTTTTTTTTTTTTTTTTTTTTTTTTTTTTTTTTTTTCCACTGATGACAATTTATTATGTTTGCAGCATACAGACCAAATAGTAATTAGACCAGGATTATTTCTACATAGAAAGTAGGCAAAAATAGATGCCATTCTGTGGGGAACATGTGCATTTAATCATGCATCAGTTGTTTGATCTTCTGCTTATGTTGTTCAATTTCTTACTCCATACGTTCAATTGCCTTTTTATGATGATGGATTTCATCTTCATGATGTTTCTTCAAGGCTGCCAGTTGTTCTTTAGTCTTCTGTTAGAAGAACCACTCCTCTTCAGCCTCCCCTCTCTTGGAGAAGGCCCCACCAGCGTCTCGGATTGAGCCAGAAGAACTCTCATGATCCTGCCATTGTTCCTAACGCAGTAGTCCCTCGTCACTTGGCGTGGCAGCTTGTCTCCTCTCTTCTCCTTCTAAGCACTGTCCTGGTTTTCTTTTTCAGACCAAGAAGGAAGCACCTGAATGGTCCAAAAAGCAGAAGACAGCGTGCTGAGCTGCGCAGGAGCAGCTCTAGCTCCCTTTCACTTGCCAGTGAGCACACCTGGAAGTGCTTGCCATACCATTTTTTTACACTGGGGGGACACTGTATCATTATTAAATCCAGAAGTTATTTTTCTGATTTAAAAAAAAAAAAATCATCTTAATAGCACACTTTGCAGGCATGTGGTGCTGATCAGAGATCCCAGCACTTGGGAGGCTGAGGCAGGAGGATTGCCAAGAGTTCAAGGCCAGACTGGGCTACATAGTGAGTTCAAGCCCAGCTTGAACTACAAAAGTGTAGCCTGTCTCAAAAACAACAAGAAAAGGTACTTGGCATTTTCTTAAATAAGTAATTTAAAATTCACTTTATCTAAAATTAACAAATTTCAGCATAATCAAAATGTATAAAGTACAAATAATGATATACTTTATATTGTATTATCTATTTTGTTACAAAATAAATAACTTGTATGACTTAGATTTGAGTGCTTCTGTAAATATCTCTGCATTTTATGAATGTGGTTTATAAATAATTGGATGAATAAATTTTCTGGACTACCTAATTTTTGAGATTAAATAACATAATACAAGCAGGGGAGTTAGCACAGTAGTCTAAGCACCTGCCTGGCAAGCACAAGGACCTGGGTTCAGTCTTTGGCACCACATTCCATGCCGCCATGCTGGCCACCAAAACCGGGAGTGGTGGCACATGCCTATAATACCAGCACTGGGGAGGCTGAGACAGGAGGATCACAAGTACAAAGTGTGTAATGAGAACCTACACTGGATGGATGGATGGATGGATGGATGGATGGATGGATGGATGGATATTTTAAACAATAATACAAATATCAAGACACCTTACTGAGTGAGATCTTTTAATTTTTCGATGTAGGGTCTCACTAAGCAGTTCAGGCTGGCCTTGAACTCACAGCAGTCCTGCCTCAGCCTCTGTCAGGCTCTAGGAACACAGATGTGCACCTCATCCAGTGACCCTGCTTCAGAAGGGAATCTGGGGACATAGGTCACAAATAGGGCCTTGCCTTGCAAATACTGTGTTTAAGCCCCAAGACTGAGGCAGGGGCAGGAACTTGGTGTAGCTGTGGAAGGCTGGGACAGGACAGTCAGAGGTGAAGACCCAGCCTCAGTACCTTACGATGTAGCAGGATGCTGTCTCAAAATTAGAAAGGGCTGGGGATGTAGCTCCGTGTAAAGACCCTGGATACCATCCTCAGTACCACAAAAATAAAAATAAAGGAAAAAAAGAATAATAACCAAGATGTCTAGTTTTGCTGCTCTCTTTGGTTTGGCTGTGGTGGTGCTAGGGACTGCGCCCGGGGCTCCACGGACTAGGTGAGTGACCTCTACCTAGCATGTACCTCCCCCTTTGCAGTTTGCAGGTTAGACAAGGCCTCCCTCCCCTGGGTAGAACTGGCTGCACAGGCTCAGGCAGAGGGTGAGATTGGAGTGCTCAGGGGCGCACTGGGGTTGGCTGCCCTGGGCTGGAGCCAGCTGGGGGGCCCGTGCTTGCCATGAGAGGCCGACTGCACACACACGTAGCACAGCACTGCCCTTGGCTTTAGCACGAGCTCCCTGTTGATGTGTACCCTGCTCTGTTGGACTGAGTGCATGAGTTTCACCAGAACTGTGGCCAATGATTTTCATTTAAAGTCCTATGAGGTTTTCTCCAGCATTTTGGGTGGGTAACTCTTGCTGGCGACATTTACCATCATCCCTGGCCTCCCTCCAGATGCTGTAATGCACATCATAAACCCTGTTTGAGCCAGGGTCTCTCTCTGTGTTTGAGCTAGCCTTGAACTCAAGACAATCTTCCTGCCTCCACCTTCTAGATGCTGACATTACAGACCTGACACTGCACCCAGCTTCACCCTCAGAATTTGTGGGGATTCGATTCTGGGGACAGGGTCTCTCTAGGTAGTTCATGCTGGCCTTGAAATCATTACCCAAGACTGACCATGAGCTCAGTGACCCTCCTGCCTCAGCCTCCCAAGTATTGGGATTACAGGTGTGGGCAGCCACCAAAGACATCGCTGACTGACATCTGCAGTGCTTTTGCCTTTCGGCTACTGTGACCCTCCTCACTTGTAAAAGAGTAATAGCTACCATCATAAAACTCATGTAACCACCCAGTTGCTGTTTCATGCTTTCTATTCCTTAATTTATTTAATCTTCATAATACTCTGCCAAGTCAGCATTCAGTTTTAAAGTGAAATAAACTGAGGCTCAGAGTAACTTAAGGGCCCAGGATCAGACACACAATAAATAGCAGTGGGCTTGGGTGCAATCTGACCCCAGCAGTGCTGTTTCTAGCAGTCCATCGATTTTCTAGCAGTCTGTCACTTCTACCAGGGACATGGAAACCTCTGGCAGATTTGTCTTGGAATGGGGGGGCAGGGGGGGAATATTCTGTTCTTTTTTTCTTTCATTTTAGGGGGACAGAGTCTATGGCTGTGTAGTCCAGGTTGACCTTGAACTCGCTATGAAGCCCATTCTGGCGTGAAACAGTGATCCTCCTGTCTCAGTCTCTAGTATGCTGAGATTTTACAGGAGTGCGTCACCATGCCCCGCTGGTATAACTTTATTAGTGCACTAAAGATAACATCTTTTTATGATTTATCATATTTATTAAAATGTTTTCCAAAAAAAATTTAAAAATTTGCATTTTCTTCAGAGAAAGACCTAGCGTCTGCTTCACATAGTGAGAGTCCTTGCCACTTAAACTTGCTTCATCCAGGCAGACACACTACCATCTCTAACACTGCCAGCGTTGCCTCGCAGTTCTTTGCATAATTTCCCAAGTGAAGGGAAACTCAAATTGGAGACCAAAGACAGTATCTCTCAGGAGCATGCCTGCTTTTGCAAGTATGGATCATGACTTGTTACTGAACTGATACAGCTTTGTTTTAGGGTGGGTGTTGAGCCCAGTGCCTTACTCGAGGGGCTCAGCGTCAGTGCTCCCAGGCTGCACCCTGAACTACACCCGGCAGATCATTGCTCTTTTAAGAGAAGAGTGAGCCTGCTGGGTATACAGAGGTCTGCACACCGCCTCCCCCTTCCCCACCCCAACCCTCTGCAGTCGCCCTTCCGTCCTCCCCCCCTTGCTCTGGGCACTGTGCACTGGGTCTGCTCCCTGCTTGCCTTACAGCCCACACGCTCAGCCCATTGCCTCTGCCCTGCACTATTCCTTCAACTGAAGGACTGGCTGGGAGGGGTGGCACATGCTTCATCCCAGCACCCAAGAGGCCAAGGCAACAGGGTCACTATGGACTTGAGGCCAGCGTGGGCTACACAGTGAGTTCAAGGCCAGTCTGAACTACATAGGGAAAACCTGTCTCAAAAAAAAACTGAAAAAAAAAATTATTTTTTCCCTTTGGGTTTTTTTGTGGGATGTGTTGTGTTGTCTTCAGGGGCTAGGGGTTTAGCTCAGTGCTAGAAAGCCTGTCTAGCAAGGAAGAGGCCCTCTTTTGTGTTTCTCAGCAGGTCAAACCTAGCAGGGATGCTCTTGATTTTTGAGTGTTGACTGTTAATTTTGTTATTAATTCCAAGAGGTTTTGTTTTATTTGTTTTGTTTTTATCTTTTTGAGACAGGGTCTAGCTATACAATTCAGGCTGGCCTTGAGCTCATTTTGTAGCCCAGACCTGGTCTTGAAATGACCCTCCTATCTCAGCCTCTCAAGTGCTGGGATTACAGTCTAGGAGTCTTGATGGAGTTTTTGGGGTCTTCATCACCAAGTAATGACAATTTAACTCCCTCCCTTTCCTAGCCATAGCCATATACATTCTCTCTCTCTCTCTCTCTCTCTCTCTCTCTCTCTCTCTCTCTCTCTCTTTCTATCTGTTTCTGTCTCTTTCTCTCTCTCTCTCGTAATTGCTCTGGCTATTACGAGAACAAAAATTTTTAAAAAATTGTTCAAAGGGGGCCTGCCCCTTAGCTCAGTTGTTTAAGTGGCTGCTTCATCAAAGCAGTCTGCCTCTGGTTGCTGTGGTTCGATCCCCACAACTCCAGCCAGCCAAA
>NW_004524589.1:25564225-25599185 GCF_000260255.1 Octodon degus | reverse complement strand
TTAAGTGGCTGCTTCATCAAAGCAGTCGGCCTCATGTTGCTGTGGTTCGATCCCACAACTCCAGCCAGCCAAACATGCCCTGAAGGCACTCTGAGCCAGCCCAAAAAAAAAAAAAATCGTTCAAAGAACCAACTCTTTGATTCTTGGTATTATTTTTTAGTCTCTCTTAATTTCCTCCAGATTTGGACAGCACAAGATACAGATCCCAAGAACTTGGTATAATGGCTTTCCTTACAGTAGGCTGTCCTGCTTTCTTGCATCTCCAAAGTGTTCTTTTATTTTGCTTTTTCCTTTTACTTGTCCTAAGCTCAATTGGCAGAGCCAGATTCTCCTTGCTCTTTACCTTTTCTGTTTTCAAATAAACTTTGTCAGGGGCCAGGGAGATGGCTCAGTGGAATAAGTGATTCCCTGGCAAGCACAAAGGCCTGAGTTCAATCCCTGGTTCCGCCAAAAAAAAAAAAAAAAGGCAAATAAACTTTGTCATTGCTTTTTATTTGTTCAATTCTTTGCTCAAGACCAAAAACCTAGAACCCAACTCTAGAAGGAGAGACAAGCAGTCCAGAATCTAGTAAGCTGTATTTGGCAGCTGTTTTTAGAAGGAGCTACCTGATAACAGTCCTTGCTGGGTCCCATCCTCCCAGACTTCCAGGCTCCACCTCCCCTCTTGTCTTCCTCAAGAAGAAAAGATTCAGTGTCTAGATCCAGAATCTTGGAGAGGTTGATTTGTTGTTGCTTACTGCTGTACCATCTTCCCAGAAGTCTTAGATTTTAAGTTTTATTAGTACATGTGTGGGTTAAATTTTCTCTCATGGCTGAGACAAAATATCTGATGCCCAAAGTTAGGGGCAAAAGGTATTACTTAGCTCACAGTTTGTGGAGGTTCCAGTCCGTACTCAACTGGCTCCGAGGCAGAGCAGCATATGACACAGGGCAGCCACGGTGGCAGAAAACAGCAAGAACAACAGGGAAGAAGAGCAGAGAGCAACCCTCTTTCCCTCCTTAGGCTGTATGCAGGCTGCCTGCCCAGGGCTGGTGTAGCACTCACACGCAGAATCCCAGTATTGAACCATGAATCAATCACAAACTGTAGAATCCACTCCCATGACTGCATGAGGCTCTGGGGGACATCTAGACACAAACATAACAGCATGTTCGCAGCACACGATGATATTTACTTTTGGGAATCCATCCATGCACATCTCAATTCTTTTTTTCTCTTCTCACCTCTTTTGCCAACATCAGATTCGTTTATTTGTAAGTCCTTATAAAGTTAATTATACATACAAATTAACAACTCCAGAGAGAATGTCCAGCATCTGGAAATCAACCCACAACAGATGCTGGCAGGGCTGGGGGGAAGGAGGGAGGCTTTGCCACTGTTGGTGGAGTGTGGACAGGTGCAACCGCTGTGGAAATCAGGAAGACCCCACAGAACAGCTAGGCACACCATTGTAGCCAGCTCTTCTTCTAGGACAAGAAAAAGAAAACGCTTTGGAGATGGAAGAAAGCAGGGCAGCCTATTGTAAAGAAAATCACTATACCAAACAGACTAAAAAAAAAAACACAGATACACATAAGAATTACACTAAATCAAGATACACTTTTAGACTTAGATTATAATATCCATGCTGGATTACAATACCTTTTTTCCTCTCTTCCTTTTTTTCCCCACTGTCATAGTATACTCTTTCATGAGCTGTCTATATCACCTGATTTAAGTGTGTGTGTGTTTCTGAGTTCTTTCACTTAACATGCTCTCAGGGTGCATCCACTGCCCTACAGATGTCTCAGGTTCATCCTTTGGATGGTACTCTAGTGCTCCATTGTGCACAAATACCATGCTTGCTTTATCTGTTTATCTGTTGTAGACATCCAGCATAGGCTGCTTCCCAGTGTAAGTGTTAAGAATTGTGCTGCTACTTCAGCGTCTGAAGATATTGACTTTGATGATCTTCCCCGGAGATTTGAAGAGCTGAAAAAGAAAACATAGGTCTCTTGTACTAAGTAACCTCCAACTTCTGGAAGATGAGACTGAGCAGTTTCTCCTTGTACACAAAGAATCTCCATGGAATTCCGTTTCATCTGTTAACCATCACGGAGCACACACTTTTGGGGGCTCTTTCCTACTCTACCAAATTGTTGCTTCCCAGTTCTCTGCTGATCCTGAGAGACTAACATCTGAACACTAAAGCCAGAGCAGAACTCCTTTCAACTGTACCTATTTCCTGTTAGAGGGATCCCAGGTTCTCTTATGACCCAGCCTTCCCCAGGAGAATGGGAAGATGAAGCACTCTGGAGAGAGCAGCAGAGATGGTTAAAGAGAAGAGTGCTCGTGAAGTGTCTTGGCCTTGTATGGAAGTTCCAAACTTAGAAACAGATCCCTCTGTGTAGGGGGATTGTGGCGAGACACAAGGTCATGGTGTATTTTCTCACTTACTATGAGTAAAAGAAAGTGGTCTAGGAAGTCATAGTGACAGTTCCTAGAAGCTGGGCCCTCTTCCTAGCACATACACTACTTGCTGCAAGGCACTATTCCACCTGGATCCAGTTGCAAAGTTTATTTGGAAACAGTTGAAGGCCTGTCTTCATTCTACTGGATTCTCAGGGAGCCCTCTGTGGCCTTTTGCTTTATTTTGAGTGCTATTTCTCTTTTACCAGAAGACAGCACCACAGAAATTTATTTTTCCCCATAGCATATTGTTATAGTAAAAGAAGGGGACAGGTAACATACTGGATAGAAATTCTGTTGAAGCCTATGGTGTGCTTCCAGCTGCCTTAATAGAAGTACTCAAATTTCTTGGGTAGTGAGCTGGAAAATCTACAGGAGGAGGAGGGATACCTGTTTTCATTTGAAAACTTTATCATTAAAGGAATCTTTAAAAATTGATCTCAAATTTTTAGTGCCCGTGTGGCTGTAATTCACTGCTTTCCTGGGTGGATAAGACTTCCTATTGTAATTCATGTGCTCCTTTGTCCCCACGGTAAGCCCACCCTTCCCCACAAGGCTAGCTTCTGTGTATTGTATCTGTACATACCTATCTCAAACAACTTCAGTGTTTTTGATTGGTTTGTATCTCATAGCTTAGTCACTCCTAATAAAGTTAAAGATCTGGGAAAAAAAAAAAAAAAGAATTGTGCTGCTGAAGCGCAAGTGTGCACGTAGGCTGTAATTTGATGTCCTTAACTGTTCCTGGAAGATCCCTAGGAGAAGAGCTGGCTCAAATGCAGCACCCAGCTGTAATGTTCTGAGGAGTCTTCCTGCTGATTTCCACAGTGCTTGCACCAGTCCACACTCCACCAATAGTGGGATGCCTTCCCCACATACATAGCCCCACCAGCATCTGTTACGAGTTGATTTCTAGACCCTGGACATTCTCTCTGGAGTGATGTAGGATCTTAGCCTTGTTTAACTTTGCATTTCTTAAATGACCAGCAATGTTGAACATTTTTTTCATGTATTTCTTAACTGTAGCTCTTCATGAATGGTGTCTATTTCAGATCCCCATTTTTGGATTGGGCCTTTAAATGGGGGGTCTAGGTTTTTTTCAGTTCTTCGTGTATTCTAGCTATTTGTCTTCTATCTGAGGAGGACCTGCCCCCCCCAAAAAAAAAAAAAAAAATGAAGAGGAGAACAAGTTGGGAGCTTGCAACACAGCCAGCCCTGACAAAGTAAGGGATGGATGAATGTTGAGGTGCTTGGACCAAGGGCAACAGTGCTTTCTGTCAGACCTCACCCCCTAGCCTAGCTGATCAGTGTGACCTCACCAGAACCGGTAGGGACAGGAACCTGTGCCTCAGGGTTGGCTTACAGCGAGGCTATTGCAGCAGCTGGAGACAGCACACAGCACCCATGGCCCCATCCCTGGGCTTCGCCTGAGGGTTCCCGCAGCTGAACAGAGCAGCCTGGCCCACTCTTACAGAATAAGTTAGTTTGCTGGGTCCCATTGCAGAAAAAATTTTAGGATGCATTAACATGAGGTAAGAAAACAGGTTGTTAGATTTTGAGGATACTAGAGCAGAGCACCAGTGCTAGGAAAAGTGAGGTGCATTTTGAACCAGAGCTGGGTCGGTTTAGGGGTGTTTTTAAATTCAGGATGGCTAAAAATACTTCAGGAGGGTGAGGGAGGGACCACTTGAGGCCAGGAGTTTTGGACCAGCAGGGCACCACAGACTGGCTTTGGAAATGAAAGGGAAAGAAAACAGCAACACACATGAAATATCCGCCAAAAATTAAATTTAAAAAATAACCTAAAAATAAAATTAAAAAAATAAAAAGTAACCTAAATCAAAATAAGAAAATCCAGAGCTGCAGAGATAGCTCTGTGGTCTGCCTGGCAAAAGCAAGGACCCGGGTTCAATCCCTGGTACCACATGCCATGCTGACCTCAGAAGCCTGGGCACTACAAGTCCAGCTGCATAGCGAGACCCTATACCATATAAATAAATAAAAGAGTTTTTTAAATTAACTTAAAAAAAAATACAGCTGAAGGGCACTTCAAGGAAGCAGTTAAGTTCAGCACGGCATTTGGGGCCCTGGGCTATCAATTATCTAGGTTTTTTACCTTTTTGTTGGCTTGTGTTTTGAGCGAAGCTCTCACTATGTAGCCTGGGCTGTTCTCCAACATGAGATCCACTTGCCTCAGCCTAACAAGCTCTGGAAGTACAGACATGCGCCATCACCCGGCAGTGTTGTTTCCTGGACTACCTTCCTTCCTTCCTTCTAGCCTTTCTCAAGAGGCCTGCAAAGCAACTTTTTAAATAAAGGGGGAAATCATGAGTTCCTGTTGACACATCTAACTAGTCAGAATTTTTCTTTCTGAGTTAGAAATAAAGTCTAGTCCTCCATCTCTGTGTGTTTGTTTTCTGCATGTGTTCCCATCAGCACCCCTGTCGCAGCCTCTCCCCCTCCTCCCTAAGTGACCAGATCATCCATGTGACAGTCACGTGCAGCACCACGGGCTAATGGAAGTTGTAGTCCACCCTTGGTTGTCTCCTGCCATTGTTTAAGACAGGGTCTCACCTTGTGAGTTCAGGCTGGCCAAAAGGTTTGTAGAGATGCTGCCTCAGCCTCCAAGTGCTGAGCTTACAGGCGTGCATCGCCATGCCTAGGTTTTTCTCTTATTACAGTTTTAACATGATATTTATAAAGCAAAAACTTTAAAAACAATAAAATGCAGTTGAGACCAGTTATAAACTAAGGGAAAATATGTCATTTCTGATAAACATAATACAAAAACTAAACAAGCTGAGCATGCTGGTGTAGGCGTGTGATCCAGTACAAATTTAAACCCAGCCAGAGTAAAACCCTGTATCAAAATAAAAACTAAAAAAGGGCTGGTGGTGTAGCTCAGAGTGAAGGTCCTGAGTTCAGTCCCCAGCACTACACAGGTACACACACAAATTAAATGACTGTTATCCATGAACCTCGACTAAGCTGTGCTAAGTCTTTTTCTTCCTTTCTTTGCCTTTCTTCTCCTTCTGTTGGATGCCCGGTCATTATTTGGCTCAGGCAGTCCTTGAATATACTCTGTAGCTCAGGCAGGCTTGAACTCGCAGTCTTCCTGGCTCTACTTCCAAAGTAGATGGGACCACTGGTGGACCCCACCAGTGCAGCTTGGTGGTACTTTCAAGCAGAACGTAAAGGTTAAATCAGGCTCTCGCTGTTTTCTATATTTCTCTAATAACTGAAAACCTGCTGTTAGTAAATAAATTTAATGAAAAATAAAATAATCTGGATGAAGTGCTTTGTTTTTTGTGTTGTTTGGTTTCCTTTGCTTTTATTTTCTTTTTGAGACAAGGTCTTGCTGTATAGCTGTCCTAGACTCACTGTGTAGCCCGGCTAGCTTGGAACTCTTAACAGTCCTCCTGCTTTTTCTCCTCTCTGGCTTTCTGTCTCTGTCTCTGTCTCTTTTTCTTTCTTTCTATAAACTGTAAGCTGAATAAACCTTTCCTCCTTTAAAACAAAAACAAAACACAATCCTCCTGCCTCAGCCTCCAGAGTGCTAGGATTACAGGCATATACCACCATGGCCAGGTAGATCCTGAATTTGGCATGGGCTCTGTCCTCCCTGGCAGTTTAAATGAACCCTCCATGTGGCAATACCCGGCTCCCTGAGGGGCTGGAGGTCCCAGACCCCCTTGAGCTCTGGATGGATCAGTGGCCTCTTTACATTCCTTCACCGAGGCCCCTCACCCTTCTAAGCTCTTCTCCCGCCCAGGCCTGGGCCCGCTGTCCACACATCTCTAGAGCCCGGAGAGCAGGAGCAAGGACTTCCCAGTCTGGACGGTCTCCTCCATTACAAGCGAGGTAGCGTTCGGGCCCTGCAGGACAATGGCAGGATGCACAGGACCACTCAGGCCTTCAGTTTATAGGGGTCAGCCTGCTGCCTGCCGCCAGCCAGTGTCATTGTCTCCAGATGTTTATTTGTCCTGTTGGGTTCCACCAAGTCTCAACGCAGAGCCTCTGACGTCTACTGACTTCCCCTGTCTCTGCTCTGGGCCCATAAAGGATGCTTTGTGGCTTGCATTCCACATGGGACACCTTCCCACCTCATGCCAGCTGCAGAAATTACATGATTTTCATGGATTTCCAGGGTTACTATGGAAATACGATTTTGAAGTCATTGTCCAGATTTCTAATGTTTTAACATCCCTCTTGTTTTTATTAATTTTATTGAGAAGCAAATAGCAATGAGAGCTTAAAAACCAATTAGCAGGACAGTTTCAGTAATTAATACATTGCATATTGTTGTCTTTATAGTGGTTATTCATAGTATAAGAGGCAGACATGATATCCTGTCCAAACACTATCAGTACAAATCTTTCTTCTCATTAAGAGAAAGTAGTTGCATAATCTATCCTATTTTGTATATACAGATACAAAATGGTCCTTCATTTGTATCCCCTTTTTTTTGTTTAGTTTTGTCAGAGATGGGTATTCCATTCCCATTTAAATATTGTAGGTGTGTGAATTCAGCAAAAAATCCAACATAGTCCAGTAGTCCATAATAGTAGTGGGTTATCCGTAGGACTGGTAATGTCAGAAGTTGTTGACTTGAGCCTTTTACAGCTCAGCATTTTAATATGGCTTTACTTTTCATACCTCGTTATTATACCTTTCTGCTGGATGGTTAAGACCAAGATAGGGGCTGGCAAGATGGCTCAGTGGTCTAAAGCACCTACTTGGAACAAGCTTGGCAAAGCACAGGGACCACGGTTCGATCCCCCAGCACCACATGCCAGCCAGCCATGCCCCTGGTGGGCTGAGCTGGCCACACACACACACACATACACACAATAAATAAATAAACTTTAAAAAAAAAAAAAAAAAGACCAAGATAAAGCAAGACCTCTGTATCTGACAAGGGCAGTCAAATCCCCTCAGGATTTACCCTGAAACCCTGTACCACACTTTGTAGATCCTTTGTCCATGTCAGCCATGTAGATGAGTCACCACCATTGCTTTGCCAGTTCGCTCTCTGTGAAAGCCTGAGAGAATGTTTTCTCTCCATGTCACTCTCCTTAGGCACACTCTACATCATTGATCACTTTCCTCTGTGGCCCCATAATCTCCTTAATCAGTAAATTTGGGACACAGCTGAGTTACAAAATTTAACACCCCTCTTTAAAAAAAAAAAAAAAAAAAAAAAAAAAGGAATATACTGTAGTAGGCATAGTAGCACATACCTGTAATTCCAGCACTTTGGAGGCTGACGCAAGAGGATTACCAGGAATTCAAGGCCAGCCTGGCCTATATAAACAGACCATAACTCAAAAAATAAGAGATCCAGGGCTGAGGAGATAGCTTAGCAGTCTAAGCACCTGCCTGGCAAACACAAGGACCCAGGTTTGGGCCCCAGTACTGCATGCCACACCAGCTCCATGCCAAGCTGGCCACTAAGACCAGACGGTCAAGAAAGAAGCCAGGCCAAAAAAAAAAAAAAAAAGAGACCAGAGCAGGAAACAGCAACATTTTGTTTTATTTATTTTTTTGGCAGAACCGGGAATTGAACTCAGGCCCCTGCACTGAGTTCACAGAGCCATTTCCCCGACCTTTTGTTTTATTTTTCTTTTTTTTTTTTTTTTTTTTTGGTGGAACCGAGGATTGAACTCAGACCTCTGTGCTTGCCAGGGAAGCACTTATTCCACTGAGCCATCTCCCTGGCCCCAAAGTTGTTGTTGTTGTTGTTTTGTATTTTAGGGAAGGGTCTACAGGGTGTGCAGGGTCTCACTACTAGATCAGACTTGTAGTGGTCCTCCTGTTTACAGCCTACCAAAGGCTGGGATTACAGGCACATGCCACCATGCCCAGTCTCAATTGCCATCTCAGGGTACCCCGGGGACAATGCCAGCACGGCAGGACCAGGGATCAAACCCCCAACCCCTGCACCTGCTTGCAGGCACTTTAATATGCTGTGCTAAAAGAAAACAAGTCCTTTTTTTTTTTTTTTTTTTTTTTTTTAAGAACTAGGGATTGAGGGGCTGGTGAGATGGCTCAGTGGTCTAAAGCACCTACTTAGAACAAGCTTAGCAAAGCACAGGGACCACGGTTCAATCCCCAGCACCACATGCCAGCCAGCCCCGCCCCCTGGTGGGCTGAGCTGACCACACACACACACACACACACACACACACAAATAAATAAAATTAAAAAAAAAAAAAGAACTAGGGATTGAACTCAGGCCCTTGCACTTGCCAGGCAAGTGCTTATTCTACTGAGCCATCTCCCTGGCCCCTACAACAACATTTTAATATTAAAAAGTAGGATCTCAAGTTGTGAGGGTTTTTGTGTTGTTTTTTTTTTTCTATTTTTTGAGATGCAGTTTCACTATGTATAATCTAGGCTGGCCTCGAACTCACAGCAGTCCTCCTGCCTCATCCTTCCAAGTGCTAGAACCCCCATGCCCAGCTCACATGCTATGAAATATTAAATTGCACGTTCCCATTTTGCAAATAAAGGAAAATATCTGAATGAGCAAGAACTAAGTATTTTTGGCATCCCTGGCACAGCACTACAATTTAAAAATGGAGACACCAGAAAACTTGTGTAGTGAGTAGCGCTGGCAAGGGCTGGTGAGATGGCTCAGTGGTCTAAAGCACCTACTTAGAACAAGCTTAGCAAAGCAGAGGGACCGCGGTTCAATCCCCCAGCACCACATGCCAGCCAGCCCTGCCCCCTGGTGGGCTGAGCTGGCCACACACACACACAAATAAATAAAATTTAAAAAAAAAGAAAAAAAGAAAGAAAGAACAGCTTGGAAGCTATCAAGACAGTGAGAGGGCCCGAGCTTGAGTCTAGTCACACACACACCCCACCTGCACAAAAGAAGAACTGCTGTCCACTTTATGCCTGTGATGATGGTGGCTGTGTCCATAAAACTGTGAGTGTGGGAAGACAGGTGAGCCTGAGAGGGAAAAGGACCCCGCTGGAGACCCTGGGCTCCCCTCTCAGCCCTGGAAAGGGAGTGTCATCAATACACTCAGCTGGTGAAAAATATGCAACGCCCCGAAAAGCCCTTGCTCTTTGGGATCTCTGCTTAGTTCTTTCTGCATCTGTGTGTGTGTGTATGTGTGTTGGTTGGTTGGTTGGTTGGTTGGTTGGTTGGTACTGGGAATAAGGATTTTTTTTTTTTTTCTCCTTGAATGCCTTCAGGGCACTTTTGGCTGGCTGGAGGGTTGTGGGGATCGAGGTAGAACAAGCTGAGGCTGAGAGCTTTGTGGAAGCAGCCACTTAAAGAACTGAGCTAGAGCCAGGCCCCCCCGTTGGTTGGTACTGGGGATGAAACTAAGGACCTTGCACTTGCCAAGCAGGCACTTACCCCGCTGAGCTATCTCCTAGGCCCTCCTCTATTGTTTCAAAACAGGTAAATAAAATTTAGCATGTTAGGGCCAGGGAATAGCTCAGTGGAATAAGTGCTTGCCTGTCAAGCGCAAGGTCCTGAGTTGGATCCCTGGTACCACCAAAAAAAAAATAATAATAATAATAAATAAATAAATTAGCGTGTCACATGGCATGGAACTTGCAGTGATCCTCCTGCCTCAACCAGCCCTCCCCGGCGTGTGCCTCCATGGCAAAGCAAGGTGCACTTTCATGCCCGGCTTTGTGATGAGTTCTGGGTGGAAGCCAGGACTGCAGCGCCATGGGGGCTCGGAAGGTCAGCATCTGGGCTGGGCAGAAGAGGATGTCGCAACACCGCCTGGGCCGCCTCCCGCCCCCTGGGAGCTGCCTGCCTGTGCACCCGGCTTACCCTCACCCTCAACCTGCTCTTATGCACCCTCCGCTTCTGAGATACGCAGTGGTCCTTGTTAAAAGCCAGAGAACTGCTCCTTCCTCCAAGTCCTAAGGGCTTGGGTACTCGACCAGAAATGGGGGTGCTGGTAAAATAATAACAGACTTAAAATGGGGGGAGGGTTGTTTCAGTTACACCTGGCCTTGAATTTGCGTGGACCCTTATGCCTCAACCTCCCAGAGTGCTGGGAGTATCAACATGTGCGTCACACCCAGAGCTTGTAATTTTTTTAAATTCCAGAACATGAGAAGTATTTCTTGCTGAGGTGGTGGTGCATGCTTGTAATCCCAGCACTCAGGAGGCTGAGACAGGAGGATCATTGCAACTTGAGACCAGCCTGGGTGACAAAGCGAACTCAAGGCCAGCCTGAGCTACACAGCGAAACTCTGTCACAAAAAGAAAAAAAAAGGGGCCGGGGAGATGGCTCAGTAGGATAAGCGCTTGACTGGCAAACGCAAGGATCTGAGTTCAATCCCTGGTTCCGCAAAAAAAAATAAATTAAAAAAAAAGAAAAAAAAAAGGATAAAACCTTGGGTCTAAATTATGATCAAGCAATAGGATTGCAAGTATACTGGCTTTGGTAATACTGATCCAGTAGTAAAGGACATATGGGTGACATCATTAACCCCAGTCATAATCTAAGTCTCAGCAGGTGGGAGAGGATGACCCACCCCTGGGGAGATAATGGGAAATCTCAAAAGAGTGATAACAATAATCCCAAACCTGCATTTATCCCTTAGGGAAGTATGCAGATCTGGCCATTGTGACTTTAATCTTTCTCAGAAGTGCCTCCAGCTGCAGCCTTGATGCGTCCCCATCTTCTGCAGACTCCCTGGGGCCCAGCCTTGTCCAATCGCCAACTGTATTTCTCCCTAACTCGGCTGTGTACAATAGCATGACCTCCATGAATTCCAAGCCAGAGTGGGCTCCAGAGTGAGCTAATCTACAGAGCGAGACCCTGTGTTCAGCAAACAGACAAACAGAACCAGCAGGAGCGGAGTCTTTGGACCACAGAGACGAATCCCCCAGAACTCTGGTGCCTTCTCAGGCTCTACTTTCAAATCCCCCATCGGCTGCCCTTGTAATCTCCGCAGTCTTGTCTACCCTCAATTCCAGGTCGCTGGGTGGTCTACAAACATTGCCTCTTCCAGTTTCTGCTGCGCTACATAGTTTTAAAATTCGTTGACACTTTCTTTTCATAAACCTTCAGCCTTGTAGAAAAGTTGAAAGAATAGCGCGCATCTTGATCACTCTTCACCCAGATCGCTCAGACGCCAGCATCTTGTCACCTGTGGCTTATCTCTTCTGACTCCTTTGTTTTTCCTGAGCCTTTGGAGAGTCCTTTGCAGATAGACTTCCTGTGCTGCTTCAGTTTCCTGAGCATCTGCTCACGGGAAGGATTTCTCGTGCGCAAGGGAGCGCAGTGCAGAGATCAACGTCAGGAAACTCACGTGTGTAGTGCTGTGACCTAACCAAGATGTTGTTCAGACATCCCCACTTTGTCCCGGGTGTGGTAGCACATGCCTGTAATTCTAGCTCTCGGGAGGCTGAGGCAGGAGGATCACCGAGTTCAAGCCAAGTGAGCTACTACTAAGACCCTGCCTCAAAAAAAAAGACCTCTCCAACTGTCATGCCTCTTTGGTCTCCTTTACTCCAGACAAGTTCCTCAACCTTTGTCTTAGT
The DNA here is from genome assembly GCF_000260255.1 of Octodon degus. Taxonomy (NCBI): domain Eukaryota; kingdom Metazoa; phylum Chordata; class Mammalia; order Rodentia; family Octodontidae; genus Octodon; species Octodon degus. The sequence continues at coordinate 25,587,213 of NW_004524589.1, read as the reverse complement.
TGTGACATCCTGGGCCAGGATCTTGCTTTGTAGCCCAGCCAGGCCTTGCTCACCCTGCCTCAGCCTCCCACGTGCTGGGAATTGAGGCTGGGCCACCACGGACTGGCTTTGACTTGGCAGTGTTGGGGTACGTGTCAGCTTTCCGGCAGACCATGCATCTGCTGAGAACTGCTCTGACCCCCTCCCCGCTGGTTTCTCAGAGCTCTGGTGGACCTAAGTAGCCCTCGCTACGACTTCTTCTCCCTCTCCAGTTTTGTCTTCCAGCCCGCCTCTTGGTAGCTGTGACACTTGACCTCTCTGTGCAACGTGTTCTCTGTCTCTAGAGGGAGGAAATGTCCGTCCATCGTGGTGGGGGCAAGCGGCACTTTGGAGAGGAGTTCGCTGGGAAGCTTCACCTTCTCACCCCAGCCCTGGGTCTCCCTGGCATGTCGCACGCCCTCACCCAGCTGGCTCTGAAGTGGGGATCTGGGTGCTCGTCACATGGCTGATGGCTTCATCCCGCTCCTTGCTGCACTTGAAGCATCTAAGGCGTCTTCCGCACGGTCTCTCCCTACTGCATCGTCTCCACTTCTGAGCCCAGGCCCACCGCTGGCCCGGCGTGCAGCACCGCCCAGGGCCTTTCCTGCCCTGCAGGTCTCCTGACTGAGGTCATCATTGTCCCCACAGCCTAGCCGAGGAAATGGTAGAGCCCAGGACTTCTGAGCCTGAGACCTGGAATCTGCTCACAAACGGATCTTCTGGAACATAAGTCAAAATCGCAATTCTCTACTAACTTCAAGTCTCTGCTCAACATTATCTAGCCTCATAGACCCTTAATAATTTACTTAATAATTTCTGACTTCTTTTTCCTTCTGGATTATTGTGTAATTCCTGATTTTCGCTATCCCAACACGTCCACTGCCCCTGCCGTGCCCCCCCCCCCATGTGAATCCCGTGTTCCTCCCATTTCTCCCAGTCCTTGATAAAAATATTAAGCAGGAAGGGCCTGGCCTGGTGGCGCACGCCTGTAGGACCAGCCACTCAGGAGGCTGAGGCAGGAGGCAGGAGTAACGTTAGGAGTTAAAGACCAGCCTGGGCTACAAAGTGAGCTCAAGGACAGCCTGAACTGCATTGTGAGACCCTGTCTCAAAAAGACAAAAAAAAAAAAAAAAAAAAGCAGGAAGAGCCTGTAATTCCAGGAAGCAGGAACATTGCTTCAAATTCAAATCCAGCCTGGGCTACTTAATGAGTTCAAGGCCAGCCCTGACTAAATAGCAAGACCCTGTCTCAAAAAAATAATAAAAGTAATTAAGGGATAAGCCAACAGGGAGCTCCGCAGTGAATGGCAAACATTTCCTTCTAGGTTGAAATCACTCTCGTGCACTGTTTTTTGAAACAAGCTGCAAGAAAATGTTTCTGCTTGGTGGGCTGATTCCGGGGTCACTACCTCTTCCACAGGAATAACTAGGGACAGTTTCTCTTCTCGCCTCTGGTGTTCCCTCGAGCTACCAGCGCAACCTGACTTGCCCTTATTGAAATAATATTGGCCCCTAGGGAGTAATGCTTTTCTTCTTACAAATTAACTCTTTAACACTCTATTCTAGAAACTGGGTGGGTATTGATTGCAAAATTCTAGTTCCTTTTGTTAACAAAGTCACTGACTAGGGAAGATCACTTTTTTTTTTAAGACAAGGTCCCAGCTATTATAGTTCGGGCTGGCCATGAGCTTTTGGCTCTTCCTGCCCCATCTCCCCAGTAGTAGGATTACAAGTGTGTGTTACCACCTACTCCCACCCCCCTTTGGAAAGGTCACTCCTAACCTAGATATTTCCTTTTTTAAAAGAAGAAAATAAAATATACCATTTATTAAGCTCACAGTGCTAATGGCATTATTGGTTTGGGCCAGAATCTACCATAAATATATCTGTTTTACAGGTGTGAATATGGAGCTTTGGAGAATTTTTAAAGCCTCGCCAGATAGGCTCTAAGTAGTGGAAGAGCTAGATGTATGGTTGTGAAGTCATTTTGTGCAAAGTCCTTATACTATAATTTTTTTTTTTTTTTTTTGGTGGAACCGGGGATTGAACTCAGGCCCTTGAGCTTGCCAGGGAAGCACTTATTCCACTGAGCCATCTCCCCAGCCCTATAACTTATTTTATTGATGTAGGAGAAATGAAACCCCAGACCTGAAAGGTACCTGGGACAGGTTCATGTGCTCTAAAACCAAAGAGTAAATTTTAGGAACAACAGAGGTTAAGAGCAGAATATATTTATAGGAGAAAGAAAGCTTCTGTCCTAAAGAAGGATGGGAGGAGGGCCTGAGCAGGTTGTCCCCAGGATGCTGTCTCTTGCAGGGAATTTTATAGAGGAAAACCATGCAGTGAGGCAGGTCTAAGGTGGTGGAGAAGACATGGAAACTAGCCTAGGTGGGCAGGAGATGGGACAAAACTATGGACAACCAATGAGATTGCAAGCACCATTGCTCAGGTAAAATTGATTAAATCCAGTACCAAATGGGGAAGCAAGTCATGTAGCAAGCAGCCTGAATACAGGACAGGTCTCTTCCTGTTGAGGGTTAGGCTAGTGACTCTTTAGGGTCTGTCAAGGTGATTATTGCCTATATAGAATATCAATCCCTGATGCCCATCCCTAGGGAAGTATATGGCTATATTTGTTTACTCTTTTTTTTTTTTTTTTTCCTGAACTGGGGATTGAACTCAGGCCCTTGCGCTTGCCAGGGAAGCGCTTATTCCACTGAGCCATCTCCCCGGCCCCTACTCTTTTGACTTGAGGTCTGGCCCACAGCGAGGAGTGTCTGTCTCTTCCAAAGTTGCAAAGTCACCTCGTCTTCCATCTTGTCTCCCTGAGGGCCTGGCCCTGTCTGACTGTCTGTAATATTTCTATCTCATTCAGCTGCCTACAACATTATGACACTGTACTGCTGTTCACTTGTTCATTTGTACCAAATGACGTAGACCAAAAAGTGAGTTTCCCAGAAGGGTCTAACTGCCCCCTACCTGAGGACAGCACTTCCCAGCGTGTTTCAAAGGGACACCAGTTCCTGCAGTCACCTGGGGACAAAGCAGCTCTGTCAGGTATTTAACACACATCACAAGCTCCTTGATTCCCGGATTCAGAGTGGTGTGCGAGGCCCTTAGGAAAGACACTTGTTTAACTCTTGAACCAGAGTTCGCTGCACGGACAGGGTCTGTAAAAGCTGGAAGAGAATTTTTTTTTTTTCTTTTTACTCTTCAGCATCTTGAGGATGTTTATCAAGGGCAATAGTAAGGTTTAAAAACCTGTTGTAATCTGAGTGCACGCTGTCCTCTGCTGGGATGGCGCTTCTGCATGTGCAGAGGCCCTAGGGAAGAAGGGCTGAGAATTCTTAGGAATGTGCTCAGCGCCTCCAAGCCAGAGAAGGCATGCACCGAAACTCTGATTTTCTCATTTCACAGTCAGAACTCTTCCACTTAACCAGTGTCTTTGTTTTCCTGCCTTTGATCATTGTAAAAGCTTGTTGACATTTTCAAAAGAAACTTGGAGAATAGACTAGGCTGTATGAAACATGTAAGATGACCTTTATGTTACAACCGTTTTGATACTGAACACCACATTTGGAATGTGTCTTTTTCAAGTCCTTCCTTAGCATCTGCCCATCCAGGTTTCGAAAGGAGCCGGGCTGTAGCCCCTACACAGTTTGAGACTTGTGGGAAACCCTTCAGTTCCTGGAAACACCAAATTAGCCCACATCCTACCTGTTTACTCAGTGGATGTGTTTGCTCTATTTGAAGACACTTCAGAAACAACAATTGTAAAAGGGATTAGGGCTTTGATCAGAGAATCGGAATCTCCTTTGTTTGACCATGAATAATTGGTCTTTGTAATGTTAATGTCTCTGTTAAAGGAATATCAGATCTGTAAATGCACCTTAATTACAGGTGGGCAGTTTTGGAGGGAATTTTTGACAGCATTTTATGGAAGGTCTTTTTTAGTTTTCCTTTAAATCTAATTATAGTGGGAAGATTATTTTGCCAAAAAGCTATAATTATTAGTGTTTTCAGTAATGTTCACATGACTCAAAAAATGTATCTGATGGAAAAATTGGATTTATTTTAAATGTTTTATTTTCCCTATAATTCATAGAAGAAAAAGGTAATGGTTTAATTTAACAAAGATGCACTTACTAATTATGCTGGCCCCTCAAAATCCTGTTTTCCTCTGGCAATATTTAGGAGGTCTACATGGGGAGGATTGAACCTGGGGTCTCCCATAAACAAGGCAAAGGCTCTATCATTGAGCTATGGCCAGGTCCTCAGATCCTGTTTCTGAATTTGACAGTCAGCTAAATAATCCAGTCAGAATACAGGAGCATAGTATGGCAAAAGGGTCCTTTTTCTTTTTCTTTCTTTCTTTTTTTTTAAGCAAAAGTCCCCTTGTTTTTCATTTTGTTCCATTAGGTTGGGTTTCAGTTGTTGCTGTAGGAAGATGTGTGTTAGTGTGAAGAATGTTAGGTGTCGCCCAAAGAGGGAGGAAACGCGATTGCTAAAGGCAGGCAGATAGGGTGATTGACTTAGATAGGAGGAAGAATTTCTCAACCTCAGGGTGAAATCTTGTGTGGAGGTGTCATGTGAGCTGCATGCTTTATGAAATGGTGTGTGGCAAAGCCTGGCTGTGGATGGGGCCCATTCGGAGGCTGAAGTTGCAAGTGATGGACTGGGTTACAATCCCGGGCCTGCAGGGACTGCGGGCGCCCACCGCCCCCACCGAGGGCACCACCCTTGGCCCCGGTGCTGCCTTCCACCCCTAAGAGGATTATTTTCAATATTGGGAACCTCGAAACTCAGCGCTCCAAAACTCTGCTTAATTCTGAGAAAGATGTGGTTCCGACCATACTGAGTTAGCACATTCGGAGGCATTCTGTGCTCTGTTCGTTTCCCAATCGTAGTAGCCTTAGCTGTGCAGCCTAGCCTCCGTTCCAAGCAGCCTGGGGTGCAGAAAAATGCCCAGGTTTGCAGGCAGCCAGCCCCCCCCCCCCCGCCCCGCCCCAATCCCGGGCTCTGGCTCTGCGAGTGCCATCCCACACGTAGTTGTGAAGGACCCCGGGGGAGTCCGTTGTCCTCACAAAACAAAAACAAAAAAGATCCTCCGCTAGGTCGAGCAAATACAGGGAACAGGCCATCAGGAATTTAATAAGATGCCACATTTTATTTACATTTATTTGGAAGGTGGCAGGCACAACGGAACGTGGTGGCGCGTGCCTGTAATCCCAGTGCGGGGAGGCTGAGGCAGGCGATCACTACTGTAAATTTGTGAGCAGCCTAGATTACATAGTGAGTTCATGTCCCACCTGATCTACATGGGACCCTGTCTCAAACCTCCTGCCTGGCCAAAAAAAAAAAAAAAAAAAAAAAAAGATGGCACATGCATATATATGAAGACTTTTTAGAAGTACCTAACCTGTTAAAATTATCACAGGGAAAATAAGAGAAACTCCTTTGGTTAGTTCTTGACAATTAATGGAACAGAAAGGTGGTTGCAGTAAGTGGCTTTTTTTTTTCTCAGTAATGGGGAAAAGCAAATTATTAAAATGGACAAGTTATTTACGTTTGAAAATAAACTGCAACTCACACTGGGAAATTAGGTTACAGGCAGTTTTGTATTACAACATGAACATGTCATTAGTTTTAATTTTCCACAACAAAGACTTCAGGGTAATTTTCCTTCATTAGATTGGAAGTAGTTCCTCTTCTGCCGCGTTATCATTCAGCACCGCTGCCGGTAGCTTTAGAGGCTGGCTTCCAGCTTCTCTTTTTCTTGAATTGGTCAGCAGCATTGCCGTGGGCTCTGCGAGAGGGCAGGCACGGCCAGGCCTCCTGCCCCAGCAGAAGGAAGCCACCCTGCAGCCTGAAGCCGGGAGCAGGGGCGCACACCATGACCCCAGGAAGCAGGTGCAGGCCGGTGGCTCAGTGCTTCAGGGGCTGAGTGGACTCAGTGGCATTTGTCTACTATAAAACGTAGGCCACTACAGAATGATAATCAGTTACACATTAACCATAAAAGGTCATTTCTCACAGCAAATGCAAGGACTATTGATCAAGCACCATGTGTCAGTAGAAAAGGGACCCTTCGATGGGTGACACTCGTGGGGGCAGCCTCTCTAGCGGAATATGAGCAAGTCATCCTCATGCCTGGCATGACTTTAGTCCCGCGCCACATCCCACTTCACCTTTAATGGAACTGGCCCTCAGCTCCCCACCCACCACTCCCCGCAGCGGCCTTTCCTTTGCTGCGCAACCCAGGACGCTGCGCATTCAGACACTGATTAATCAATTGATGTTAATAGTGAAATTAAAAAAAAATTAAAAATAAATAATGGATTCACTGGTGTTACAAAGCTTCCTATGGAAATTGTTTCCCAGTGTGAAAAGCTGTGGTTTATTTTCAAACTTAAATGACTTTTCTATGTAACCTTATCTTCCGGGCACTTCCTGCAAACTTTATAGATTATGCAATCGAGCTCATAAATATAGGTACAAGTTAACTTGAATGGTTCAAACCTGGAGTTAACCACATACATGTAGTTAAAACTTTATCACTTTCTATCATAAACCTCTCCCTTTTCTTTAAGAGATTGACGACGCTATCATAAAAATATGTTATTGCTTATATCTCTGCAAAACATGAGTTCCTCAGAAGTGACTTACGGGCCTGCACCAAGGGGCTGTGAGCTAGAGCTCCACAGCAGTGCAACGCGTGTGCGGTGACATGGCAGGGCGGCCCCCGTGTACTGATTTCACAGGGTTGAGTGGGCACTGGTATAAATTAATCCTGTTTTATTATAATTTATTGTTGGAGACAGATTCCTATGTATTTTAGGCTGGCCTCAATTCACTATGCAACCCAGGCTGGCTTTGAACTCATGGTAGCCTCTTGCCTCAGCTTCCCAAGTGCTGGGATTACAGCCATGTGACACCACATCTGGCTGGCTGGCTGCCTTGTTTGTTTGCTTTCTTCTTTCTTTCTTTCTTTCTTTCTTTCTTTCTTTCTTTCTTTCTTTCTTTCTAGATTATGTTATAGTTTCTATAAGTTAGAAACTCACAAAGATAATTTCTTAATACCCTGCATCCACACTGTAGGATATAATTTAAAAAAAAAAAAAAGTCTCTACCGTCAGCAGCTCAGAATCGTCAGTCAGTGTCTGCGATATAGCTCCATTTCACAGCGTAGTTGCGGAGATCTGATTCTTTCAATTTTTCTGTCCAATTTTGGTTGAATATCTGTATAGGAAATTTCAAATATTTGATTAAGAATAATCATTTTCAGCTGGGCACGGTGGCACACACCTGTAATCCCAACACTCAGGAGGCAGTGACAGAAGGATTATGGCAAGTTTGAGCTCACCCTGGGGTCCATAGTGAGTCCCCCAAAAAGAAAAATATACTACTTATACACTTTCCTTGTTTATTTAGTGAGTAAAATAGTGAGTAAATTGAAATGAAGTAGTGAATAAACATATTAAAATGAATGCCTCGGGGCTGGAGAGATGGCTCAGTGGTCTAAAGCACCTACTTGAAACAAGCTTGGCAAAGCACAGGGACCACGGTTCAATCCCCCAGCACCACATGCCAGTCAGCCCCGCCCCCTGGTGGGCTGAGCTGGCCAACACACAATAAATAAATATAATAAATAAAAATAAATAAATAATTTAAAAAAATGAATGCCTCTAATATCACATTATAAATAGCCAAGAGCAGTGGTGCAGGCCTGTAATCCCTGCACTTGGGAGGCTGAGGCAGGAAGATCATTTCAAGTTTGAGACCATCCAAGGCTACAAAGTGAGCTCAGGGCCAACCTGAACTTCATAGTGAGACCCTGTTTCAAAAAGGAAAAAAAAAATGGGCGGGGAGGTCTTAATTGTGGGATTTTCACAGGTACTTGTAACAGTTTGATCAAACCTGCCTCCAGGCCCCACCCCCTTCTCCAATAAGCTCTCCTAAATTTTATTTATTTATCTTTATGTGTAAGAAACTTTACTAAGGGAGAGACAGCTCCTGAGAAACAGAGGGGAGCCCACAAAACGGGTTCCCATGGACTCCACTTTACACAGGTAGAGACAAAATCAAGAGCAAGGTACAAAATCATAACCAACCAATGAGATTACGAGTGTGGCCGCTTAGGTAATATTGACCCAATGGGGAAGCAGGTCACGTAGCAAGTGCACTTGGAGGCTATCATTAACCTTGCTGAACAATGCAGGGTCTTATCTTTAGACTTTTTGTTTGTTTGTTTGTTGGAGAGAGGGTCTCTCTACCTGTCCATGCTGGCCTCAAACTCACTATGATCCTGCTGCCTTAGCCTCCCGTGTGCTGGGATCACAGATGTGCGCCACCACTCTGCTAAGTTCATTATTCTTTATAACTAATATGTACCAATTTTTATTTATTTATTTATTTTGGTGAGGGTTTGTTTGTTTGTTTGTTTAGATGAGGGTCTCACTATGTAGCCCAGGCTGGCCTTGAACTGGTGGCAATCCTGCCTTGGACTCCCCAGTACTGGGATCACAGGCATGTGCCCCCACACCCAGTTTCTGATTTTAGTCTTAGTGGGTTCAGTTCTAGGCTTGGCCTTACTTTTAGCCTTAGGAGAAGCTGGCCCACCCTAACGCAATATTGGTTTATTGATATGGGAAATCTCAAAAGGGTAGCACCAAGCTTCTCCAGCTCCTTTTGTCCCTTAGGGAAGTATGCAGATCTGGCCATTGTGATCTAATCTTGGTCAGCTGTGCCTCCAGCCACCATTCCGGTGCCTTCTCATCCCACATGCTCACTCCTAGGGCCCAGCCCTGTCTCACTGCCTATAATACCTTCGCCTACCTCTGTTGCCTATAGTATTCATCCCCCTCAAGATGTACCCCTACCTGCCATGAGAGCAAAGGGTTCAAGATCATCCTGGCTACTTCTTGCTGAAAGGGGTTGCATCTGAGGGCTGTGGGGACGCTGCCCTAAGGGTCTGTTGAAAGTGGATCTCAGCCTTGTAGTTATCTGGTCCTGCCCCCCCCCCCCCATGACACAGGACCTCCAAATGATACTGGGGAGATAAGGTAACTCCCAACCTGCTAATGTCTGGTACACCCGACCCTGTTCCCCAAAATAGATGAATTCTGAGAAACAACGAGGGCTAAGTTTTTTCCTTTTTTTTTTTTTTTTTTGTACTAGGAATAGAACTCAGGACCTTGCCCTTACCAGGCAGGCTCAGTGCCACTGAGCTACATTTGCAGCCTCCTTGGAGGGTAAAGTAGGAAATTTTATTCTCTCCCCTGAGAGACAGGAGGGGAAACAAAAAGTGAGTGGCCACCTATTTTTCTTTTCTTTTTTTTGTGTGTTTTTTTTGAGGCATGGTCTGGCTATGCAGCCCAGGTTGGCCTTGAACTCATGGCAATCCTCCTGCCTCAGCCTCCTGAGTGCTGCAATATATGCATAATATATATTTTCAGACTGAGTCTCACTGTATAGCCCAGGCCAGCCTCAAGCTCAAAACCACAGTTTCAGCCTCCTAAGCACTAGGCTTCTACTTGTGCCCCTCCCCCACACCCATCTCTTGATTTGCATTTTACCAACATTATGAAACTTTTGGTTCCCCTGAAACCTCCCTGACTTTTCGCTTTTTGTGTAGCGGTCACATGTAGACACTATTCCATAGCCTTTGCAATATAATATGCATATCCCGCTTTGGAGGGAGGCTGGGAAAGTTTTCATGTTTATCAGCTGCTTGTTTTTGTTTTTAGTGAATTAACCTCTGTGTCATCATTCCCAGTGATCTTGGCTGCAATCCCATTTTTCGTTTTTTTTTTTTTTTTTAAATTTTTGTTGCTGGCTCAGCCCACCCTGGGAGGAAGCTGGCACGGTATGTGGTACCAGGGATTGAACCCTGGTCCCTGCACAAGCTTGATTAAGCAGGTGCTTTAGACCACTGAGCTGTCTCACCAGCCCAATCGTTTTTTTTTTTACTTAATAGCTTGTCTAAATAGACACCAAATGAGACCAGAGAGGTGGTGCATGCCTGTAATCCCAGCACTCAGGAGGTTGAGACAGGAGGATCACTGCGAGTTCAAGACCGGCCTGAGGGTTTACAAAAGTGAGCACAGGGCCAGCTGGAACTGTGTAACAAGACCCTGCCACATCTCAAAAAAAAAAAAAAAAAAAAGGAATAAATATATACACTGACATATAACCGAGTGTGTTGATGGAGATTATCTCCACTTAAACTTTAGGATGTCTTTTAGCATTTTTGCTCTTAATTCTTCATTGCACTTACTTGCCTCTGGCTAGTCACTGTCAGCAAGCAAGGGTCCCTGACCTTTCAGCTGCCCGGCCCTGATTTACCAGGCTCGCTGTTCGGAGCTCTCAGGCCTTACCCAGTGCGCACACTTCTACGGCGCAGGGAGTTGGGCTTGGTCAGTGACCAGGCGACACACCCCACCCAGCCCAGTTGGCTTTGCCCTCAGCCACGCCAGGCCATGCCTGGCTTCCTGTCCTCTCCAGTCTTCTATTTTGCCCTTGCATACCCTTCTGCTTCTCCAAGGACCATGTGGTCACCGCCCCTTCGCCACAGGACAGGCACTGTGCATCTCCGGGGCTCTGGTGCCTCGCTCTCGGGAGCTCCCAGGGCGGGATTCTGCATTTGGGGCCGTGGCACTGGAGCATAGCCCGGGCCTTCCCCTGCGCCGAAGCTGCAGCCCTTTCTGGCACAGGGTGGAATGCCCAGATTGGGGTTCAACTTGTGGTCTCTGCCTCAGCCGCCCACAGTGCTGGGATAACAAGTGTACACTACTTACTGTTCCAGCAAAATTCTGACAAAGTATTCGCTACTGTTTTGTTTTGTTTTTTTCGCTACTGTTTTAAAAAGATTTTTACCGAAAAGTTTTAATTTATCCCTTCTCTCCACTCATGCTGACTATGAAAACTTTGCAGGGTATTTCTTACATGTATTTGCTTTGTGCATGCATAACCTGTCTTCCTCTGCCTCTTGTCTTTAGGCCACTCAGCCACCTGTTCACAATGAAGCCGTGACTCAGACTGGTTTTCTCCGAATTACCTGATGGCTCGAACTACATAGGGTGGGCCCTGTGGACCACATAGTGAGACCCTGTCTCAAAGTACAAAAAAAAAAAAAAAAAAAAAAAAAAAAAACAAGTTTCTCTGGTGGCATAAAGGCAGATGTAGCATCTTCCTAGTTGAGAGGTCAGCTCTCTAAGGCTCGGCGGGAGCCCTGGCCTGAGAGTGATGCCACGCCTCCTCAAGTTGCCTCCTCAGACGTGTCACAGGGCCGCGCATCGGGTGTCGCAGAGGGACCGTGGCTTTACCATGGCAGTGTTTCGGCTTGTTTTTATTTGGGGGGATTAAAAGAAAAATCTATACGGGCTTGGGTTATACTGTGTACAGGCACAGATTCGCTATGGTGAATGTGATCATCATATATACCTAAAATGTACTAATACAATTAAAAATAAAAGAAAAGGAAAAATCTAATTATAAGTCAAAACCTAATTAAAGTGAAATTGAAACTTTGTGTGTCAGGTTGGTCTTATTAGTACAACTGCTTAAACAATGCTTGCTTTTAACCTTGTATTTGACTTATTTATTGTTTTTTTTTTAGATAGGGTTTTACTGTGTAGTTCAGGCTTGCCTTAAACGCAGTCTGAAACCCAGGGTGGCCTCAAACTCACAGCAATCCTCCTGCCTCAGCCTCCCAAGTGCTAGGATTAGAGGCATATTTTTTGTTTGTTTTGTTTTGCTTTATTTTGTTTTGTTTGAGACAGGAGCTTACTAGTAGTTGCTTGAAAGATACTTGCAGAAGGCATAACATTTTACTTGAAAACATTCAGGATATACCACCTAAAGAAGGATACTGACCTATGTAGCCAGTTATATTTTCAACTTTAGATGTCAACGCCGTGCACGCTGTGTTCTGCTATACATGCTTCATACCTGGCTTTTCCCTAGAATCCAGGCATGTTCCATGGCCTGGATCTCATGGGGACCTGGCCTTTGCTAGTACGTCCCCTCCAGCCAGGCCTGGTGTAGAAGGCGGGCGAGGCTGGGCTCACCATCCCTTGGGCCACCTGGGCGGCCCATCAGCTCCTGCTGGCAGTGCAGAGGCCTGGCTCCATCACCTGCACAGGCTGGCTTCTGGGAGCCTCCATCGTCCCGTGTGCCCTCTTCTAAGGAGGTGGCCCTGCAGGAGGCACCTGGAGACGGGAAGGGGCCTGCACCTTCTCAAAATGCCATCTGAGTGCCAATGGATCAGGCCGAAGTCCACCATACTTTGGTCGCAGAGGGAGACTTCCCTCACTCTTCCCTTAACCTTTAGATGGTCTGTAAGTCTACTCTCTATTGTTGGAACTGGGAACTTTAAGAAGAAAGGAAGTGGCAGCCATGTAGCTCAGTGGCAGCCTCAGGCTTAGCACATCCGAGGCCCTGGTTCAATCCTTAGTCCCAAGAGAATCAAGTCACAAAAAGGGAGCAGGGAGACCCAGTCCTAGCCCAGGTCCGGAATTTCTGCCGAGTTCCAGGAACCCCCAGACCCAATCCTAGCCCAGGTCCGCAGCGGGAAGGAGCTGAGCACAGCAGCCATACCTAAGCCAGACGCAGCTGGATAACTCCAAAATCTGTAGAGCTCCACCTGAACTTCAGTACGTGTGAAGGTTATAACTACAGCAAAGATCTACAACAAAGGGCAAAAGGGAGCAGGGTTGGAGTCTTTGGTGGTGGTTGGTTCTTTGAGACAGGATCTCATGGGGTGGCAGAGGCTCCCTGAAGCCAGGTGCTGGCACGGCCCTTCCTGGCTTCAGCCCAGCTCTCGGCTCAGGTCCTGCAGGCCCGGGAAAGCACAGTCACTGTGGGGCACCAGGCAGGGCTGGGGGCTGCGTTCACAATATGGTAGCTGGTGTCCCTGAAGAACAGGAGCAGGAGCTAGAGAGAACATGGAGAGACAGGAAGCAAGGGAGATTCCTCCACACATACCCCAAAGCAAGGTGGGGGCACACCTATAATCACTATGCTGTAAGAGGCTGAGGTAGGAGGATGGAACATCCAAACAACTTGGGCATCTTAGTGACTTATTGAGACCCTGGCTCAAAATTTAATTTTTTTTTTTTCCAGTGTTTTTGAGACAGGATCTTCCTATGTAGTGCAAGCTGAACTTGAGCTCACTTCGTGGGCCAGGGTGGCCTCAAGCTTGCAATGACCCTTCTGCCTCAGCCTGGGATTACAGTACCACAAAATAAACAAAACCAGAAAAACAAACAAAAAACGTATTTGTTTTTGTGGTGCTGGGAATCAAACTCAGGGTCCTAATCCATGCTAAGCATATTCTCTATTACTGAGGTACCTGCCCTGCCCAAACATCCATTGACTGATTGATAGATTGATCATTTTTTGAAGACCAGGTCTTGCTATTTATTCTAGGCCAGTTTTGGATTCACTATGCAGTCCAGGTTGGTCCTTTTTTTTTTTTTTTTGGTGGTACCAGGGATTGATTGAACTCAGGATATTGCAGTTGCTGGCAAGCACTTACTCCACGGAGCTATTTCCCTGGCCCCAAGGTTGATCTTAAGCTTGCTGAGCTCCTCCTGCCTCAGCCTCTCTAGTGCTGGGATTACAGATGGCAGCCATCGTGCCTGGCTCACAGATTCTCATTTTTAATTTTTTTAATTAACTAATTTATTTATTGTCTTTTTGCATTGTCTCACTATGCATATCAAGCTGGCCTTGAGCTCACTTTGTAACCCACACTGGTCTCAACTTGCAATGATCCTCCTGTCTCAGCCTCCTGATTGCCAGGATTACAGGTGTGTGCTGTCGTGCCCAGCTCACAAATTCTTATTTTTAATTTTACACTTAATATCCATGAAGACTAAAACCGAATGCACCAAACACGGATTGGCTGTTTCCTGTGGGGTGCTTTCCATAGAGGCAGCCTGGAGGGGGGGGCACAAAGGCCATTTATCCCCTGCATAGGCAAGCAAGGAGGTAAGAGGTGATAGGAAGTGCCTTACTAAGGACACAAAGTTAATGCATAAAAGAAGAAAGCTGAGGAGGGTAATTCTCTCCTGATAGTGTACGGTGACCCGGTGACCCGCAGAGAAGATGTGACTTTGATGTGGCCTGCCATAGGGCACACGGCTCCATGTCCCTGGCTGCTTGGAGCTTCTGCCAGTACCTGGGGCCTCTGAAGCCCCTTGGGCACACTCGTGGACTGGCCCGAGGTGGGGGTGGGGCCTGGTCGGAGGTGGCGGCCCCTGGGGGCGGGGCTGAGGTCCAGCTCCTCCCATGACCCCTTTCTGCTTCCCAACCCTGCCATGGACTGTTGCTTCTCCACGATGCTTCTCCGTCATGGCAGCCTGCCTGGGAGCCAGCCCACCTTGGACTGAGCCAAATAAACCTTCTTCCCTTTAAACTGCATGTCAGGTTCTGTGTCTCAGCACCAAGAACGATAACGCCGTACCAAACTCTGGATATGCTATGCCTTTTGTCTACGTGCTGATAGGCAACGTGCTGATATGCCTCTGATAAAGATTAATTTATAACTTGGGCACAGCAAAAGATTAATAAAAATAAGCAATAAGAAAACAGAATATTCAGCTCAGCGGACTAATGTGCCTGCTTAGGCAGAGTGCAGGGGCCAGGGTTCGATCCCTGGCCTGCCCTGCCGGCCCCGCCCTCGCGAGACTGTATGGTGGCCCGCACCTGTAATTCCAGTGCTTGGGAGGCTGAAAACAGGAGGATCACCACGAGTCTGATCTATGTAGTGAGACCATGAACACCCTTTATACTCTGCACCAAATAACAAAGTGAACAAAAAAACCCCCAGAATATTCATAACAATCTACTACAATAAAACTTATAGGGATGCCATCTCTCTGTCTCCAGAGGCCTCATTTTCCTGTCACCTTCTCCTTGAAAGGCAGCACTGTGGAGCTTCCCTTTGGCGGGCCTGAGTCTCCATCACCTTCCTCTCGCACTTCAGGATCATCCCTTAGGACAGGCGGGTCTCCTGGTGTACGCAGGCACTGCAGTACGGAAGCTGGCTAACTGCTGCCCAGCAAGCAGGTAGTGCACCCAGCGTGGGTGGACACTCTGGCCCAAGAATGGCGACCTCCCAGGGCAGGGAGTCATCATTGATATGCAAGATCTCACCATGCTGCTCAGAACAGGGCATACTTTAAAATTTAGGAATTCTTCTTGGAATTTTCTCTCAATATTTTTGGACCACAACTGACCATGGTAACTGAAACAGCAGAGTGAACAGATTTTTTCAGGTGAGGAGGTGAGTACACTAGCATATGTGGTCAATGAAAAGTGTTATCAGTGGAGAAAAAACAGAGACTTCTGAGAAATTATAAATAATCCTGTAAGGTTAGAATCATCGTTCATGGAGGAAGAGGAGAGGGGCTGGAGATGTGGCTCAGGGGAAGAGTTCTTGCCTTGCAGGCATAATGTCCCGGGTACACATCTCTAATTCCAGTGCTCTGGAAGGCTGAGGGCCGAGGCAGGAGGATCACAAGTTCAAACACAGCCGGGGAAACTTAGGAAGCAAGACACTGTCTCAAAATAAATAAATAAATTAAATTAAAAAAAATAAAAATAAATAGGCCTGGTGAAAAGTGTAAGATGCATAGATACTTAAAGCTCCATCGAGTTTACACGCATCTTTAAAGAGGTGTGATGTTGAATTCTAAAATTCCACCCCTGGACCTCACCCACAGGCTTCCACAGTAATGGGGCTCGGAGAAACCTCGGGACAACGCTGGAGGCTGGGGTGGAGAACGAGGTTGTTGGAAGGCTGTGCGCTGTCCTTAGAGGCCCTTTCGCATCTTCGGAATTATTTTAGAATTCAACACCACACCTCTTTTAAGATGTAAACTCGATGGAGCTTTAAGTATCTATGCATCTTACACTTTTTACCATGAGAAGTAAAGCATCGAAGTAAAATGAGAAACCCATAGTAACAGAGCCTTGTACATGAATTCTTGCTGACCACTTATAAAATGCATTAAAGCATGTGCGTGCGTGCGTGCGTGCGTGCGTGCGTGTGTGTGTGTGTGTGTCTTTTTCAGACAGTCTTGCTATGTAGTTCAAGCTGGCCTTGAGCTCACTTTGTAACTCAGGCTGGTCTCAAACTCACAATGATCCTCCTGCATCAGCCTCCCCGAGTGCTGGGATTACAGATGTGCACTACCACACCTGACTTTTTTTTTTGAAACAGGGTCTCACATTATAGTGTAGGCTGGCCCTGAACTCACTATGTAGGCCAGGCTGACCTTGTACTCACTTAGATCCTCCTGCCTCAGTCTCCTGAGTGCTGGGATCACAGGCATGCACCACCACACCCAGGTAGAGCATGTTTATATTTACATTCAAAACATTCCACTTTTCTAATTGCTAGTTCCCCTTGTGATTGCTCTTCAGCTTCTTTATTCTGCAGTGGATCCTGAAAATCTAGTATATAATTTCCTAGCAAAAGGTGTTAGAAAGTTGTAGCTGCCTTTGGTGGTTTTGATTGGGAAATCTTTTTTTTTTTTGGAAATCATTTCTATCATCACTAACAATTCCAATTAACCCTGTCAGTAAAAGGTAATATTTACATTTTTATTCAAAATATTTATTTAGTTATTTTTCTTTTAGGGGACAGGGTCTTATTATGCTGTTCAGGCTGACAAGTGGGGTCCTGGAGCTCACTTTATAGCTCAGCTGGGTGTGGTGGCACAGGCCTGTAATCCCAGCACTCAGGAGGCTGAGGCAGGAGGATCTAAGTGAGTTCAAGACCATCCTGGGCTACAAAGTGAGATTAAGGCCATTTTGAGATGCATAGTGAGATCTCAAAAGGAAAAAACAAACTTTGTAGCTCAAGCTAGTCTTGAACTTCCAACTATTATCCTGCCTCAGCCTCCCACATGCTGGGATTATAGGTGTGCCAACACCACACCCAGGTAAAGTATTTATTCTGGCATTGAGTATGGTGGAAATAGCCTTATAATCCCAGCACTGTAAAGGCTGAGACAGGAGGATCACAAATTCCAGCCCAGCCTGGGCAATTTAGCAAGACCCTGTCTCAAAAAAAAAATAAATAAATAAATACATAAAAAGAGGAAGCGGGTGTAGCTCAGTAAGATGGTCTGGGGTCAGTCCACAGTAGGCCTAGATGGACAGAGAGACAGATATATTTGAGATAGATGTTTACATACATATCCTAAGCACAAATGGAATGACATAGCAATTTTAGAAAGCTTAACAATACTGAGAAGCATAAAGAAATAAAAAAACTTCCTAATTTGCTCATCCATTGATAGCCACCAAAATACATTTTTAGGGGCTGGGGAGAGCTCAGTAGAATAAGTGTTTGCCTGGCAAACACAAGGTTCTAAGTTCAAACCCCAGTACTGAAAAAAAAAAAAATTCTTGTTTTGAATTTTCTCTTCATCTTTATGAGGGCATGTTTGTGAACCCCTGTCTTTTGCTTCATATATCACAAGTGTTTTCCCATGTCACTAATTTTTTTTTTCTAAATATTTCTTGAACATTATAATTGTAGTCTGGGCATCATGGCACGTGCCTCTAATCGCAGCACTTGGGATGCTGAGGCAGGAGGATGGTTGCAAGTTCAAGACTAGCCTGTGAGCTCAAGGCCAGCCTGAACTGCATAGCCAGACCCTGTCTCAAAAAGCAAAAATAAATCAATTAATAAATTAAAAAACAAAGAAATCCACACAATATAATTATTGGTAGTAGAACAGTAGCTACTCCAATGTTGTTGGGTACCTAGGTTACTTTCAATTTTATATATAAATATATATTTATGTTTCCTAGAGGACTCATTTGTTATTTATGTATTTGTGTACAAATGTATTTATGTATGTATGTACATATTTATTTATTGAGACTGAGTCTAGGTAGCTACATAGATCAGGCTGGCCTTGAACTCACTGTGTAGCCCAACCCAAGATCTCTCTCTCTCTCTCTCTCTCTCTCTCTCTCTCTCTCTCTCTCTCTCTCCCCTCCCCCCCATAGGATCTCATTATGTAGTTCAGGCTGGCCTTGAACTCACAGTGGTCCTCCTGCTCAGCCTCCCACGTGCAGGAATTACATGTGTGTACCATCACACCCGTCTAATTTTCAGGGTTTCATCTACATTTAGCTTTGTTCAGATTTACTGCCAAGCTGTCTTTGCTGAAAGTTGGGTAAGTAACCAACAACATTTCTCACAGGACACAGAACCTAAAAGGGTGTTTCCTGGGGTCTGCCTGCACTCTGCAGCCTGGCATTCCTACTGCTTCTGTCACAACAGGACAGTGATTGGCTCCAGCACTGCTCATTGTGATGTGGAAGACAGACCTCCCTAGGGTTCTAGGAGCCATCAGCATCCCCGCCTCAGTTCGGGGTTTTTCTGTTTCCACTACCATGTTTAGAGCCAGAGTTCAAGTACTGTCCAGTTTAAATTACTGGACGGCCTTCCTCTAACTCAGTTCAAGGCATTTATATTGATGTTATTTTTGTTGCTTTTTGTATTAACGAAGTGGAAAAAAGCAATCTCTGTCTCCCAAAAAGGTAAAACTACTTTTTTTTTTTTTTTTTTTTTTTTTTGGTATATTGTTGCTTTAAGATTAGACTAGATAAATTACATTTAGAATAAGTGAATTATGGGAGCTTTATGAAGTATTTCATGAAGAACACATTTAAATCCAAAGTTATATATAAAATTTATTGCTCGGTAACTAGGGGTACTGAGGCAGGAGGGTGGCTGCAAGTTCGAGACCAGCTTTGGCTACAAAGTGAACTGCATAACGAGACCCTTTACCAAAAAAAAAAAAAAAAAAAAAAAAAAAAAAAAAAAAAAAAAGAAGAACTAGGGGTAAAAACAAGAGAAAAGACGGAGTTGTTTTCTTATTAAGACATCTTTTCAGTTTATTAAAAAAGAGAGGTAGTAAAATTAAATATTTTAATTGCAATTTAAATTACATATTTTTCATCACAGGGGAATGAACAGCATATTTTTCTCTCATCTCTTAATCTTTTGAATCAAAATGCTTCAAATTCTGACTACTCTCAATAGAAGCTTCTATTTATTGTATTATTTTCTCAATGACCGTTTTTTTCATGTGTGACTTCAAATAGTTTGTTATTAATGAAAAATCAAAAAAAGATTGAAGATGTGAAATGCTTCAGAGGACAGTCATTATCTTGTTCCCACTGACTCAGAGTCTAACCGAGTGCACACAGTGAATATAAAAGTTACTTTGAATTAAATCATCTTAGCCCAGAGAAGAGTGCATTCTCTTATCAAAAATGACTTCTCCCTAATTTTGGGCTTTTTTGTGGCCTGGTGTCACCTGGTCATTTGATCCTGATTGTCTGAAAGGGAACGTGGTGTGGCTCTGGTCCGGCCCAAAGCCCAAGAGAATGAGATTCAGTTGACTGCTGGTTGGGAGTCCCTACTCTCCACTTTTCTCCATGTCTGCCACCACTGCCTATCTGCGTCCCCTGTGCCGAGCTTGTGTGAACGTGGCCTCCGCGACTGCCTCCTGCGTGCCGCATCTCATCATTCAGAAGCTATTTATCTATTTTTTCCACGGCCTCCTTCGACCCCCGCCCCCTCAGGGCTGGGTGCCGGCTGACCCCCACACATTCGGGCGTATTTATTCCCGTAAAGATAGTGACACTTAGGGTTTATTCTAAGACTAAATCTGTGTTGCCAGTGACTAAGGACTTAAGCATGCACCCTGCTTCCACGCTCGCTTCCCCTCCTACCTATCTGGACTGCCCCACATTTTTCCTTCTTGCCTGCAGAAGCCCCTGTGCTGGCAGAGCTCGGCTCACACACCACTGCCAGGCCACTAATTGATTCTGAAACCTGACATTTGTTTTTTGTTTTCTCCCATCTTCCCCTAATGGTACAGCACTACTAAGCAGGAAGGAATGCAAAGAACTAGAAAGTTCAAAGTAATTGAAGATCTGTCCATTCCCACTGCCTGGCTTCAGGCCAGCGTAGAACCTGGAACATTTGAAAAATAGTTATCAAGTTTTAACCCTTTTTGTTAAGTCAAAGCAAGATTGCAGCTGTAACATTAGTGTGAAGAGCAACAGCGAGGAAGCCTAGTGGAGCATGTTCTTTATATGCTCGGAAATGCATGGCGAACATCTCAGAAAAGGATTACTTTCCAATTTCCATGCAACTGTACAGGACTGAACTGGTTATTTGCTGTGAGTGTGCAAACCTGGGTATTTCAGAGAAACCATTGCTTAAGGGTGGCAGTCTTATTTCATGAGTCTTTCTGCTAGACATGAAAGTTAAATAAATCTGTTGTATTTGAGTAAAGAGAGCAGAACAGAAGTAGATTTCTAAAAAGTATAAATGCATTAGCTATATCGGCCTAACCACAGCCAGGTTCATATCTGGATTCATTTAAGAAAAATGGAAATGTGAAAAAATTAACAAGACTATAAAAATATGTCATCATAAGCTTATCAAATAGTTGTGTGAGTCTTTTTTTTTTTTTTTTTAGTTTTGTTTTCTAACAATACACAGTTTTGTAAATGAAAGCATGTTAAAAGCTGGTGTGAAATTTAGAAGCATTTCCAGGGAAAGAAATGGATCTTATTGCAGAAAAAATTGGGGTGGAAATACAGACCACTAAAGCTGAGGTACAAAAAAAAAAAAAATACAAAAGAAAGATCAAAATATCGAACTATTTAAAAGCAAACTAACTTAAAAGCAAATTAAAATACAGATAGGTATCAAGTGGTGCTAACTCTAAGGTTTAGGTTAAAGTTGAAACAGCACAAAAATTCTATTAAGAATCTCTGTATTACACGATCAAGTGATTTTGTTAAGATTAAAAGCCTTTGAAAGATCAATTTTGTAAAAAAGTTATATTAAGTATAGAACCTATTTTTTAAGCTGCTTAATTACACAGTTGAGTTTAATGTTAGAGAAAATTGGGCTAGCTTTTTAAAGACGAAAATGGGCAGCGTGAGAGTGTTTACTTAGAAAAAAAGTTTGTAAAAATACTTATGAAATAAATAATACTTTGGTAACATGAAAGTAGTCATCAAGCGTTCTGCTGAAAGCAGTGATCACAGCTATAAAAATGAATCATGTACTAACAGGAAGAGAAGGAAAAGGAGGAAAAAAAAATCTAGTTTACGACATAATTTTACCTTTTCTAAATAAATACATCTAATCTTTTACGTGCGTATTAACTCATCCACTTGGAAAAAGAAACCCATACCTTTGACAAACGTACTCTTTGAAGGGAAATTTTGCCAAGAACTTTTAAAAAGCCGTTTCATTATGATATGGGTCCAACGCTGCTGTCCATGTACAGTGTCTAATGGTAAAGTGTGCTGTCGGCGTATGTACATACGGAGTAATATTACAGGCATTTTTATTGCAGTTTATTGTTCCGGCTTCCCAATAAGCCAGATAAAATCATGTACAAGAACATTAAGGATTAAGGAAAGTGGTTTCCTTTGGCGATTGCTGGCAAAAATTCCCCCTCCTATTATAAAAACATGGTGAATGGACAATGATATATTTGCCTATTACTTTCCTACAAATTGAGATCCCTAGTTTTCAGGGGTGCTGCGTATCTAATGTTTGCAGGCATACTTGGCTGTCTTTTCGTAGGAAAAGGTGTCACAGTACTAGGTAAATGTGCTACGTTTCTCTTCTGTAAATAGTATTAAACTCCATTTTCCCGAACATACAGTGCTAGCAAAAAATAAGTCAGAGATGTAATGTCTATTTAAATACACATTTGTGCTAGTTACTGCTTAAATTAGATTCCACACTTTGGCTAGAATCGACATGGTTTAAATATTAAAATTTTCAATCCCCCCCCCCCAAGTGGGCTGAGTGTGGAAACTTCTAGTTGTGAAATACTGAAGGGGTGGGGTGGGGGCCAGGCTTGCTTGCAAGGATTTAGAAAAATGCTTGCCAGCGAGCCTTTACCCAGGGTACACCGCATTTGCTTTGCTCTGTGGGTACCTTCGCTTTTGAAGATACATAGAGACAAGAGTCCTTTTAAATTTGTTTATCATACTGCCCACCGTTTTTGGCTGAAGACAAGTACATTTTGTATATTTAAAAATACACGCTCATTAAACCAGCCGTTAAAAACCTCAGCGCCCCCACCTAGCCAGCGCCTTCTGCGTCTCAGCTTCTGAGTTTCAGGTCCTTGCACAACACCTACGACGTGCAATACTCTTTTTCTCCCTAATCCTGGCAGGGAACAGTCCAGAGCGATCTCCCTCCGCGTCTCCACCCTCATTCCCCTCTTCCTAGATTCCATCCGCGGCTCTCCTTCCCTCCGCCCCCGGCTCCGCCAGCCCGATCTGTCAGAGAACTTGTGTACAAACTGCCCGGCCGCCCTGCGCGCGAAGCTCGTGGCCCGAGGGGCGCGGTCGGCCCGACGGGGGCGGAGCCCGGCGTGAGCTTCTTTCTCCTCATAGGCAGGCCGTTTGAGGCCTGCGGGCTTTTCGGCCTCCAGATTGGCTGTAGCGCCGTCACTCAGGCGGGTCGCCCCCGCCCCCCGGAGTTGGTGAAATAGAGGCGGGCGTCAAGTGTCAGTAGTCGCGGGGCAGGTACGCGCGCTTGCTGCTTGCTTGCAGCTCGCTCGCGGAGGTCGGCGCTGAAGAGAGCGGGCTTCGGCGAGGCGGAGAGCGCTCTGGGGCGGGGCAGGAGAAAGTGGCCGTCCCGAGCGCCTGGCACTGACGCGCGGCGGAGCGGAAGAGTTTTGCTTTTGGTCCGCGCCTTCGAAGACTGCCCGCTGCTGGTCCAGGGGTCTCCTTGGAGCCTCCCGCCTCCTCCCGCGGCCCCGCGCCAAGCTTGCCGGCCCCAGACCTCGCGGGCCAGGTGGAGAGCGCGCCCGCCCCGCGCCCGGAGCCGCGCCCCCGAGGGTCCCCATGGCCACGCGGGTGCTGAGCATGAGCGCCCGCCTGGGCCCGGCGCCC
>NW_004524589.1:25544070-25563904 GCF_000260255.1 Octodon degus | reverse complement strand
CGGGGCGCACGGGGAACCGCGCCGCTCGGGCCCCGCCCCGCCCTGTCCGCAGCTGGGCCGGGGCTCGGCGGAGCGGACGGGGCTGGGGGGGGTGCCGGGCGGACCTTTGGGTAGGGGTCAGCCCTGCCCGAGAACGGGGCGCCCTGTGCGCTCCCTCCACGGGGTCCGTGCCTTCTGCGCCCCTTCCCAGGCCCCCCTTCCCAGGGCCGGGTGTCCCCTCTCCTGTCCCCTTACAGTCTCGTGTTCGGGGCCCACACGGGTTGGGGCGCTGGAGAGTAGTAGTCGGGGGTGCAACTCCCGGGCTCCCCTTGCTTTGGAATCGGTTGGGGAAGCTACGTTGGGAAACTGGGTGGATTAGTAGCACTCAGGTTAGATTGGGGCGCTTGTTTTTCCCCTAAAGAGAAAGCCGAAAAGAGGCCGGGGGAGTTGTTTTCTCCGTGTGCGCGTCAGTGTCCTCCGAGCCGCGCCGAGAGCTGGCAGTTGGCCTCTCCACTTGCCCAGCAGCCGAATTAGAGCAACCGCCTGTTCCTTTCGCCCACGCACGGAGTCATATAGCCCAGAAAAAACTTCCCGGGACTTTTAGCCTGTCCCAAGGAAAGAAAAAAAAAAAAAATTGGAAACATACCCACATGCAAACAGCTGGAAGAGCTAAAATCAGAAACCACTAACTGCAGAGGGAGCGCAGTGCGCGAAAGGGGTTAGTTGGGTTTATTTCAAGACGCCTCGTTTAGCAGCGCCTCGGTCGCCTTGGTGTGTCTTGTATTTGCTGCCCATCACCTACCTCGGGAGATCTGCTAGTACCGCCGGGCCTTGAGAGTACAGTGGCGTTTGTCAGTGCTGTGACTCAGGACTACAGAGTTAATTTATATTTTAAAATCGTGTCTATCCGGGAAATCCTGTCCTGTCCTTACACCGTAGGATCTGAAGGGGTTGAGGTCCCTTACTCCTTGGGGAGTATTCACTGATGAGAGTGCCAGCTTAATAATAATCTGGCAAATGAGGTTTTGTTTTTCTTTTTGAAATTCTCCTTTCCACGTTAAGAATTAGGAGAAAAATTAAGCCTATATAGTAGGAGAGAAGATAGCTTTAAAGACTGCGCCTGGTTCTGTACGAGAAAAATCCGCAGTTTGAGGACTGTTCTGGTTATTTCAATTTGGCAGTTTTCTGCTTTAGAAACGCAAGAGGCTAAGGGGCAGCTTTTTACAGAGTAAGGGGGAATGTAGCATGGGCCCACTGAGAAGGACTTGATAAATGTTTTGCTGGTGACTGCCGGTGATACAGCAACCTTTCCCCACCCACGGGCTTCTTAGCACCAGTCTACCAAGGGAGTGATTTTCCCTAAGGTAATTAAAGATCTGTTTTAGATAGGGATATGAATAGGAACATTTCATTATCATATTAGTCAATTACCGAATCTGCTGATTAAATCAACATTTAAATCAAATGTTGAATGTGAAATCGTTTTGTTGTTGTCCAGGGAATACTGTTTTCAAAACTTTGTATTTAAGTTTCCAGTGAACTACAAACAAGAGAAATCACTGAAATCCACCAGAAAATATTTTATATTAGCTGTTTCGGAAATATCTAGCCAAGGCAAAAAACCCAAACCAAACAAAAAGCCTTTTTACAGGCTTGCGCAGTTTAAAATTAAAAGAAAAAAATGTTGGATTTGAGCAGAAGTACGGTAGTTTGGCAATACTTTGTTACTGTAGTCTGTCAACTTGACTGCTTGTACAGGGGTGATACTGTATGATTGCATCAGAAAGGAATATATTTTGTTGCTTTTTTTCTCTTGATTTATATCTTTCCTAGATTGATTTGGGTGCAGTTTTTTTTTTTTTAATAAAAGACATTATGTAGACTATCATAGGCTTTTGGTGAACCAATAATTACACAATCGACAAAATAAACATGATATGTTTACAAGTAACACCCCAGAGTTTGCTCTAGTACTTTACACCCAGCTTGTTGGGGGAATTTTTAGTTTGTTCTTCCTGAGATATGTTAGGTAGATCATGAATGTTTATATCTCTTCTTTTTCAGACAAGATGTGAAATGGAGAAGTATCTGACACCCCAGCTTCCTCCAGTTCCCATAATTCCAGAGCATAAAAAGTATAGACGAGACAGTGCCTCAGTGGTAGACCAGTTCTTCACTGACAGTGAAGGGTTACTGTACAGTATCAACATGAATGTCTTCCTGCCTGACATCACTCACCTGAGAACTGGCCTCTACAAATCCCAGAGACCGTGCGTAACACACATCAAGACAGAGCCTGTTACCATTTTCAGCCACCAGAGTGAAACGACTGTCCCACCCCCTCCTCCGGCCCCGACCCAGGCCCTCCCCGAGTTCACCAGTATATTCAGCTCCCACCAGTCCACAGCTCCAGAGGTGAACAACATTTTCATCAAACAAGAACTTCCTACACCAGATCTTCACCTCTCTGTCCCTCCCCAGCAGGGCCACCTGTACCAGCTCCTGAACACACCGGATCTAGATATGCCCACTTCTGCAAGCCAGACGCCGGTCATGGACACCCTTAATGTTTCCATGTCGGTCGCCATGGCGGGCCTTAACACACACACCGCTGCTGTCCCGCAGACTGCGGTGAAGCCCTTCCAGGGCCTGCCCCCCTGCACATACACCATGCCGAGTCAGTTCCTCCCCCAGCAGCAGGCCACTTACTTCCCCCCGTCACCACCAAGCTCAGAGCCTGGAAGTCCCGATAGACAAGCAGAGATGCTCCAGAATCTAACCCCTCCTCCATCCTATGCTGCTACAATTGCTTCTAAGCTGGCGATCCACAATCCAAATTTGCCCGCCACACTACCAGTGAACTCACCCAACATCCAGCCTGTCAGATACAATAGAAGGAGTAACCCGGATTTGGAGAAGCGCCGCATCCACTACTGCGATTATCCTGGTATGTGTTCCTCCCTGGCTACGGGGTGACTGTGAGTGAGTGTGTGCGTGCGTGTGCTCGCCTTGTGCTTGCTCTTTCAGTCTTGTCCTTTAAAGTCACATAGGAACGTTTGTACTTGACAGTTGAAAACAAAAGTCACCTACTTTTTTTGTTCTCATATCCTATTTCATTGCTTTGCCCAGGGAGTAATTAAGGATTTCATGTATTTTGCTTATTTTAAGTTTTGAAAAAATGGTTAGAACATTGTGGGGAAAAGTTACCTTAAACTGTTTTGTTTTTGATAATGAAAATTTTAATTTCATTTAATTATTTTAATAAATTGCAGTATTACATTCTAAATGAAGTGCCAGGGAGAGACCCTTGGTACTGTAGGTACAAGACTGTCCACAGTATAGATTTAATAATTGATGGTTCTGATAGCATTTGTTATGGTATATGTGTCCCAGAATATAAATTGATGACAGTAGTAAATATGTCTCCAAATTGCTGGTCTAGGCTAGTTATGGTTAATGCAGGGCATAATTTATTGACTATGGTACCTGACATGGCATGACGTGCTAAATAAAAAAAAAAAATGTAGGTGTATAGAAAACTATAGTGGTAATGGTCTTGGGTAATGGTCTAGTATTGTCAGCTCTTCTATTAAAAACATGGCCAGGCTTGGTGTTATACATGTATAATTCCAGCACTCTGGAGGCTGAAAATGGGGATCACCACAAGTTCGAGACCAGCCTGGGCTATGTAGTGAGTTTAAAGCCAAACTGTATAGTGAGACTGTTTCTCAAAAAAAAAAAAAAAAAAGTATGATAGCTCATTAAATCAATGGAGTATATATTACTAGTAAAAAGAACCTACTGGAATATAAATTCAGATTCCCCATTTGTCACTTGGCTAAATTACCTGTGTTTTTCCCTACTAAGTGATTTTGGAAACAAATCACTTTATGCCTTTAGCCAGATAATGGGTTGAGCTCCTTAAAGATTTTTAAGCCTGTGCTTAAAATATTTCATGTAGCATGCAATTTCTTCTCTAAAGCCAGATTTTAAACACTGAATCATCAAATGTAAAGATTTCAAAAGACTCTCAATGACGAACTGTTCTTTCTCTCCTTTATTTTAGGTTGCACAAAAGTTTATACAAAGTCGTCTCATTTAAAAGCTCACCTGAGGACTCATACTGGTATGTAATTTTCTGAATTCTGTGAGTTGTGTAAATAATGTAAGTGGTATTCATCTTTTTAAAAGCCAGCACACGTTTGATCTCTTTCTTTCTTCTGTCAACTTCTATTTTTAATGGCCTACCTTTGCAGCACTGGCTTGGTTCGAAACGCATGCCATGAGAAAGTCTACTTCTACTAGGAAGGTGGATGACTGCTTACAGGGGTCTTGTCACCTCACAATGAATTACCCAAGAACATAAACAACAGTGTTTACTAATGGAGCTTTTAAAAATCTTTAATGGTGATTCTATTCATGTTGAAAAAGGGTTTTTTTTTTTTCCCATAGTAAATAATTTTCTTTTAACAAAGCCATTTTATTATTTATTTATTTATTTATTTTATTTATTAGTGGAACCTGGGATTGAACTCAGGCCCTTGCGCTTGCCGGGCAAGCACTTATTCTACTGAGCCATCTCCCCGGCCCAACAAAGCCATTTTAAAGACTAAAAACTTTTACATTTAGCAAGTACAGCATAAGTGCTTAATAACGTTTTACCTTTATATCCCCTGTTTAAGATATTTGTGTTTGCTATGTTTCTGTGCTAGACTGAAGGCCTAAAATTGAGGAGCACTAAAATCAGGTGGGGAAAATAGGTTATGGTTGGGACATAATTGTATCCCAGCCTGTATTTGATGTATATGAGAGGCTTAATCATTATTCTAGTTTATATTTCGTCTTCCTTTGAAACATCTCAATTTAGCCTCTTTAATTTTAGAAGTTTTTGTTAAATCCATAGCAATCTCTTATTTGGGGATTTTTCTTTTTTTTTGTTTTCCTGTATTTAGGACAGGGTCTACAGGGTCTCACTATGTAGATTGGACTCCTGGTGATTCTCCTGTTTTCAGCCTCCCAAGTGCTGGGATTACAGGTGCATGCCACCACACCCAGTCTCAAGTGCCCTCTCAGCCTGCCCCATGGGCAGGGCCAGCACAGTGGGCTAGGAATCGAACCCCAGCAGCTGTACTCTAAGCAGGCACTTTAGTCCATCGATCCATCAAGCCAGCCTTCATATAGCTATCTCTTTTAGAAGCTTTTTAATTTTAAAACTTCTTTCAGAACCCATTTTAAGATGCAGCTAGGTAGCACTTTTACAAAAGGTACCACATACCTATAACATTTCCAAATATATAGATGGTTACTATTTGTAATTCTCTTTAAAGACTAGCCCAAAGAGGAAGACCTTATATAAAATGATTATACTTTTTTCTTCAATAAATGCAACCTTACCTAAAGTTCAAAGAATAAGTTTGCTAATAACAGCAGTGACCTAGCAAAAGTATTATTCCATCATTGCTATGGAAACCAAAGTATTCAACGGTTCCTTTGAATGGGTTGCTGGATTAGTGTGCGGACTTGAATCTCCCCAGGCTAGATGTTACTATGGAAATTGGGTTTTGATAAATGGAGTAGTTATCTCTAACCGCTGCATTAAAAAGTAAAAGCCTTTGAACAAAGGTCAGTGCTGAGACAGAGCTGTGAGGAGTATGGCTGCATGCGATTGTGTGCCTGGTGGGAAGTCCTGCTTGCTACCCCAATGATAAACACTGCTGTTACACTCCGAATAGCGCTGGCACAATGTGGTAGGCACTGGGCTCTTTGAAAAACTGCTTTTTAAAGAAAAGTTATCTCCTGCATTTACCTATAAAATGAATGGGTTGTTTTGGCCTGAGCTTGTTAGATGTAGACAAATTGATTGTATAAAAGGGAAGATCCTACCTACATACGCAATCCAAGGGAGGAATTACGTTTTCAGTTAAGCACCAGAGAAAGAATGAAAACATATAATAAAATTCAACCTAAAGTTTTCAAAATACAAATGCCAGGAAAGTATCCCATGTAAAAATCTTAAAATACTCTTATAGGCCATAAGTTTTTGTTAAGGGGAGTTAGAACTCGCTTAGAAAATTTAAAGAGGTTTTTTTTGTTTTTGTTTTTTCTCATGCAAGTCCTCCAAATGAGATAGGAAGGAGGGAGAAAAGTACACTTTCATGGGGCTAAAGTCTGCTAATAAAAGAAGAGCGCAATCTCACAGAGTGCTGTTAATCAGCTGCTTATTGCAGGGGTGTAGGAGGAGCCCTTCCACCCTTGTCAAGGTTTAGTGCTCTGAATGCTTGTACCTAGGATTCTGGAACTTGACTTGCTGGCAGAGAAATTTAATAGTGGGCTGTCTGCACAATGCTCACATTAACTAATAAAAACACAAAGGAAGGAGGATGCAGGCTCTGTGTGAATCCCATGCACCGAGTCTTTCACGCGATCATAAACACTGGCCCCCAACATCTAATGGGTGAGACATATAATCTGGTTTAATAAAGTTGTTTGATAGTCTTTCAAACACCGGGGAGGGTTTGTACCCAACTCGCTCATCTGGTTAAACCCGTTTTTGGGTAATCATAGAGCATTGAGGATGTTTTCTCTTCATTTCTGGTTTCTAGACAATGGCTTTTAAAATTGTGCTCTCATGGCCTTCCCCCCTCCCCACTGCTGATGGCCTTCAGAGAGTGTGTCTGAAGCCCCCCACCCGCCTGCCTTTATAAAGCCTTCCGTAGAGGAGTCTTCCTAAATAACTTCTTTCATTTACCAGCTTGTTTTGTTTGTATCCCCTTGCTTCCCACGTGGACAGTCTCTTAAAGAACTTCAAAAATTATACAACAGTGTTGATCTTGGGTTTGATGACAAAAGATATTCTTTAAATGCTTGCAGGTTTTCAGGGAGAATTTTAAGCACCCTAGCATTTCTTTAGGAAATAATTGTAATTGCTTTAAAATGTCAAGTTACTGTATATTGGAAAAATGATTTTAGCAATTCTAGCAGCCTACATCTGAGTTTTGTTTAATTACTCATTCTGGAGCTTTAGACTGTAAAAAATTCTTTACAATATTTAGGTTTCAAATTGAACCTTAAGCTAATAGTCTTTCCAAAGCAGAGCCTTTTTTAGGGAAACAGGATTTGGGTGTGTAGCTCAGGCTGGCTTGGGATCATGACTTTCCTTCCTCAGGGATTTCAGGTGGGAACCCCCACACCTGGCCTTTTTTGTTTTTAAATTTGGAATCAGTTTCTTAAATTACAAGTATCATGGCATTCAGAATTTGAGTTCATGCACATTTTAATTTTTTTTCAAAACATACATTAATAACCCAAAGTTCTGCCTTCTTTTTGTATGGGCAGACAGAATTCCTGGAACATAATTTGCCTCTATTTTAGGGAATAAAATTTCATCCCTGGATATCCGTGTAAGAGACACAGCCTACTTGCAGTCCCCTTATGTGGCTGGGTGTTGGGGTGCTGTTTGTACCACGTGTATGTACATAGTTACCGTGGCTCTCCTTAGGAATGGTTATGGTAGTTATGGCTGATTCTCAACAACAGTATCAGTGTGTGATATGTTTTCAAATCAAAACATGTACTTTCTGTAAATGGGGAGGGGAGTGGAATGGGAAAAAATCAAGTCATGTCATGTACAGGCAAACATTCTCTATGATGATGTGTAAAAATGCGCCAATAAAATCTGGTCGGAAACAAAAAAAGAAAAAAAAACTGAAGCAGCATTTCAGTGAATGTTTTACAGCAATTCTTAAGAGTGTATACTAGGGCTTTGCCCACTGCTGCTCTGAAATGGACCTTCTGGCATATGAATCTACATGGCCAGCGTACTGTTTCATGCAAACAGCTTATAGGCTTTATGTGTGTAGGCCACACTGTCTCCTCCCTTAGTAGGAATAGTGCTAGGCAAGTGTTCTACCCTTAAGCAACACAGTCCATTTTCTCGTATATTGTAATGAAGATTTACACATCATTTTTCAGCTCCTGCTTTGTGGAACATGGGAAATTAGCAGGTCTACAAAGAAAAGTCTGAGCAACACATAATATACTTGGCTCAAGTAACCCTCAGACTGGGGCCCCAGGTACCCTTTATCGTACCACAGGTTGACAGTTGGAAACACTCCCACAAGAATGCAAACAGAAATGTCATACAAAGTAGACTTTTTTGTGTAAACCGCTCTATTCAAGATGCTCTGTTTAAGAAAGAATTCCATGTCAAGTCTTGAAAGTATTTTTTTTCCAGTAGATTTTTTTTTTTTTTTTTTTTTTTGGCGGAACTGGGGATTGAACTTGGGCCCTTGCACTTGCCAGGGAAGCGCTTATTCCACTGATCTATCTCCCCGGCCCCTTGAAAGGATTTTTAGCCTGTATCATTTTAAAAAGGGGTGGGTTTCTATGTTCTCCCATTCCTTACTTGTATATTGTATTACTCTATGACACGATATACTTCAAAATAATCTCTAAATTTTAATTTTGCTTTCTAGTTGGATATTAAATCCTTAGGAAGCAGGTGTGTTAGTACACATGTAGGGCTCTGAGAGGCTGGAAGGCCTGAAGGCTGAGGCAGGAAGGGCCTAAGTACAAGCCCAGCCCCTGCATAAATAAGTTTAGTAGTCAAGACACTGTCTCTCAGAGAAAGGAATGGGGTCTAGCTCAGGAAAGGCCCTGAATAAATTTCTTAGATTTTTGTTTAAAGACAGTGTCAATATCAAGGATTTTTATTACAAGCAATTCACCACTGAAAGAAATATATATTTTTTAAACATAAGGTCTCACCATTATGTAGCCCAGGCTGGCCTTGAACTCATGGCAATCCTACATCAGCCTCCCTAGTGCTGGGATTATAGGCATCCGTCATCATGCCTAGCAACATTTGGAATGTTCTGGACATAAAGTTACTGCCTTGGGAGGGGGGAACTAGAAAAGGAGTACAAAATCTTTTTAAAAACTATAGGAAAGATTTCATTTCAGGCCTACTTGGAGATTGTACCATTTGGATCTAGTGTAGTAAAGTGTTCTACATTTAACCTGTTTTATCTATATTTAACCTGTTTTATAGGAGGAGGAGATAATATAGAAAGAAGTTTGCAGGATAGATTTAGTATGCAGTAAATTTGAGTATTTAAAAGCTATGAAGGAGTTTGGGCCTTGGGCGTGGCGGTGTATGGCTGTAATCCCAGCACTGGAGGGAAGCTGGAGCAGGAGGGTCCACCTCTTAGTTCAAGGCTAGCTAGGACTCCACGGTGAATTCATGGCCAGCCTGAGCTACACAGCCACTTGCTGTCTCAAAAAACAAAAACTGGGGCTGGGGAGATGGCTCAGTGGAATAAGCGCTCCCCTGGCAAGCGCAAGGGCCTGAGTTCAATCCCTGGTTCTGCCTCCCCCACCCCCCAAAAAAGAACCATGCAGGGAAATTGTTACATTTAGCTTTTATTATAAAAGGTGTGATTAGCTGATGTTCCTAAAAATTACTTTCCATATTATATTTTCACTTGAACTTTCAAGTTTATTTTCCGTATTGACATTTTCAGGCTTATAAGAAAAGGCTTAAAAAGACTTGCTTGTTCAGATCCCAGGAAAGGCGTTTGTGAGCACGAAAGCCTAGGAACAATTTCTTTTTAATGACTCACTGGGAAGATTAAACTTTGCTTCTGGGACTTGTTCTTTCATCTGAAAAACATTGACTAGGAAATTGATCAAACATAGTTTTGAAATGATAAAGCTTATCAGAGGTTAAGTGTAATTTGATTCAGCAACAATTTTTTTTACTTTTTCTGGAGAATCCAAATAATCTCTTACCCCTTTGTTTTTAAGGTAGTGGGAGAAATAGTTCATAAATAGATTAGGTTGAGTGGTTGAAATTGAGATAGAAACAGTCAGCTGTGATGTCAAAGGAATGTGAATTTATTTTTGCCTTTTTGAGACAGGGTGTCACTATTCAGCTTAGGCTGGCCTTGCACTCACTTGGTAGCCCGGGCTGCCTCAGCCTCCCAAGTGCTGGAGTGTGCCACCACACCTGGTACAATGTGTTTTTTAATACTTTAATCACCCTAGAATTGTACTTTGGTGGGCGATTTTTCTTCTGTGTAAGAGTTTCCTTGATGACCTACATCTTTTCTGGTGAGATAGTGGCGGCCTACTTGAGCAGCAGGGCCCGGGCAGCAGCAGTGCTCAGGGCCAGCCAGCCTGTGTTTGTCTTCTAGGTTGTCACCAATGCTGCTTATTTACTGCTTTAGAAGTGCCCAGCAGGTAACTTTAACTTACAGACGTCCACAGTCCACAGCACGCAGAGGAATATGCTTTTTCTCTTGGCTGCTTCAGGGAAGGCAGCCTCCTGCTCAGAGCAACAGGTTCTGCGTAAAGCAAGGGAAGAGCCGCCTACCTAGTGCTCATCCAGTGCGAGGGAAAAAGCAAGCGTGGAACTGGTATATACTCTGGTCAAACAAAGAAGGTAGAAGTGCCTTCCACATTGTGATTTATAAGTTCACTTGAGCTCTTGTTACCTAGAAAGCTCGTCTGAGGGCTGTGCAGTGAGGAGCCCCATGTGCTGGCGTTGGGTTTCCTGAAGCCCAACCTGCTGAGATAGATAGCCTTGCTGCTAGGGAGTGCGGCACACTCCTTCCCACCCTCTGAGCTCAGGGCTTCTTGGCTTACTGCTGTTCGCTAAAGCGTTTGTATAGTTTTTTTAAAAAACTGTGCTGTAGTGTTTTCTTTCTTTCTTTTTTCTTTTTCTTTTTTTTGGAGGAACCAGGGATTGAACTCAGGCCCTTGTGCTTGCCAGGGAAGGGCTTATTCCACTGAGCCATCTCCCTGCCCGCCCCCCTCCCGTTTTTTAATCACTAATTATTTCTGAATATTTTCTTCTGAAGAAGCCTAAAGCATAGTTCTACCCGGATGTGTCTGTCACCACATCACCCATCCTTGATGGCTGCAGGTGGGGAAAAACCCACCTTCTCTCTGCTTCTCTAGCAAAATAATAGAAAGCCTTCCTCCTGATGGAAACCAGTTTGGTTTTGGCCAGACGCACGACTGGTGGCAGGGCAAGTATGGCACAGCAGGGCTGGAACATAGCTGCCCATGAGCCCAGGCAGAGCAGCTGTTGGAGGCTGCCTGAAGCAGTGTGCACAGGTAGAAGTCCAGGGCCCAAATTAGGTGTTTTTCTTTGTTTTTTTTGTTTTGTTTTTTTGTTTTTTTGGTTTTTTTTTTTGTTGTTGTTGTTCAGGCTGGCCTGGAGCTCATTTTGTAACCCAGGCTGGTCTGAACTCCATGATTCTCCTGCCTCAGCCTCTGAGTCTTGGTGCTGGGATTGCAGGCCCCTGCCACCACAGCTGTGCTCTTTTTTTCACTTTTTTTTGTGGAACCAGGGATTGAACTCAGGCCCTTGCACTTGCCAGGGAAGCACTTACTCCACTGAGCCATCTCCCCGGCCCCTGGGCTCTTTTATTTAAAACAGTGTTTCATTATGTGGATCAGGCTGGCCTTGAACTTAGTAGGTATCCCATCCCAGGTTGGCCTCAGCCTCCCCAGGGCTAGGATCATAGGTGTGTGCTACCTGGTCCAATTTAAAAGACATGTCTTATGTTTTGATACAAGGTCATTACTTTTTGTATCCCTTAAACCGAACTGTCTTGCCCCTCCCTTCCTGAGCTTTGGGATTATAGGTTTCACCTCAATATCCAGCTCTTCTATCTTTGGAATTGGATCCAAGACCAGGTAGATCTAAGCACATGCTCCACAGATAAGCTACCCACAGATCAGTTCAAAATAAATGTGAATGTATAGGATACAGAGAAATATAATGGTCTCTTAGTTGGTGAGTTTCTAGAAGACGTAAGATGAATTGGGTTTCTCCTGTTAACTTTATTTTTTGTTTTGTTTTGTTTTTTTGAGACAAGTTCTTGCTAGGTAGTTCGCTGTGTGGTCCTTGCTGGTTTTGAGCTAAGCAAGCAGTCCGCCTGCTTCAGCCTCCTGAGTGTGGAGATCAGGCTATGTCCCACCAGGCCTGGCCTTTTTTTTTTTTTTTTTTTTTTTTTTTTTAAGCGGAACCGGGGATTGAACTCAGGCCCTTGTGTTTGCCAGGGAAGCACTCTGGCCTTGTTTTTGAGGCAGAGACCCTGTATGAGGGTTCAGGCCAGCTTTAAATTGACTTAAGTAGCTGAGCCTGGCTTTCTGCCTCAGCCTCCCAAATTCTGGAATTACGGGCATGTGCCACCATACCTGGCTGATGAATTTTATTTTATTTTATTTATTTATTTTTTTTGCTCTGAATGCCCTCAGGGGTGGTTTGGCTGGCTGGAGTGTTGTGGGGATTGAACTACAGCAACCTGAGGCTGACAGCTTTGTGGAAGCAGCCACTTAAACAACTGAGCTAAGGCCAGGCCCCCCTTGGCTGATGAATTTTAAAAGCAAGTATCAGTATCCTGATTTTAGTGAAACTTTGAGATTTCTTGCAGGAAGTAACTTTCCTAGCAAATCTACCATACCCACTCTTCTTACCTTTTAGCTAGCTCCCTCAAAATGGATCTATCACAAACAGGATTACCATGTCTAGTAAATACTAGGTATTTGTAAATGTCTTCTCTTAGGGGTGGTTGTACTGGGAATTGAGCCTGGCTCCCTCTCACCCTTTATTTTCTGAGACAGGGTCTCTTAGTAACTTTGTCCGGGCTGGACTCCTGCCTCAGCCTCCCCTAGGGCTGGGATTGCAGGCATGTACCTCCACAGTTGGCCCCGCTCCTCTGTGAAACAGACCTTTATCTCTGCCCAAAGGTGGGAGATCTGTTCACTGTGCTCTAATAAAATTGTAAAAAGGGAAAGTTACTAGCATGGATACATAAAAACATGAATTAGTGAGCTAAATCATCTCACTTGATTTTCCTCAGATATACCTAGACATTATTTTCCACAAACTTTTTCTTTATACCCCCATTGATTATTAGCAAATGGATATGTTAAATTCTGTCAGTGGTGGGGAACAAGCCTGTTGACTACTGTACTGACGTTCTTTGCAGTCCGCGAGCAAGTCTTGCTTTGCAGTGTTTAAAGTGTAGGCTATGCCATCTTTAGTAAACCTGGGCTCTAATTTTGTTTGATATATGTGTATGTATGTTTATGTATGTATGTATTGGAAGTAATATTTCTTTGTGTGACTTTCCTTTTGGTAGGAGAGTATGTAGAATGCTCTAGGGTAAGGCACTGCTCTGAGTCTATTCAGTGTGTTCAGCAGAGCAGAGAAACTTCCCATTCCTTTGTGGCAGCCTCAGATGTCATGTTTTTTCTGTTCATCACAGAAAGAAAGGTGTTTTAATTTTTGTGGAGCTTTTTAAGTACAAGCTCTGCCACACTGAATATAGCCTGGTCTGGGAGAAAGGACACTGACTGTGGTGCCTGGTCCTTGGTCAGGAGCCCTGCAGCCAAGGGGACATGCTGGGGCCTCAGGTTAGGGCCTCGGTGTGGCTGCAGAGCTGAGCGGAGGGAGGCTGATCTGTGCAGCAGCGTTGCCTGCGCGGGCAGCCTAAGGTCTGACTTAGAAAGTGCTTACCTTTGAGCAGCATCTGTGTGTTCTTGGTATCTTTCCAAGCAATGAGAGTTTGCTAATGGGAGACTTAAGTGGGACTTTAAGGCCGAGCTCACGGCTCCTCTCCCCTGGTGTGCGAGTGAGGGTTATGCCAGACAAGGAGAAGAGCCTAGCCCTGGGGTGTGGCCCGGGTGGGTGCTCGTCCCTTATGCTGGTTAAAAGGTCTGGATAAAATGTTGATGGCATATCAGTATGAGTGTTTAACTTGGACACTTTTTTTCAAGATTAGGAGTTATCAGCAAACTTTCTATACTTTTCAAGTAGAAGAAAATGCAGACTATCTGAGGTAAAGCTGAGGGCTTTCCATGCTGTACAGATTGTCACTTTTTTCTCTTGCCTTTGGAAAGTTTCACATTAACAGCATGAGAACTTAAAATACAGCTGATGTTGAAAGAGCTTAACTAAATATTTTAAATTGGTGGTATTGGAAAGAGATTCTGTAAAAATCCAATTAAACTTTTGAAAGCTCTGTCCTGTTGAAATGTAACTTGAAGGAAGTCAGTTTGGTTTCCCAGAAGTACTGTGCATAGTGTTTTTGGCCGAGGAAGAAAGGCTTAAGTCTGCTGTTTGGCTAGAACTTGGGTACCAGCTTCCTCCTCGATGTTTTACTTGCACAGTGTTGACACTTGAACAAGTCCGGGAGAAACTGCCCTGAGTGGAGAGCGCTGTCCCAGCTTTTATCGAAAGTCTTGGCCCCACAGCCGCCACTCCAGACACTGGCCACATTCTTGGCTGAGGAATCTATAGTTGTGCATAAATTGAGAGCAAAGGCCCCAAATGTTTTGGGAACCTTAATGGCTACTGTATTTCAACCAATCAGTAAAGCAAACTTTAAAAAATACTAGTGCAGTTTATTGCTTCATAGCCAATAAAAATACTGAACAAAAAGAGTCTTAGTGTCCCTTGTTTCTTAAATAAACTCTGAAAACACAGTTCTGCTATTTAATTATTGAGGTTAAAAAAAGTAGAATGACTTCTTTCAAAATTGGGGCTCTCTGGGAAGCTTTTTTCCCTGCTTCAGACACCAGAAATAGCCTTTTTTCCATTAAATGATAGTATTTAACCAATTTGTTTCTTCAATTTATTTCCATGAAGAACAAAAAAAGCCAAACAATTTTGTGCAAAAAATGTTTCTTCCATTTGATTTATATATAAAGATAGCCACATTTATTGTTGATACTAAAATGTTTCTATGTATCAGTTATGTAACTATAAGTGAAGGATGATTTATCTCTTATGTTAATGTTAAAATTCAGGTTTGTTTTGCTTTTCCATTTCATCATTAGAATCTATGATGAGAAAACACCCAGAATTGAGATATGTGCAGTTTAAAAATCTAGGGCTTGGGCCAGAGCCAGGAGAGATGGGCATAAAGGAACTGGTGTGTGGTCATCCTCCGGGGCCGTGGGTCTCCGAGAATGAATGGGACCAGTCGCTGAGGGTGCGCAGGGCTCGTCTCCATGCTGTGGGGGCCTTAGCGGTTCAGGCCATGTGTCACAATTTAGATTCAGTAGTATGACTCCCTAAATACGGTACTGCTAAATTAAGCAGAAAGGCTGTTGCTTTCCTGAGGTTCTTTTCTTTCAGAAGAAAGCGTTTTTAAAAGGAATTCAGGGAAAATTAGCCATATAAAAACCCAGCTGCATGCCCGCAGTACTTTAACATGCAAATTTATCCTCTCTCGGCAGTATTAGGTTTGAACTCAGGGCCTTTGCACTGAGCTATTTCTGTTTCCCCCTTGTTTTCTTAAGACAAGGTCTTGCTTAGGGTGAGTTACCCAGACACATCGCGAGCGCGTGCGCCTCCTGCCTCAGCTTTCCATAGTGCTGGGATTGGGGACGTGCATCTGTGTGCCCAGCTACTTGGGGACACAAAAGAAAAGCTAAATGCTTATTTCAGCAAATGGAGTTGTTATGGTTGTTTCATAGTCTGACTCTTCATCATTCTGAACCTACTGACCCCAGGCTTTGTGGTTAAAGGATTCATTAAATATCTGCATAAAGTTTTAAAAAGCATTCGCGTGTAAGCTGGGTGTGGTGGTACACGCCTGTACTCCCAGCACTCAGAGGCTGAGGCAGGAGCATCGCTGCAAGATGGACCCCTGGCTGAGCGACCCAGCGAGGTCAGGGTCAGCCTGTGTCTCCTCTCTCGGAAAATGGCCATTCCACCTAAAATGTTGTTTCCTTTAATTGGGGTGTCTGTGTGTGCTGGGGTGGGTCTAAGGAGCTCGGCCGCAGCAGCAGCAGCCGCCTCACCCTTGTGTTGCTCCTACAGGCGAGAAGCCCTACAAGTGCACGTGGGAAGGCTGCGACTGGCGCTTCGCGCGCTCCGACGAGCTCACGCGCCACTACCGCAAGCACACGGGCGCCAAGCCCTTCCAGTGCGCGGTGTGCAACCGCAGCTTCTCGCGCTCCGACCACCTGGCGCTGCACATGAAGAGGCACCAGAACTGAGCCCGCCCGCCCGCCTGCCGGCCGTGCCGCCTCGGGGAAGCCGAAGATGCAACTGGAAATGTATATTTTGTATATGTGAGAAAACAGGGAATACATTGTATCCATACCAAAGTGTTTGGTCCTTTTAAGAATCTGGAATGCTTGCTGTCGTGTACATGGCTTCCCCCATCAAGCAAGTGGCATCTCATGCCAGCGCCCCTGGTCAGGGGGCTGGGGCGGGCGGCCTGGCACAGGGGAGTGTGCTGTGGGGACTTCCTTACTGGCTTAGGCTCTGTCAGTGGAGGCAGTTGCTTAGGTACCCAGCGTTTGGGCAGTTTTCGAATAGCCATTGAACAAATGTGTTTCTTTTAAAATATATATGAGTTGCCTATATTTGCTATTTGAAATTTTGTAAATATGCAAATCAGCTTTATAGGTTTATTAGGGTTTTAAGGATTCTTTTGGGGGGGGAATCATACTGCTTTTGAAAATAACCATGAACACGTTAGAAGTTGTGGTGAGACACCTCAGCTTTTACCAAAATTCATTTCTTTAGGGGGAAGGAATAATCATCCAAATGAACTTTAAAGAGCAAATTTGATGCACTGATTAAGGTAGGATTATTTTAAATACAAGAGTTTTATATGAATTGTAAACTGAAAAGCTTAAACATGGTTACAATGTGCAAAAGTGAAACCTCTTGCAAGAAGCTACACAGTATCATTTTTAAAAGGAAGGACTTACGCAGCTGCATGCGACAGTGCTGAACTTAGGACGCAGTCTTCATGTGCCCAATGTCCACTCGTGCAGTGCTGTGGGCTAGAGGGGAGTTTATGTGGGTTTGCATGTAATATACAGCAAGACACAGTAATTTGACCTAAATTACAGTGCGGTTTAGTTAATCTATTATTGTTAATACTGACGCAGTGTCTGCCTCTAAGTATCCGTGGTATGTTGGGGACTTGCGGGAGCAAGTGCTACATATATGCAATATGAACTAGTAATGTGCTGACACTGTTAACCAAAGGGCAGAATAATAAGCAAAACGCCAAAAGGGGTCTTAATTGAAATGAAAATTTAATTTTGTTTTTAAAATATTGTTTATCTTTATTTATTTTGTGGTAATATAGCAAGTTTTTTTTAGAAAAACAATTTTCATAACTTGATAAATTATAGTTTTGTTTGTTAGAAAAGTTGCTCTAAAATGTGTAAATAGGTGACAAATGGTGTAAATAATTTTGTAAGAGGCTTAAAATGTTTATACGTGGAAACAGACCTACATAAAAGCATAAATTGGTTGCTGTTTTGCTTCTTTTTCCCTCTTATTTTTGTATTGTGGTCATTTCCTATGCAAACAATGGAGCAAACAGCTGTATAGTTGTAGAATTTTTTGAGAGAATGAGATGTTTATATATTAATGACAATTTTTTTTGGAAAATAAAAAGTGCCTAAAAGAGTCCCGTTGTACCTATTTTTCTTTACCTGCCATAGCAAGGATAGTTTACAAATTCCGTTCCTAAAGCTGAATTGGTTAATGAAAAACCAGTCCTCAGATATTCTTCGACAAACCACACAGAACACTTCAAGTCACAGGCTGCCTTCCTGCCTGCCTGCCTGCATGCTGGTCTGTTGAAAGGAACAGTTACTGCTTAAAATTTTTTTCTTTTTAATGTCTGTTCCCCCAATTTTGCATGCATATATCTGGTAATCTAAACAACTAATTGGAAGACAACACTATGCAATACAACAAACATTGTCCAATTCATATTCTTTTGTTTAGTCGACATTCTCTATCATTTCTTTTTTTTTTTTTTTTTGCGGAACTGGGGATTGAACTCAGGCTATTGCACTTGCCAGGGAAGCGCTTAGTCTACTGAGCCATCTCCCCGGCCCCTTCTCTATCATTTCTAACTTTTTTATTATCTTTAAAAAAAAAAGCAGGCTGAATGGGGGAGATGGCCAGTTGAGTGGGCCAGGCTGGGGGTGTAGCAGGGTAGAGCTGTCTTAATAAAAGATAGGACCAGAAATAAAGCCCAGTGTGGAAGCCCTGGGCTCCAGCCTTAGAACCAAGACAATCCCAAAAATGGATTTAATTTTGACGTATAATTAAAATCAGACACGAATGATTCATGATCTCACTTTTTGCTGGCCATCTCCCATACTGCATTGACCCATTCAAGGCCAGTAATTGAAAACCCTAGATGTGCATGTGTTTCGAGATTTCAGTCTCAGGTAAGCAGAAGCATTGGAATTTCTTTTTAATAAGAGATTGTTAAAAGATTTTTTTCCCAGTGCTAATGATTGCGCATGCTGGGCAGGTGCGAACACCACCCACCCTGTTATCTAATAAAGTGGGTTTCTTTAGGTAGTAGCCCCTGTATCTTCTGATACCATTTAATCAAAGGAACCTGGGCTTTTCCGAGGAATGACTGGATTTGGAGTGGGGAACATGCCTGGAATATCTTTAAATACCCGGGAATGAGGTAACTAAAAATGCTAGAGCTACGCCAAAGCAACAAAAGCCCAGCTATGAAACACCCCTGTGGCCATACTGAGTATGTATGTGAATGACTGGCAGAAGGGCTCGCTCTGCAGCAGCTTCCCAGGCAGTTTCTGTATTGGGATGCTCCACGCTTGGCAAATGGAACCCAGCCCTGGACTCCAGCTGTCTGCAGGTAGCGAGCTCCGATCAATAGCGAGCAGTGGAGAGATCCAGGCCCTCCCAGCCCGCTGGGCAAAGGTTCACATGGCGGCCGGAACTCCTCAGTCCACCCGGAAAGGGAGCCATGGAAATGCCTGGCCTCTGCTTGGCCTTCGCACCCCAACCTCAGTGCAGTCGGAGCCGAGATCTCCCAGTGGAGGACTTTCCTACGAAGTCCCTGAACCAGGGTTCAAATCCATCCAGGCTCCGCAAAGCCTAAATCTGAAGCTATTACAGTCCAAAGGAGCTTGAACAAATGTGAGAGAGACTCCAAGGAGATCCGAGGGAAGTGGGGCGCTTCAAAAACAAATGGATCACTATTTGTTCATGTGATATGACAACGGACCACACTGGTACAGTTAACGGGAAACTGGGCTTCAGGTTACAGGAATTTTACTATCTGGCACTAATTCTGTAATTCTGAAACAATTATATTTTTAAAAAAATGAAAATCACTATTCTCACAGTATGGAAGGGATTTCTGGTGCTTGGTCTTAGATGTAAAGCGAAAAATGATAACGACTTGGCTTGTGAGCTTATCAGCCCTTTCTATTTGCCTCCTGACTTCCCAGTCTTTCAAGTAATCTCAAATAGAAGAATATTCCCTGGGAACTTCCCATTGTTTTACCTAAGACAGAAAGAAAAACTTTGGTTTAAATGGGCTTTTAGACATTTTAATTAAAAAGGGTGGCTCCAGGCTTCCAGAAACAAAAACCCCTCCACATGCCTGGAGACAGAAACTGGACTTGCCTTTGCAACAGCATCCTCCTGGCACTCACTGGGTTGGCTTCCTAAACGCTCCAGCAGCAGGACACGGCACTGCAGGGACCCTGCAGCCCCCTCCTCCCTGCCTGCCTTCCCCACTCCCATGCGCTGCCCTCTGTCTTGCCAGCTACCTGTTCAAAAGCAGGTTAGCCAGAAGCTCATTTGGGACCCCCAGGTTTATTTGCTGTGTTCATTAGAACTTTTTTTGGATTTGGAGACATGATAGTGTAGCGCTTGAATTATTTCAACTTTCATTGGCAACCATATGTTTTTCTTCCTCAGCCTGTCAGTTCCTTGGAAGCAACCTTCACTGCTTCATTAGAGGGATCTGCTCCTCCTTAGGTTGCCTTCTCAGTTCTGCACTTAATTGGCTGACAAAGGACATGTAAA
>NW_004524589.1:25538233-25543970 GCF_000260255.1 Octodon degus | reverse complement strand
TATACACACACACACACACACATATTCTGGTGCTGTGTGAATTGGCTTAAGCCACCACAGCAATTGAATAAATCTAATATTTGCCAAATTTCCTTTTTCATACTGCGTTATTGATATAGTCTTTTTTGTTTGTTTTTTCTTTTTTTTTTTGAGGTGGGGGGGTCTCACTGTACAGGTCAGGCTGGCCTTGAGCTCACTTTGTAACTCAGGCCAGTCTGAAACTTGCAAAGATCCTCCTGCCTCAGCCTCCTGAGTGCTGGGATCACAGGCGTGCGCCACCACACCCACCTTTGATATAGGCTCAGATCTGGAGTACTGATAAGGGGAATGAATGTGGAACTAGTGCTGTAATGCAAGTAGACATACAATGTCCTGTGCTTCTTAAAA
Source organism: Octodon degus (assembly GCF_000260255.1). Lineage (NCBI taxonomy): Eukaryota > Metazoa > Chordata > Mammalia > Rodentia > Octodontidae > Octodon > Octodon degus. The sequence continues at coordinate 25,543,583 of NW_004524589.1, read as the reverse complement.
CATTGTTACTTTGGGGCTGGGGAGATGGCTCAGTGGAATAAGCGCTTCCCTGGCAAGCCTAGGGTCTGATTTCAATCCCGGGTTCCACCCAAAACAAAACAAAAAAACATTGTTAGTTTAAAGGGTAAACAAGCTGGGGAGATAGCTCAGTAGAATAAGCATTTGCCTGGCAAGTGCGAAGTACTGAGTTCAATCCCTGGTACTGCAAAAAAAAAAAAAAAAAAAATTAAAACCATTAGGGGCCAGGGAGATGGTTCAGTGGAATAAGCACTTCCCTGGCAAGCGCAAGGGCCTGAGTTCAATCCCGGGTTCCACCAAAAAAAAAAAAAATTAAGATATGTGAGCCATCTCCACTTTGTTGGCTGGGGAGATGGCTCAGTGGAATAAGCACTTCTCTGGCAAGCGTAAGGGGCCTGAGTTCAATCCCTAGTTCCAAAAAAAAAAGGTAAACAGTATTTGAAAGACCACTGTGCCTTAAACAGTTTCCAAAGCTACAGCAATTTAGTATGTCCACTAGCAGATGATCTAAGGTTGAGCAGATTCTATTTCTCTGTAAGAAAGGTTGTTAGAGCAGTTAGACCAAACTTATGCAGTACAGTAGGTTCCAGCTGGCCAGAATGCAATTATATGACTTGATTTCTTTCTTTTTTCTTTTTCTTTTTTTTTCTTTCCGGAACCGGGGATCGAACTCAGGCCCTTGCACTTGCCAGGGAAGCACTTATTCCACTGAGCCATCTCCCCAGCCCAACTTGATTTCAAATAAGCGATACTTCGAGTTTTAGCAACCCTCAGTTGTTTCATTTCCCTCCCTGCAAGCCATCTTGTTCTGCTTCCTTCTGTCCTTCCTTCTTCCACCAGAGCTTACACAAGTGCCTCACTTACAGCATCCAATTAGAGAGCCCTGAGATAAGCGTGGCCCAGCTTGCGCACATAAAAATGTTTTCAAGACGCAGCTAGATTCCTTTCCCTATCTACAGCTAAGCCCACCAGACCTTTCTGGATTAACCCATGGGCTGTAACCTCCCATAGAAGGGCTTTTTCTCCTTTACTAAATTCAGTCTTTACTTTGAAGTGAACCAGATCTCATTTTGGTTGGAATCTTCACTGCAATGTGAAACTAATCAATGGGGAACTTTAAAAAAAAAAATTAATTGCACCAGGCTTAGAGATGACCAAGCCAAGATATTACTTAATAAGGGTTTTAACAGTGACTAGTTAGAAAAATTAAAAGCATAGTAAATCACATGGAGCTCACTGTAACAGAGAACTTTATTCCATTAAAATTCAAGTTTTATTTTTCTTTGTAAACCTGTAATCTTTGGGCCGGAGAGATAGCTCAGTAGAATAAGTGCATGCCTGGCAAGTGCAAGGGCCTGAGTTCAATCCCCGGTTCCGCAAAATAAAAAAACAAACAAAAAAACCCTGTAATCTTTATTTTATCAAACCCTGTCAGTTTATGTTGCTCTGTGAAAGTAATTAAGAGCTGAGATATAGCTCAGTGGCACATGCCTGCCTGGTGAGTGCAAGGTCCTGAGTTTGATTGCCGGGACCAAAAAAAGAAAGAAGAAAAGAAGAAAGTATTTGGGTTATAGGAATGGTAGTAACCTGGAATATGAAGGTAAAATCTTAATGCTCTGGCAACCAGAGACATCTGAATAAGTCTCCCTCCACCTACATGAAATCCCATAATTGCATTGTATCCAGTCGGAATCCAGTGTATTGCTCAATTTTTGTCTAATTTTTTTTTTTTTTTTTTTTTTTTTAGTTTAGTACAGGATCTACAGGATCTCACTACACAGATCGCACCCGTAGTGATTCTCCTGTTTTCAGCCTCCCAAGTGCTGGGATTACAGGCAGTGCTCCACCACGCCCAGTCTCCCTCGCTGTCTCAGCGCGTCCTGGGGGCGGGGCCTGCTCCGCTGGTCCCTGCGCCTGCCTAAGCAGGTGCTTTACTCTGCTGAGCTATCTGGCCAGCTCTATCTAGTTGTTTAGGAAGAAATTTTTATATAACATGTCTATACCTGACACATGTTTCTTCTGATATATATGTTGAATATTAAATTAAGCTCATACAGACGTGCACATGAGCAGTAGGCTGTGCATCTCGATGTTCCAACCTTCTGAAGCCCCACTAAAATGCCTTTCTCCAAGGCATAGACCTCCAAGGAGAACGAGAGGAAAAACACCAAGCCTGTGAGAGCCCAAGGAGCCAGGCATGAGGGCAACCAACTGGCAGAACTGACTTGACAGCTGAGGGTCGTTCTGTTTTATGGAAATGGGGTCTCACTGTGCAGGGTCTCAAGCTCACAGCCCCCCTCCTGTGTGCGCCATCAGGCCTACAGGAATAGCTAGCTCTTAAAGTGCTGGTGCGGAAAGTGAGGCATAACCTCACTTTTAACTCTTCCCATCTCCAAAGACTTCAGGCATGTGTGACATCAGGTACTTCTAGAAATGGAGCTAGGATTGGTCCCTCTCCATGTGAGGACGCATCAAGAAGGCGTCAGTCATCCTTGAGCTGGAACCCAGGCTGGGGGAGGGGGGTCTCCTCCCCTCTCTCTTAAAATTCTTTTAAAAATGAAAGAAGCCCAAAGTAACTCAGTCTAGGCTTTGTGAATGTAGGTTTGCTGAAAAATGTTAGTGATTCAAAATCTTTCAACGTTAACTGCCCTTGGGTTCTGGATTCTTTCACAGGTAACTGTGGAGCTCTTAAAACCCCAGGGGATTTAGCCTAGCTGAGGAAGGGAAGGAGGCCCTTTGTTCCTTCTCAGGGAAGAGGTGGAGTGCATGCCTGAAATCCCAGCCCTTACTCGGGAGGCTGAGGCACGAGGATGGCTGCAAATTCAAAGCCAGTCTCAGCTACATAGAGAATCACAGCTAGCCTGTCTGCATAGTGAGACCCTGACTCAGAAAAAAAGAAAAAAAAAAAAAAAAAGAGGGAAAATCAAGGGTGTTATAGAAATTCAGTAGCAAATGACACACACCACCATAGAAACAGGGCCTTGAAAGGTGGCTATCATTCTGATCTCTTTGTCCCAATTCATAAATTTTACACAGAAATTTTAGCTGAGTAGTTTTGTAATTGTAGCACCTTAAAGATTCACTCAGGATGTCTTGAAGGCTGACTCGAAAAAACATTCATCACCTGAGCACATTATAAAACAGAAGCGGCCAACGGAACTTTAAAGACAGTTCCCCGGGTTACCTACCAGAATGTGAGCTATTTGTTGAAAATGTGTTACGTTTCCTCCCCAATGATGTGACTGCTGTGAAATTACTGGCAATGCTAATGTTTTGACCAAAAGTGAAACAAATGGCTTTTGTTTTCTGTTTCTTTTTTAAACTGCTTGTAGTCCTGGAATGGCATCAGATAAGCTAGGTCTAAAAGACTAAAAATGAAAGATAATGAAAGTTAAACCAGTTATTCGGGGGTAATGAAAAGAACTGAGTACTGTGATTTATTAGATACAAAGTGCTCAGATTTAGGCAATTATTAAGAATATTTTCCTTTAAGAAAGTTAGAGTGTTTTTTGATTTTTTTTTTTGAGACAGGGTCTCACTGTGTAATCCCAGTTGGTTTTGGGATTGCAGCCATCTGCCTCGGCCTCGCAAGTGCTTGGATTACAGTGTAGGCCACCATACTTGGAATTTTTCCTCTCACATGTTAAAGATCTTAGCACATTTTTGTGTGTGTGTGTGGAACCGGGGATTGAACTCAGACTCTTGAGCTTGCCAGGAAAGTTCTTATTATACTGCGCCATCTCCCTGGCCCAATCTTAGTACATTTTTGGAGCTGGTTGTGCCTTATTTTTAGTGTGGACCCTCTGAATTTAATGACATAGATGTAATGAAAGATATCCCTATATATATATATTTTTTTAACGTATTTAGTACAGGGTTGCATTACACAGATTGGACTCATAGTGATTCTCCTGTTTTCAGCTTCCCAAGCGCTAGGATTACAGACGTGCACCACCACGCCCAGTCTCAGTTGGGATCTCAGTGCACCCCAGGGGCAGGGCCAGCACCTATTAAGTAAATTTTGGATGTAGCCATTATTAGTAACTTGACATTGGCCTGGTGACAATTTGGTAAGGATTTTTTTAAAAAAAAATTTCTGTGTGTTGTGCTGGAGACTGAGCCAGTCTCGTGCATGCCAGGAGGCCTGTAGCACCGAGCCCCACCGCACCTCTTACGCAGTCTTTTTCCCGTTCCCCTTTCCCCAAGCCCGCATTCCCTCCTTATTCACAAAAGTTTTGTTTTGTCTTTCTTCTTTTTTTCTTGTCCCTTCTTTCCTTTCACTTCCCCCTCCCTTGCTCACCTTCTCATTTAAGCATTTTCTTCCCGTTTCCCAATATCTATTATAGATTTCAGCCCTTGTTTATGCTCAGCTTCTCACACCAGAAAAAGATGCAGCGTTTACATGTGTGTCCGGTTATTTCACTCGAGTATTATCTTAAGGTGCCTCCATGTAGCTAGAAATGTCTCAAGCTTATCCTTCATCACAAAGTAGATACTGTATTCTATACTATTTTTTTAAAAAATCCATTTATTGAGCCAGCCAAGTAGCTCAGTGGATTAAAGCATCTGCAAGCAGGCGCAGGGGCCGGGGTTTCCAATCACCGGTCCTGCCGTGCGGCACTCACCCCCAGGGGCACGCCGAGATGGCAGTTGAGATTGGGCGTGGGGGCGCAGGCCTGTAATCCCAGCTCTTGGAGGCTATAAACAGAAGGATCACTACGAGTCCGATCTACGCAGTGAAACCCTGAACACCCTGTAGACCCTTCCTTAAAAATACAATAAAGAAATAAATAAATAAATAAATAAATAAATAAATAAAAGTAAATTCCATTTTTTTTGATGGAACTTTGGGCTGTTTCCAAGATTTAGCTATTACAATCTGTGCCGCTCTACACATGGGAATGCATATGTCTCTGTGGTATGATGCTTTTAATTCTTTCAGGAAGATAGCAAGAAGGGGAATAACTGGGTCAAATGGGACCTCTAGTTTCTGGTTTTTTGAGGAATCTCCACACTGATTTCCAGTTGTTGAACCAGTCAGTCTGCACTTCCACCAGCAGTGGAAAAGGATTCTTCCCCCCCATCCAGAATTTGTTATTGGTTCATTTCTTGTTGATAGCCACTCTCTGTAGGGTGAGATAGAATCTCAGTGTTGTTTTAATTTGCATCTCTCAAATGATCAATGAAGTTGAACAACTTTTTCATATATATTTTCTGTTTCTACTTGTTCATCTGAGAAGTGTCTATTTATTTTAGATTTTCTTCTTCTTCTTCTTCTTCTTCTTCTTCTTCTTCTTCTTCTTCTTCTTCTTCTTCTTCTTCTTCTTCTTCT
>NW_004524589.1:25525814-25538010 GCF_000260255.1 Octodon degus | reverse complement strand
GAGTCTAACTTTTTTTTTTTTTTTTTTTTTTTTTTTAATATCCTAGGTATCAGTCTTTTGCCTGCAGAATACCTGGCAAAAAAATTTTCCCACATTGTGGGTTGGCTCTTCATTCTGTTAGGTTTTATTTTGCTGTACAGGAAGCTTTAATAAGACCCCAGTTGTTGATTCCTGGTGATATTTCCTGTATAGTTGGACTTTTGTTCTTAAACTCTTTGCCTATACCCATGACTTCAAGAGTTCTACTTTTTATAACTTCCACCAGATTTAGTGTTTCTCTTTTAATACTGAGATCTTTGATTCATTTCATTTTTGTTTAGGTGCATGGTGAAAATTTTAATGAGTCTAGTTTTAATCTTTGGCACATGGAAAGGCAAATTTTCCAGCACCATTATTAAAGAGATTATCTATCTTCCAGGGAAGGTGCTTAGCTTCTTTGTCAAAGACAGGATGGCTGAGTATGTCTGTTTCTAATCTGTTCCTTTCATCTTCAGGTCTGTTTTTTTTTTTTTTTTTTTCCAGTAACATCCTGATTTTATTACAGTAGCTTTAGAGTATAATTTCAAGTGAGGGATTGTGTTGTCTCCTGTCTTGCCTTTGTTGCCCAAAGTTGCTTGTACTAGTCTAGGTCTTTTCTGGTTCCAAATGAATTTTAGGACTGTTTTCTCTATTTCAGTGAGGTATGCTAATAGTATTTGGACCAGGATACCATTAAATCTCCATAACAATTTTGAAAGTATGTGCATTTCCATTGTATTAATTCTGCCTATTCAAGAAAAAAGGATATCTTTCCATTTTCTGATATCATTATTAATCTCTCCTTTCAGAGTACTATAGTATCCAAGGTAAAGTTCATTTACTTCAGTCATTATATTTATTCTAAGGTATTTCTTTTTTTATTTCTATTTTTATTTTTTTATTTTTGGTGCTATTGAAAGGTATTTTTCCCCAATTGTTTTCATAGTTAGTTTGTCATTTGTATAGAGGAATGCTATTGATTTTTGAGTGTTGACTTTGTATGTAGCTACACTGCCAAATTTGGTTATTAATTCTAGGAGTCTTTTGATGGAATTTTGGGTTGTTCTATATAGAGTGTCATGTCATCATTAAATAATGATAATTTAACTTCTTCCTGTCCTATCCATATGCATTTTATCTCTCTCGTCTAATTGCTCAGGTTAGAGTTTCCAGAACTATATTGCATAAGAGTAGTGACACTGCACATTTTCTTCTTTCTTGCCCTTGTCTGTAGCTTATTCAAAACATGAGTGGATGTTGGGCTTTGTCAAATGCTTTTTCTGCATCTATTGAGATGATCCTATGGTTTTTGTCTTTGTCTCTGTTAATGAGGTTCGTTATATTTACTGATTTTTTTTGGGGGGGGGGAGTTTTTTTGAGACAGGGTCTTGCTGTGCAGTTCAGGCTGGTCTTGAGCTCACTTTGTAGCCCAAACTGGCCTTGAGCTCACAGTCATCTTCCAGAATGCTGGGGTTATGGGTGGGCACCACCACACCCAGCTGTGTATGTTGAACCATCCCTGCATTCTTGGGATGAATTCTACTTGGTCATGGCGCCTGATCTTTCTGAAGATTTGCTGTTTCCTGTTTGACAGTATCTTACTGAAGATTTTTGCATCTGTGTTCATTAAGGAGATTGGCCTGTAGTTCTCTTTTTCGGTTGGATCCTTCTCTGGTTTTGTATAAGTGTGATACTTGTTTGCAGGAATGAATTTGGGAGGACTACTTCCCTTTCAATTTCATTAAAGAGTTTCAGAAATAGCAGCCTTGGGTCTCTTCTAAATTTCTTATAGAATTCAGCAGGGAATCTGTCAGGGCCAGGGCTTTTATTGTTTTTGTTTTTGTCTTTTTTTCTTTTGAGACTGGGTCTCGTTGTGTAGTTCAGGCTGGTCTTGAATTGACTATGTAGCTCAGGCTAGGCTCAAACTCATGATAATCTGCCTGTCTCAGTCTCCCAAATGCTGGGATTACAAGTGTATGCTACAATACCTGTCCTGTTAGTAGATTTTTAATTACTTAAATTTCATTGACTGATTTTGGTTTATTTGGAATTTTTACATCATCTTGATTCAACTTTTTTTTTTTTTTTTAATGGGACACAGGGTCTCACTATGCAGCTCACAATCATAGTGATCCTTCTGTCTCAGCCTCCCCAGTGCTGGGATAAAAGGCATGTGCCACCATGTCTGGTTTCAGTGCCAGCATGATGCTGCCAGGGTGTCAGGGCTGGCACAGCATGAGGTATTGGGGATCAAACTCCTGTCCTTGCATTTGCCAGTCAGATGCTTATACTGCCAAGCTATCTTCCCAGCCTCAACTTTGGTAATTCATATATATCTAGGAATCTGTTCATTACTTTTTGTTTCCATCTTATTAGATACAGATTCTCAAAGTAGGTATTTTTTTGACAGGGTTGTGGGCACAGAGTCTTACTGTATAGTGCAAGCTGGCCTTGAACTCATTTATGTACCCAGGCTGTCCTCAAACTCATGGTGATTCTCTTATCTCAGTCTCCCAAGGGATTACAAGCATATGCCAACATACCCAGCCACAAAAGTAGGTATTGCTGATCTATTGTGTTTATGTAGGATCTGTTGTGATGTCACCCTTCTCATTCCTAGGAGTTGAGTCTTTTTCCTTTCCTTGATAAAGTTGGCCAAGGATTTGTCAATTTTATTTGTTTTTTTTAAAGAATGAACCCTTCAATTTATTGATTTTTTTTGGTATAGTTTTCTTAGTTTCTATTGCATTAATATTGGCTCTGATCTTTTTAAATTCTTCCCTTGTGTGGAACTTGTGTTTGACTTGCTCTTCTTTTTTTACAAGCTGGAATTTCAACATTAGGTTGTTTATTTGAGCTCATTGTTTTTCTGATATGGTAATTCACTGCTATAAATTTCCTTCATGGAACTGTTTTCATTGCGTCCTGTAAGTTCAGGGATGTTGTATTGTCATTATCATTTAATTGTAGAAATAATTTATTTTTTTAATTTCACCTGTGAACCTTTGGTTATTCAGGAGGATGCTATTTATTTTCATATATTTGTAAAGTTATTGTGGTTTCTTTTCTTTCTTTTTTTTTTTTTTTTTTTGGTTTTTTTTTGCGGAACCGGGGATTGAACTCAGGCCCTTGTGCTTGCCAGGGAAGCACTTATTCCACTGAGCCATCTCCCCAGCCCCCTGTGGTTTCTTTTGACATTGATTTCCAATTTCATAGCACTGTGGTCTGATAATATGCATGGGATAATTTTAATTCCATTGCATTTAGCCAAGCATGTTCTATGAACTAATATGTGACTTATTTTGGAGAACGTCCCATGTGCATTCTTTGAAGAATGTGTGTGTTGATATTGTGTGGTAGAATACTCTATGGATTTCTACTAAGTTCATTTACTGAAAAGTTTGGTTCAGCCGGTTGTGGTGAAACATGCCTGTGGTCTTGGGAGCCTGAGGCAGGAGGATTGCTGTGAGTTTGAGGCTACTTTAGGCTACATAGTGTGTTCAAGTCCACCCTAAACTACACAACTGGGACCCATCACAAACAAACAAACAAATAAGCAAATCCACAAAAAGTTATATTAGTTCTGAAGTTTCTTTATTGATTTTTCACCTACTTGACCTTTCTATTTAAGACAATGGTATACTCAGGTCTCCCATTACAAACATATTTGTGCTTATTTGATTTTTCATGACTGCTAATACTTTTTTTTTTTTTTTTAATCTTTTTGAGATAGGATCTTACTGTGTAGTTCAAGCTGGCCTTGAGATCACTTTGTAGCTCATACTGGTCTTAAACTCACAATGATCCTCTTGCCTGAGACTCCTGAGTGATGGGATTACAAGTGTGTGCCTCCACACCCGGCTCAAATACTTATTTTGTATAGTTAGGTATGGTAGTATTTGGTGCATATATACTTATGATTATTATCTGCTCCTGTTGGATTATTCCCTTCACAAGTATGTAGTGGCCATTTTTGTTTCTTTTAATCATTCTTGGCTTGAAATCCACTTTGGCTAAAAATAGTGATTACTTCTACTTTTCTCTGTGATCCTATTGCGTGGAATATTATTTTCCCTCCTTTAACTTTCAGTCTATAAATTTCTCTTTTAGTTAAATTTGTTTCTTGTTTACAACATATTGTTGGATTTTGCTTCTTGATCCATTCTGCCAGTCTGTTTCTTTTGGTTGGTGAATTGATACCATTCATATTGCTGGTTGTAATTGATATGTATTAAATTTTCTTGGTCACATTATCCTCCTCTTGTTGTTCACCTTTCTTCTCTTCTGTTTAATTGCTTGACTTGTATGGTGGATCATACTGTTGGAGTTCATGGGGTTGTAGTCCTTGTTATCTCTTTCTAGAATGTTCCTCAGAACATTTTAGAGTCCTGCTTTGGTAGTCATGAATGTTTTCATGTGTTTTTTGTCATGCAAGTATCTTATTTCTCCATTAATTTTGGAAGATAGTTTGTGGGTATACATCAGACTGGAATAGAGTTTGTTTTCTTTTAGGGCTTGAAACACTTCACTCCCTTCTTTCCTTGATTTGAGGGTTTGTGTTGAGAAGTCTGTTGTGATTCTGATGGGATTTCTTTTGTAGATGATTTGTTTCTTTTTTCTAACAGCTTTTAGCATTCTGTTCTTGTGTTGAATTTCTGGAATCTTGGCAACTGGACCCCTTGATATAGATTTGTTTTGATCATGGCTAATTGGAGTTCTATTTGCCTTGGATATTTGTATATCAAATTCTTTTTCTCTGTTTGGGAAATTGTCTGTCATTAATTTAATTTATGTTGTCTCCTCCTTTTTCATTGACTCAAATCAACCTTATGTTGCTCTTCTTTGCATCATCTAGTAGCTTTTCAATTGATTTCTCATGGTCTCTCTTCTTTCTTTCTTTCTTTCTTTCTTTCTTTTTTAGACAGGGTTTTGCTATGTAATTTAGACTGGCCTTGAACTTACTTTGTAACCCTGGGTGGACTTGGACTCACAGTGATCCTCTTCCTCAGCCCCATGAGTGCTGGGGTTACAGGTATGTGCTACCATGCCTGGCTGGGCCCTTGACATTTGTAAGAAGCCTTTCTTTTCATGATTGCTAAGCACAATCCTATCTTTTATATTTGATATTCTGTTCTCACATTGGTTCATTCTGTTGAGTATACTTTCAGTGGAATTTTTAATCTCTTGGATACCTACTTTATTTTTTTTTTCTTTTTTCTTTTCTTTTTTTATTTATTTTTTTTAATTTATTTTTTCTTTATTTTTCAACAAATAATACACTGCATATATTCTTCTTAGTGGTTAATTGCTGAACAAGATGCAGACTTGTGATCCTATTTACAAACACCATTAGAACAAATCATTCTATTCATTAACAGAATGTAACTATATATCTATCCCAACCACTTTGAATACACAGATACAAAATGGACATTCATCTGTATACCCATTTTTTTCTAAGTTCCATTATTGAATATTATAGGTGTGTAAACTCAGCAAAATATTCTAAAAGAGTCCAGTAGCCCATAATAGCATTGGGTCTTCTGTTTAACTGGCAATGTCAGAAATTATTGACCTGAGTCCCCCACAGCTCAACTTAACAGCATGGCTTTATTTCTTATAATTTCGTCTTCATACTTTTCTGCTGGATGGTTAAGACCAAGGTAAAGCAGGACCTATGCAACAAGAGTTGTAGCTTTTTGGTCTGAGAAGGTCAGTGAAATGCCCTCAGGATTTATCCTGAGATCCTGTACCTCAGATTGTAGAACCTTTATCAGTGCGGCCATGTGGATGAGTCACGGCCAATGCTTGGCCAATGTGCTCTCTGTGAAAGCCTGAGAGAGTATCTTCTCCCCATGTGACTCTCCTTAGGCCCACTCTATGTCATTGATCACTTTCCTCTTTGGCCCCATAATCTTGATCAGAAAATTTGGGACACTACCGAGGTACATGACGTTACAGTACAAGTTCTCATATGTCCTGAGTCTTAATTGACCTTAGAAGGCTAGGGCCAAAATGTTGGCTTTCCTTGTATCCCTCCTTTTTCTCTAATTTTGGTCTGCAAACTTAGGTTGTTAACCATCCAGAAGAAAAGCTTATTGTTATTATCAAACGATTTGGGCTATTAATCTTAACCTCACTATCTCACTGCATTTCAAACATCTTAGGCATAATAAGGAACAGGTATTTTTCATCAAGTATTGATATGTTGAACTTTAAGTCCCTACAGAATATGATAAAAAACATTTAAAAATTAGATTATATTTTAAAAAATAGGATAAAGAATTCTATACTTCTCATGTTTGCACATAAGTCCAAAAATCTCACCATATACAACCTTGAAGCAGGACAGTCCCACAATATTCCTTTTCCTGTCTCTTGCTTTCCTTCACCACCGCCTTCTTCTTGAACATTGGATACCTACTTTAATCTGTTTCATGGATCCCATTTCTTTCCTCCATTGGGCATTTATAGTGTGCATCATTTTATAATTGCTCTTTTTAAAATCTCTGTGTGCTCTATAATTAATTAGTGTATCTTTCATTGTGACAATCATATCTCAGGTTACCCGAGAAATTATTTCTGATTTGATTTTTTCTAGAGCCTCACTCATCTGCTTCATTACTTGTGCCATTACCATTCCCATTTCAGAGAGTCAGGTGGGTGGCTTTTGATCTGTTGTACCTCATTGCCCCTGAGGTTGGCTTTTGGTGATTTGGAAGTGTGGGATTGCATCTTGCTAAAGTGTCATCTCATTTTTTTTGTTTTTGCTTTTATTGGTTGATGCTCCTAAATTTCTTATGGGAATTAGATTTATTGGTAGTATTTAGAACCCATAGAAAATGACTGCTTCTCAGAAACATCTTCCAGGTACAGCTGCCTTTTCAGTGTCTGTTGTAAGATCTTACTTCTTCAATTTGTTGGCAACAAGAAGTTGAGTGTGTTTGGCTCACCATCTGGTTCTTTGCCAGTTTCTTTTGTATTTTTTATGACCCTGAGTGATCTCAGTCTTGGCATACCTGGAAGAACAACTGATTAGACCAGTTATGTCACCTTGGCTAAGGTAGTAAAATCAGCAATAACAATAGTATCAAACACAGCCTAGAAAAAGCCACACCATGGTAACTATTAATTTGCCATCTTTAATTGTTTGAGCTAGATTTATGGTTATGTAACAAAATCTGCCATGAACCAGAAAATTGTATGCAGTAAATAATCCATCAGCATGATGATTTTATTCTTAGGGGAAAAATTTAGAAGAGGTTGGTGGGAAAAAATAAATAGGAGAAAAGGAAACAATTAGAAGCAAGGCTAGAGGACAGAGGAAGATTTGGGAAACTGGTGAAGATAGGAGAGAAAGAGAAAGAAGAATGAAAAACAAGAACAGAACAGAACAATAACAACAACAAAAAACTAGAAATCTGAACAAATAATTTGAAGACAGTATCATGAAATATAATAACCATTATTGAGGGCTGGCCAGAAAGCTCAGCAGACTAAAGTGCTTGCTTAGGCAGAGTGCATGGCCAGGGTTCAATCCCTGGTATGCTGTGCCAGCCCCACTCCTGGGGCACACTGAGACGATGATTGAGACTGGGTGTGGTGGCGTGCACCTGTAATCCCAGCGCTTGGGAGGCTAAATACAGGAGAATCACTATGAGTCTGATCCACATAGTGAGACCCTCTAGACTCTGTCCTAAAATAACATTAAAAAAATTGTTGAGTGAGGCCGGCGGCACTGAGGAGCGGGGTGGTCTCGTCGTCGTTAGTGAGCCTGCGGTGCTCGTGCGGGACCACGGCCTTAAAGATTAGCCACAATGGCTAAAAATGGTGATAATGAAAAAATGGATGCTCTGAAGGCCAAAATCTGTCATCCAACTGAGTATTATTTTTGGAGACTTCAATTTGCCATGGGACAAATTTTTAAAGGAACAGATCAAACTGAATGAAGGCTGGGTACTCTTGGAAATAATGATAAAATTTAACAGGCTCAACCGCCTAACAACAGACTTTAATGTAATAGTAGAAGCATTGAGCAAATCTAAAGCAGAACTCATGGAAATCAGTGAGGATAAAACTAAAATCAGAAGATCTCCAAGCAAACCCTTTCCTGAAGTAACTGATGAGCATACAAAGTGATATAAAAAACAGATCTGTTTATATTAAAGGCTTCCCAAAGGATGCAACCCTTGATGACATCAAAGAGTGGCTAGAAGATAAGGGTCAAATATTAAATATCCAGATGAGAAGAACATTGCACAAAGCATTTAAGGGATCAATATTTGCTGTGTCTGATAGCACTGAGTCTGCTAAGAAGTTTGTAGAAACTCCGGGCCAGAAGTATAAAGACACAGACTTGCTAATACTTTTTAAGGAAGATTATTTTGCAAAGAAAAATGAAGAAAGAAAGGAAAATAAAGTGGAAGCTAAATTAAGAGCTAAACAAGAGCAAGAAGAAAAACAGAAGTTAGCAGAAGATGCTGAAATGAAATCTCTAGAAGAAATGAGTGGCTACTTACTGAAGTTTTCAGGTGACTTAGACGATCAGACCTGTAGAGAAAAGTTGCAAGCCCTTTTCTCAAGTCATGGTGAAATAAAATGGATAGAATTTGTCAGAGGAGCAAAAGAGGGAATAATTCTATTTAAAGAAAAGCCAAGGAAGCACTGGACAAAGCCAAAGATGCAAATAATGGCAGCCTACAATTAAGGAACAAAGAAGTGACATGGGAAGTACTGGAAGGTGAAGTGGAAAAAGAAGCTTTGAAAAAAATCATAGATGATCAACAAGAATCTTTAAACAAATGGAAATCAAAAGGTTGTAGATTTAAAGGGAAAGGAAATAAAGCTGCCCCGCCTGGGTCTGGTAAAGGCAAAACACAGTTTCAGGGCAAGAAAACAAAATTTGATAGTGATGAAGAACATGATGAAAATGGTGCAGCTGGACCAGTGAAAAGATCAAGAGAAGAAACAGACAAAAAAGAACCTGCATTGAAAGGACAGAAAACAGAAAATGGTGCTGGAGACCAGTAGTTAGTTTAGTGAACAATTTTATTTTATTTTATTTTATTTTATTTTTTATTCATTGTAAGTTTTAACAGCTGCTTTTTTGTCTTTGGAGGCTTTTAAAAAGAAAACCGAATTAGGTCCATTTCAATGTCCACCTGTAAGAAAAGGACAATATTTTTTGTTTTGTTTTGTTTTAGCTTGTCTTTTTGTTGTTATCCAAACACATTTTTTAAACATGTATAGTTCTATGTTCACAAGATTCAAATATCAAAAAGGAAGATTCTTCCACTAAGTTGCCTTTGTATTATGAGAATGTATTAGTAAAAAATAACAAACTATATACTGTATAAAAAGTAAAAAAAAAAAATTGTTGAATTCCTATCATTTTGTTTAGTGGAATTCTGTATCATTTCTTTTTTCTTCTCTTCTCTTTTCTTTCTTTCTTTTTTTAAAAAACTATTTCTTATTCTTTTTTAAAATAACTAGAAATAATATTCACTTTCAAAATAAAACAAGAACAAGCCACTAAGGAAAAAAGAAAACAAAACAGAAATAAGGAAGGAAAAGAAGAAGAAAAATGTCCAAAATTTGTTTCTGCTATCACTGGTAGGCAAGTAGGCAGACAGGGCCTAGGTCCATGTTGATTAATCCTGGCAAGCCAGCCACAGATTTGTGGCAGGTAGTGGACCATCCCACCAAGCCTGAATCCTTTGTTCCACTGAAGGGCAGGCTGGATCCTGGCTGGGAGGCGGGAACCTGATTAGTTCAGCCACGGTAACCGTGCGCCTCTGTGGCTTGAGCTCAGCTCCCTGCCCTCTGCTCACTTGCGTTAGGTGCTGCCTCCCCCTCACCGTGAGAGCTGCTAAATGGAGCCAGCACAGCAGCTGCTGTGAGTTCCCAGCTCAGATGGCCCCTCTCCAAGATGGCTACCTGCAAATCATCCTCTCTTGGGGTACATCTGAGCCTAAATAACTCCTCAGCCATTGCAGTCTGCTGCATGCACTGCTCTGTTCCACGTATGTGTTTCTCTGCGGAGACCTCTTGTGTCACCAGTGGACACCATGAGTCTGCAGGTTCAAGCCCCCCTTCCTTCTCAGTGAGTCAGGCTTCAGGGAGAAAGCTCTGCTTGCCACCTCCTCCTCCTCCTCCACTGAAGCCTCTCTTTGGACACCAAATCTCAGAGAGGCTGTATCTCTGCTAGTCACCACTTCTCCATCTCTATCGAGTTTTTTTTTTTTTTAATCTTATGTATTTAGTACATGGTCTACAGGGTCTCACTACTAGATTGGACTCATAGTAATCCATCCATTTTCAGCCTCCCAAGTGCTGGGATTACAGGTGCGCACCACCGCGCCCAGCCTCAATCGCAGTCTCAGTGCGCCTCAGGGGCGGGGCCGGCATGGTGGCAGCGATGGAACCCCAGGCGCTGTGCTCTGGCTAAGCAGGTGCTTTAGTCTGCTGAGCTATCTGGCCAGCCCTTCTATCAATTTTTTACATGAGGAAAATAATACCTGAGATGTGCCAATGACTTTTCTTCATAGAAACACTGATTCAGAAAGTTGAGCCGTCCAATTCCTACTCCCCGACTCTGTCTATAATAGGACTTCTATTTCAAGGGCTCCAGACAGATGACACAGGGCCACCCATCAGAGATGAGGAACTGAGGAGACTGGGCTGGGAGAAGCTCACCAAGGCCGTCTTTGGGGTGGGATCCATGGTAGAGTGTGGCCAGCCTGGGCCTCCCAAGAACAGTGAGTGATCCTGATGAATTCACTAAGCTATGTGGAGAGAGAAACAGCTCCTGATCTTACCCCTCCCGGCAGGACAGGACTAGAGCTGCCACATGTAAAGCACACGCGAGAGCCCAACGGCCTCAAGGAAGTACTTTTTCCTGACTGGAAAAAACTTCATCCTGGCCAGATATGAGAAGCCACCAAGGGAGCAGAAGGATAAGCACTTTCCTGCTGTTTATATCTAAAGAAAAGGCAAGAATAAAGAGAAAGAAGGGCCTGTTCTTAGGCTTTGATCGTCTTTACCTGCCTTATGCCCCTCCTCCCTGCCACAGACTTCCTGGGCAGGAAGTGGTGACATCACCCCGTGTGTGTCAGCCTCCCGGATCTGACTCATCAGGGCTGTGAGCAGAGCTAGCCCTGAGACTCCCAAGTCGATGGTTTACTCCCTTCCCAGGGGCTGGGGGTCAGGTTAAGCTGCTACTCTCAGCTCACTCTGTTGGAGATCTCTTGGAATATATTTAGGGTCCTTCGATGTCATATCTTCTGTTATTAACATTTTGCTATAATAACCAACTGCATGTTGGAATGTCATAAAAATAGTTGACTGAATTACAGCTCCTGTTAAGCATTGTTGGTCACGAATTGGTTGGACAGGAATGTGGGTTCCAACAGTTGGCTATTACAGTGTGACAGGAAACGTCTTCACAGCGACGTGTGTGCTGCACGGGCTGGAGTGTTTCTGTACCAAGGGAATTATGGCTCTACACCTTACATATATGAGACTTTTTATTATGGTGAGTCCCGAACAAAGATAAAGCAGTATAATGAACATTCACTCACTGCCCTCCCTCTGCTTTCTTTCCTTGTACTGAGGATGATTGAATCAAGGGCCTCTGCACTGAGCTACATTCCCAAACTTTATATTGATTTTATACTTTGAGACCCAGTCTCACTAAGTTGCCCACGCTAAGCTTAAATTTGTGATCCTCCTGCCTCAGCTTCCCATGGTACCAGAATTACAGGCCTGTGCCACTGCTGGCTCTTACTCTCTTTTTGTTTCTTTTGCGGAACCAGGGATTGAACTCAGGACCCTGCGCTTGCCAGGCAGGTGCTTATCCTACTGAGCTATCTCCCTGACCCCCCCTTACCCTCTTTTCCCAACATTGACAATGATCCACTCACAGCCAGCCATGGTCGCCCACACTCTCCTTTACTTCCTGTCTCTTCCTCTTGATTACTGGGAAACAAATCTCAAGCAGCATCTTATTCTATTTGTTAATATTTCAGTACGTAAGAGTTAAGGATTATTTTTTAAAAAAATGACCAGTGTGCTATTTTGGCCCTGTAAACCAACTACTTCCTAATCTCATCCAGGTACGTTATTTAAAATCTGAATAGGTTCTTTTCTTTAATTTAAATTTAATTTAATTTAATTTTTT
>NW_004524589.1:25516606-25525393 GCF_000260255.1 Octodon degus | reverse complement strand
CACCAGGGGGCGGGACTGGCTGGCATGTGGTGCTGGGGGATTGAACCATGGTCCCTGTGGTTTACTAAGCTTGTGCTAAGTAGGTGCTTTAGACCACTGAGCCATCTCACCAGCCCTGCTTCTTTAATTTTAAAGTGAAAAAATTTTCAAAAAAAGATAATAAGAGGGTAATACTGGTTAATACATTGCATATTGTTATCTTTAAATTACTCAGAGTATAAGATATCAGCATTTAATTGTCCAAACAAATATATATATAGCTTTTCCCTTTCTTCTTTTTTTTTCCTTTCCCCCATGCCAGTTTCTTTTTTCTCTTGAAATTTCTTCCCATCTTATAATATCCATATTTTCAATCTTATTTACTCTTTCAGCTTCTCACACTAGGGAGACAACATGATGATTACACATGTGTATCTGGTTTATTTCATTTGAGTATGTCCACAAGTTACATCCATTTACTATAAAAGTCTCTAGTTTACCCTTCTTTAGGGCTGAGTAGTACTCCATTTGGAATAAGTTCTTTGCAGTTGTTTTTAAGAAGTATGACTGTCCGGGCATGGTGGCGCATGCCTGTAACCCCAGCACTTGGGAAGACAAGGCAGGAGGATCACTCATGTTCAAGCCAGGATAAGTTATATAGTGAGTTCAAGCCCAGCCTGGACTACAGAGCAAGACCATCTCAAACAAACAGCTCCAAAGGCTAATTTACTCTGCCATCAAGATTGCTGCTCTTGGGGACAGAGTTCTGGAGAGAAAAGCAGAGTCGATGTGAAGGATCTTGCACTGACAATGCTAAAGTGGAAAGAAGACCAAGCAACGGCACTGACGTGAGAAAGGAAGCCGAAGCCACCAGCAGCCGCACACTCATCCATCCAAGCTTCTAAAGTGCGGTCTGGAATAACAGACGACATCAAAAGGCAGCTGTGTGTGTCTCAGAATAAAACAGCTGAGCTCCACAGCCAGGCAAACAGCTGTCCTGCCTTTGGACTTAGTGCTACATTAAAATTAGATATTTGCTTCCCCAAGCCCTTTAGTAAGAGGAAAAAAGAAACAACTAAAAATTGTTATATCACCCATAAATATTACATCCAAATCATCCACACACAACACACAATGAAGTGCCGGTAGCTGCGGAAATCCAACCTACAGCACTGCACCACAGCGGTAGAGACCCCCTACTGTGTCATTAGCCAACATTGCTAAATTATTTAAAAGCTGCGGGCCAGGGAGATAGCTCAGTAGAATAAGTGCTTGCCTGGCAAGCGCAGGGTCCTGAGTTCAATCCCTAAGTTCAAATCAATTTTTCAATCCTGAAAAAAAAATTACCTATGTGCACAAGAGTCTTTTAGGACACAGAAGTAGAAGTTCAGCTGCAAATTTTCAGATATTTTGTTTGTGAAAAATACAAAAACATTCTATAGAATTATAGGAACCTAAATCTGATGTTAGCCAGGTGCAGTGGTACGCTGCGTGCCTGTAATCTCAGGTTCAGGGGGCTGGGGCAGGAGGATTGTTTCAGTTGGAGTCCAGGGGGCTGCGGGGATAGCTCAGTGAAATAAGTGCTTGCAGGCAAGCACAAGGTCCTGAGCTTGATTCCTGGTACCACCAAAAAATAAAAAAATAAATGGGAGTTGGAGACCAGCCTGGCTATATAGTTCAAGGTTGGCCTGGCCTGCATAATGAGACCCTGTCTCAAAAACAAAACAACAACAACATAACAAAAAGATTTCTAAACAGGTACTATTCCTTTTCTTTATAAAACATGTTACTTATAATCTAAATTGAATGAGCACATTCAGATAAAGAACAAAATAAAACAGTTTTATTTCTTTCTTATAATAAACCAACAACTTTCCACTCTAGGAGGCTGAGGCAGGAGAATCTCAAGTTCAAGCCCAGTCTGGGTGACTTAGCAACTGAGGAAGATCTTGCCTCTAAATAAAAAGTCCAAAGGGTCAAGGATGCAGCTCAGGGCAAAGGCCCTGGGCTCGATTGCCAGCACCACATCAAACAACCCCCCCCCCCCAACAAACTAAAACCCTCTACAGCTGTCCACGAAAAGCTTATACTGTTTGCTAATTCTCTTTGATGGTATGGAATATTTCAAGCTCACTGTAGAAAACAGTCATGCTGAGGAAGAACAAGAAGATTCCTCTGGCTTGCGATAGCTTTCAGCGTCCGCCTGGAACTCTGCACTGGGCGATGCTCCGAGAAATCCTGTCCACGTCCTCCCATGTAAAAGCCATTGGGCAGCGCAGGGTTACTGGGGCATTTTCTGGGCAATCTGCTTTGGTTCTCACACACCCCGTGATGATTCCCTTATCATTAGATGTTTGTCACGAAGTCATGTGGGATGAAGGACTGGTTCTTCAAACTTCCTATGTATTGTGGATTAAAATTTTGGAACAATTGCACAATCCGAAGAGACGTAGTTTTGCTCATGCACGATAGTACAAGCCTGTAGAGCCAGCACCTGTGAGGCTGAGGCAGGAGGGTTGGTAGTTGAAGCCAACCTGCGCAAGCTAGCAAGGTGCTGGCTCATGTGGTAAAGCAAGCAGAGGTGCATAGTGCTTGCCTAGAACTCGAAGCCCTGTGCGCACCCCAGAGCTGGGGAAAAAGATATACACATCTTGCTTTCGCTGGGATTAATTCTTCTGGCTACTTTTCAATAACTCAGCGTATTGGTACAGTTTAGGTATACATATGATCTTATTCATTGTAGGGAATTTGTACCTGTGCATGATATATTTATTTTTTTGTGGGAGGCACCGGGAATTGAACTTAGCACCTCACCCCTGCCAGGCAGGCACTACAGCACTGAGCTACATCCCTAGCCCCTCTGCCCATGATATAACATGACTCTCTCCGTCCCCCAACTACCCATCTCCTACCTTCAACCCCTCCCATTTACAAAAGCTTTGTTTTCCTTTTTCCTTTTTTGGTTTTTCTTTTCCCTTTCTTCCTTCCCCACCCTCTCCTACTCCCTCCTCCCACTTGGACATTTTCTCCCTATTTCACAATATCTTTTATACATTTTGGTCCTTATTTACACTTTTCATTTTCTCACACCAGAGAAACAATGTGGTATTTGCACATGCAACCCATTTGCTTAGGAGTACGGTCTCAAGGTGCATTCATTTACCTAGAAATGTCTCAAGCTTATTTGTCTTTACGGTAGAGTAGTATTCCATTGTACGAAAAACCCAGTTCTTGTTTATTTATTTGTTATTGTTTTTTGTCTTTTTGAGACAGGGTCTCACTATGCAGCTGAGGCTGGCCTTAAGCTCAATTTGTACCCCACGCTGATCTGAGCTGTATAGTTCAGGCTGGGCTTGAACTCTCGTAACTCTGGATGGCCTTGAATATGTGGCAGTCCTCCTGCCTCAGCCTCATAGGTGCTAGAATTACAGGCATGCGTCTCAGTGCTGGTTGGCTGTTGATAGAGGTTTGGTTGGCTTGTGTTTGTTTTTTCTGTTAAACACAAGGCTGCTGTAAACACTTGTGTGCATCCAAGTTCTGCGGCACATACGCACTTCAGTTTTTCTCCCAATGGCTTTTCCCTTGTCCTGTTTCGAATGTGTCTTCCGAAGAGTAGAAGTTTTCAACTGTGATGATCAGATTTTGGAAGTTGTCACCGGTCTACCATCATTAGTGAGGGACCCAGTTGCAGGAGGAGAAAAAAAAAGAACCCAGCAACGCAGGCGGTACTGTAGTTCGCACGAAGTCCTGTCTGCTCCATGACTCCATGAAGTCCTCCCTGACCTGCTGCTGGTCATGAGCAGACAGGACAGCTGTTTGTGATTGAAGAGACAACACAGCCATCCAGCTGCAGGCAGAGGCAGCTCCTGCCCTCCTCAGCTCACTCCCCTTTTGGTTATTAACTGAGGGAGAGAAGAGAACTGAGAACTCACGTGCCTACATCAGTGGTTTCAAATTTGGGGCTTCTGTAAATACCTGTGTTTGGTTGATACTGCAGATGACAACAGAACAGAGTGTGGTATTAGCCGGCTCAGGCTGGCTCCGTCAATCCCGAGCGCTGGAGGCTGAAGCTACAGGGATTACTTGTCCCTGGTTCTGAGGCCTAAGGTGTTGGCAGGGTTGGTTCTTCCTGCAGTCTTCTCCTTTGCTTCCTGATGGCTGTCCTCATGGGCATGGTGTGCCTGGATCTATGTCCCAGTCTGTCTTCTTTTTCCTCTTCCTCCCTCCCTGGGGATCTAGCTCAGGGCCTTGCACAGGTTAGGCAAATGCAGTGTCGCTGAGCTCCACCCTCAGTTCTGCCCTCCTGCAAGGACACCAGTCAGCCTGGATTAGGGCTCAGGCTAATGACATCATTTAACCTTAATGATCTCTTTCAAGACCCTGTCTCTGGCCAGGCAGGTGGTGTTGGCCTGCAATCCCAGCACTTAAGAGGCTGAGGCAGGAGGATTGTTGCAAGTTTGAGGCCACCCTGGGCTACAAAATGAGACCTTTTTTCTCTCTCTTTTTAAAAAATTTATCCATTTATTTTTGCAGAACCAGGGATTGAACTCAGGCCCTTGTGCTTGCCAGGGAAGCACTAATTCTACTGAGCCATCTCCCCAACCCTAAAGCGTGGTTTTAGTGGTGCATCTTAATGTGGAGACCCTCTCTTTAAAAACAAAACAAAACACCAAAGAGCCCTGTCTCCAAAACCAGCCACATTCTGTGGTACCCAGGGTTAGGACTTAAGTACACATCCATCCTGTAACAGGCAGCTGAATGAACGTAGGACTATGCTTCTAATCCATCCGAAGCCATGTGGGATTAAAGCGAGGTTTCCTGAAGGACCCCAAGGACAAGCCGCCCAGTGAGCAAGCAGCCTGCATACCTACGCAGATGAGCACCTGTCCTGCCTTGTCCTCGGTGAGGTCCAGGTTCTGCTTCGGCCCAGGAACTGCAACGTGTGTGAGCTCCCCGTAATCATCAGCACCTTCATCTTCTTGGCACTGTGGGTCTCCTGGACACAACATCTCGTGGGAGGCTCTGCGGGGCACGGAATGTAGCAGTCCTTGCTGCTACCCATCAGAGATTACAGTCCCCTCCCGAACTGTCACAGCCGAAATTGCAGTGTCCTGGTGTCCCCTGGGGGGAAATGGACCTCAGTTGTTCTCCAGACATTGGTCTCCAATTTTTCTAGTTTCTAAAAGTAGCTCCGCTACTGGATGACATGGCTGGGAAGTCAAAGCGGCTGCTGTGTCGTGTGGACTGAAGCCCGAGGATCCACTCAGACCGGGCAGTGTTTTGCTGGCCCCCGCGCTCCCAGGCCCGCACGGGCCACCTGTAGCCCTCGCCGGTCACTGCACGCTCTTCGCCCCAGCTCGGCTCGCGGAGGAACAGGCCTGTAATCCCAGCACTTGGGAAGTCGAGGCGAGAGGATGGAAAATGGAAATCCAGCCTGGGCAGTTTACTGAGAACCTGTCTCAAGGCCAACAACAACAACAAAACAAAACAAAGAAGCAAAAAGTAATTACACCATTAAGGAAACAATGCTACCTTTAGAAGAACTATGGATACAATGTTGGATTAGAGGAGGAAGAGATTTTCGCTTTTGATTCTAGAGAAAACTCAGAGGAGAGGCTGGCTTTGCTTGTGAGGAAGGCGCAGCAGCCGGGAGGCAGAGCCTTTCTGGAGGTCAGAAGCAGCACCAAACCGCACGACGGGGAGCGCTGGCTGGAAGGGAGGCGCCGGTGCAGGTGCAGGGGCGGGAGCAAGGGCGAGTGCTCAGCCCCCTTGCCTTTATCTCATCTATCCGCAGCTTAGAGATGACTTTCTAACGCTGTCCTCGCACGCACGCACGCACGCACGCACGAACGCACCCTCTTGGGGTCTCCGGCTCAATTCAGGCTAGACATTCCTAACCTGAAGATTCAAACCCGGAAACTCTGAGCATGCACCCAAAGCCACGAGTGGGAAATCCCACCCTCTGGAGCTCTGTTTCATGCACAATTATTAAAAATACTGTTTCAAGTTACCCTCAGGCGGTATGCATAAGGCATATAAGAAATGCATGGAAATTACTTTTTTAGAATTGAACCTCTCCCAACATTACATTATAAAAATGCAAATTTTCGAAAATCTGAGCTAATCAGAAAACCACAAGCTGAAACAGCTCTAGCCGCAAGTTATTTGAAAGGAAGGACAACCACACTGTAGGACAAGTATCCAACGCACCATGTTCTGCTTTTTTCTGCTCTTCCTGGAAAATTTCACCTCATTCTTTGATTTACCTGTAATATATCCTCCACTCCTATCCCAGGCAGACCCGACCCACCCTTTTGTATTCCCAAAATTTCATTATGTGGGGCTGGGGAAATGGCTCAGTGGAATAAGCGCTTGCCTGGCAAGCGCAAGGGCCTGAGTTCAATACCCGGTTTTGCCAAATAAAAATAAAATAAAATAAAAAATGCATTATGATGATCCTATTACTTATACATTTTTTTTCCACTCTTTTTTTTTTGCGGTACCAGGGATTGAACTCAGGCCCTTGTGCTTGCCAGGCAAGCACTTATTCTACTAAGCCATCTCCCTGGCCCCAGAGGTTTTAGTGTGTGTGTGTGTGTGTGTGTGTGTGTGTGTATGTGTGTGTGTTTTCACTCTTGTCTTCAATCACCCTACGCAAATCACTTGAATTTCGTAGCCAGGCGTTAAAGCTGCTCACTTGCCCCACAGCACTGCTGGCAGACCTGAGGTTCCTGGGAGAGTAAAGACCTTGGCTTTCTAAATGCACGTGGGTTCTCCTGGCTGGGTGTGACCACGGGGGTGTGGGGGGTGGGGGGAGTGGAGAGCGAAGTGTCTACTGCTTCAGAATCCGTGTGCGTGGGGCTCCAGAGGAGGCGCGGGAAGATCAGGGCCTTGAATCTTAACGAGGGTCCCAGGGGCTTCTCACATCCGGATGTGTGGTAACTCCTGGTGCAAATGACAGCAAGCAAAGGGACCTTGGAGGACACATCAGACATTGAGCCTGAGGTGGAGCTGGGGGCACAAGATGAGTCCGACGCCGCTCTGCCCGCAGGCTCATCCAGGCCTGGACTCTTGCGAGTCCCTGTTTCCTTAGCGGTTAAATCACAGGTGTGGGGGTGCTATTTCATTTGTATCAAAAGCAGGAATTTCCAAGCAAACAAACAAACAAACCTGAATTCTTCTTATCTTACAATCCTGGAATTGTTCGGAGTCTTAGAGGTCGCTGAGTGGAAGTGGAAGATTCCCTTAGATAGCTGCAGGACAAGCCATGCCATCAAGATTAGGAGCGCTCAGAACTGCGGCTTCCCGGCCCGCCGCACCAAGGGGAGCCCCAGGAGGGGCGCAGGGAGCAGGCCGAGGGAGGGCGGGCGGGCGGGCGATCAATCAGATCAGATCTGGGAGATGGAGGGGGCGGGGCAGGAATGTGGGGAGGAATCTTTCCTTGCTGTCAAACACAAAGGAGAACATTAGGGAGCAACGGGCTACCAGCCTGATCTAAGCCCAGTCTTGCCCTCAAAGGGATCTAAATCTAGTGGGATAAACAATCCACAATGGAGAGTGATAGTGTGACAATAGAGGCCGCCCCTCTTCTAGGAGTGACGTAGAGAGCGGCAAGATAGTCCAGCCATCTGCAGCCATCTGCAGTGACCCAAGGTTCTGTGGATCCCTCGTGATTTGTTTTTTATTTGCCATTTTGAGACGGTCTCGCTATGAAGTTCAGGCTTTGAGCTCATTTGGTAGTCTACGCTGGTCTCAAACCTGCCTGAGCCTCTGGAGTCCTCGGGTTATAGGTGTGTGCCACTATGCGTGACTTGTGTTTTTTTTTTTTTTTAAATAATAAACAATATAAAGGGAGTTAAAAATGGTGAACTAGGCAGAAATACAATCACATCCAGCTATTTTAGAAATTGTTAAATTGAGGTGTTAGGCTGGATGCACAGGAGAAGGTAAGCCAGGATGGTCTGAGTCTGAGCGCCAGCTTGGGCAATTTAGTGAGACTCCAGCTCACTTCCACACCCACATAAATAAGAACTGGGCAGGGAGCTCAGTGGCGGAGCACTGCACTGGCCGGTATGTGTCGCCTGGTTTCATCCTAGCAGCACAAGGAAGAAGAAAAAGAGCACCAGCCGGAGCCCTGATAGGAAAGCTATCGGTGTTCTAGAAGCATCTGGACCCAACCAGATACTATCAAGAAGAGGCTATTAATAGTACAACAAAGAAACAATTTAAAAAATGCTTTAGGAGAAAAAAATCTGGGCAATTTAGTGAGAACCTGTCTCAAGATAAAAATAAAAAGGTCTGGATGCATGGGGTGTAGTGTCCTTGAATTCAATTTCGAAGACCACCTTCCACCCTCCCTCCAAAAACAAACAAGAAATTGCACTGCAATGAAATAAATACATGCAATTATTATGTGTCAATCAAAATTTCAAAAGATTTAAGGAGAGAAATATAAACTACTTTGATCATTTTTAGTGCTTCCGTATTGTTACAACACTGAAAACCATAGTCTTACCAATAAAGTAAAATATAAGTTACAGACAGAATTGCTTATGTGATACAAAACATAGGGATAAATATGAATATCTCTTAGAACATTTCCTAGTACTACACTGAAAAGTTTTCACATTTCTCTTTCACATCTCCTCCCTCATTTTCTCTGCCTTTATCTCTGTCTTCATCTCTCTGTCTCTCTGTCTCTGTCTTCTTCTCTGTCTCTCTCTCTGTCTCTGTCTCTCTCTCTCCTCTCTCTCTGTCTGTCTCTTTCTCTGTCTGTCTCTGTCTCTGTCTCTCTCTCTCTCTCTCTCT
>NW_004524589.1:25513024-25516476 GCF_000260255.1 Octodon degus | reverse complement strand
TCTGTCTCTTTCTCTGTCTCTGTCTCTCTCTCTCTCTCTTTCTCTCTCTCTCTGTCTCTCTTCCCCCCCCACCTCCCTCTCTTTGTGCTCCCATATGAGCCAGCCTGGCTTCACTCCTGATCTTCCTGCCTCAGCCTCCTGAGTGCTGTGATTATAGTCATGTACCACCATGCCTCCCTCTCTTCTTGTTCATTGATTGATTGATTGAGACAGGCTCTTGCTGTGTAGCGCAGGCTGGCCTGGAATGTGCAAAAATCTTCCTGCCTCAGTGTGCTGAGAGCAAGGATTACATGCCTGGCTCCATTCTTCAGAAACATCACCCACATTCTTCTGTGCTTCTGTGAAGGCAGCAAGCAAGTGAGTGAGCGTGGCTTTGAGATAGCGTGATGAATGTGACACTTTGCCTTAATCTCTCTCCCTCATGGCTCCTATAATTGCAGAGCTGTTGTAGGGTGTTGTGGAGCAAAGGTGTTTATTGCTGCGCTTGAACCGCAGCCACAGAAGCGGAGACTGTAAGACATCCCAGCACTGGGCTGGAGGGAAGCGAAACAGTGAGATGGTTGGAAGGTGCGCCGGTGCACCTTCAGGGAGGAGAGGGTGCAGAGAAAGCAGGAACTATGTGTATTTCATAAAGAAAATAAATTCTTTTTTTTTTTTTTTGGTAGGGGGTTATGAGAATCTCACTAGACAGTATATTCCAGGCTGAGCTAGAACTTTCAGCAATCCTCCTGCCTCAGCCTCCTCCTGCCTTCACCTCCTAGGTGAAATCCTAGTGCTGGGATTTCACCACATTTGAGTCCAATAAGAATTTTAAGTGGCCTCGCTTTTTCCTCTAAGATTCTTCTTGCAAAAGAATCATGCTGTTTTAATCAGCTCTTCATTTTTAACAACTAGATTGAAGCTGTACTACTCAGATTTAGTTATTAATAGATATTTTATAATTCAGCCTTTTCTACCCAGTCAGTGCTTCCTTTTTCTTGCTTTCTGCTCTTGATGGTGCTGGGAAGATGAAAAGTACTGACTGGATTGCATGTGCCACTCAAGTGACAGGGCGCTCCCTGACTGCATGTGTGATTCTGGGCTCCAGCCCTGACCCTGCACGCAAAGGAATCCACTGATAATGCAAACCATAACTGCACCCACAGTTCATCTCCCTCTGTGTGTCCATCTGCCTGCCTGCCTGCCTGCCTGTCTGTCTGTCTCTCTCTCTCTCTCCCCCACATCTTTCTGAGACCAGGTCTTGCTATGCAGTTCAAGCTGACCTTCAACTCCCTTTATAACCCAGGCTGGCCTGAAACACACAGCAATCCTCCTGCTTCAGCCTGTCAAGCACTGCGATTACAGGCATGTGCTAGCATGCTTGGCTCCATCTCATTTATAGTGCATATATTCAGTTGATAATTTTGGAGAAGGATTTTTTTTTTTTTTTTTTTTTTTTTTTTTTTTTTGGCTGATTCAGGCTGCCATAAGGGCAGTTCTGCTCGGCTTGTGGAGCTGGGGATCGAATCATGGTCCTAGACACCTGACTGCACTTGCCCAAGTGGTTCAGTTGATAATTTTGATGTGTTGTCAAAAAGAATTGAGACAATTGGTTTGATACTCCTGAGTCATTTCAGACAATGATTTTCCCTAAGTATCAGGAAGATGTTTCCTGGACAGATCTGAATTCAATCAGCCTCTTCAGAGTGCAGACCCAGCGCTAGACTATAATCAGACTCCCAGTTGGTCACCCGGGAGCTGGTGAGGCCTCTCCACTGCAGACGGGGTCTGGGCTTTGGCCTGGTTGCTCGGGGCCAGTGCATGTGCCTGGACTCCTTTGCGTGCAGAGGTAGAGCCCAGGACTGTTCAAGTTGGCAATCTAGCTGCAGGTGTATTTGCAAATTGGCTTTTGAGGGGGAAGTTTAGCTAATCCTTTTGAGCATGAATCCTCCAAGACTGAGTAATAAAGAAACAAGAAGAAAGGTGACAATCAAAAACCTATTAACATCTTGTTTCCAGAGAAGAGCCTGACTGTCTAATGACATTTATGCTTTCACAGCTAGGCATTTAACAGCCAGCTTGTGTCAGCCGCTTCCCTTATCTAGGCCACGTGGCAAAGTTTTCATTTCCCTGTATTTCTGGGACTTCAATCCCAAATTTTCTGAGCTGCTGAAAATGTGCTCTGTCCATCCCAACCTCCAGGGTGGGCTCAGAAAGCACCCACGAGTGGCTGTCACTGTCACTCATCCCATTTATTCATGTCATTTATTCTTTAGTCAGTCTTCAAAAATCCTCCAGGTCATGGGCAAGCAAAGGCTAAACCAACCCGCTGTGGGAAGCCTCCCTCCCATCACTTGAGAGCCTGAGACAGGAGGTTATGAGCTCGAGACCAGCCTGGTCTCTATGGCAACTTTCATGCCACCCTAGAGGATGAGTGGGGCTTTGTCCCCCACCCTAAGTCCCAGGGCTTAGAATCCAGATGGAGCTATGTGTTTAGACGATGGTAAGAAATTGTTCTCACTGATTCACCACTGACACTTTTGTTCACATACTTACTGGTTTTTTTTTTTTTTTTTTTTTTTAATGTATTTAGTACAGGGTCTACAGGGTCTCAGTACACAGATCAGGTTTGTAGTGTTCCTTCCAGGTTTTTAGCCTTCCAAGCACTAGGAGTACAGGCACACACCATCAGTGCAACCTGGGGGCAGGGCTGGCATGGCAGGCTGGGGATTGAGCCCCTGGCCCCTGTGTCTGCCTAAGCAGGCCCTTTAATCCACTGAGCTATCTGGCCCGCCCTGACATACTGACTGTTTTTGTCTCTGTAGGTTTTTTTTTTTTTTTTTTTTCCCCCAGAGAGAGAGAGGGTTTCACTATGTGGTTCATACTGAACTTGAACTCAGTACATAGAGCACTGACCCCTAACTCACAGTGATCCTCCTGCCTCAGCTTCCTAAGTACTTGGACTATAGGCATGAATTACTGTACTTGACTCAGTAATTTTTTGCTTTAGTTAATTTCACTCTCTTCATTCAGAACTTTTACCCTAAAGGCTCACTTTGGCTCAGAACTGACTCTGTGTACTGCTGTCACAGACCTCTGGGATAGGCAGGGGCCATGGAATGGAGAGGAGGAGTTAGGTGCAAGTGAAAACCCAGATCATATAGTTCGCTGAGGGTGGGAACACGTGTTGGGCAGGCTCAAAGGTCTCTGGTGATTGCAGTTAAGGGAACCTAACTATTCTTATTGGCCAAATTCCCATCTGAATGATTTGACATACATAAAAGAAATGGCAGCACTTCCACATGTTCTCTTGTGAACTTGGTGAGACCCTGTCTCAAAATAAAAAATAAAAATAAAAAAATGCTAGGGATATGGAGGTGTAATTCAGTGTGAACACCCTGGGTCCCACCATCAGAGTGGTGAGAGACAGAGAGAGAGAGAGAGAGAGAGAGAGAGAGAGAGAGAGAGAGAGA
>NW_004524589.1:25502921-25512924 GCF_000260255.1 Octodon degus | reverse complement strand
AGAGAGAGAGAGAGACAGAGAGAGAGAGAGAGAGACAGAGAGAGAGAGAGAGAGAGAGAGCGAGCAATGACCTCTTAAATTGTGACCCATCAGCTCCCCAAGCTGTCTGGGTGAACACTGGCTAAGCACACAAGCACCTGTCTTCTCCTCTGTGGTAAACACAGCAGTTTTAATCAGAAAAACACACAATTGTCAAAATTGATTACATCACCTGACTTACAAAATAACTTTGGTTCAGTCGACCTAGTGTAAGTGTATTTTAAAGTGGGGTTGGGATTTTATTTGATCTCTGTTGGATTCTATGAATTCTATGAGCCTGTTAAAAATAAACAATAGAGAGAAGAGTTTTTCTGAAAGCAAAACTTGCTGTTCACAAAACCTGTAGGCTCCTGGGTCCCTGGCCAGGAGCGCAGGGGTCCAAGCGATGTGACTACTGCGGTACTAAATTTGCCGGAGCACCGGGAGCGCCTCAACATCACATGACAAGGGGAACATTTGTTAATCAGAAAAACTACAACCTATTCATACTTATTGTTTGATTATTTTCTGCTGACCGCTGAGGTCCCATTGTTGATTGAATTAGTTATAGTAACTGATATTTATTTTAGCAACTAGCCATTATGACTGTAAACCCTTCTTATCGCTGGATGATTGATAGGCACATTAAGAAGTTGTTCTACAGGTCGCTTGGTTTGAAGAAAAGCATAAGTCCTGATAGGTTCCTTAAAAAAAAAAAAAAAAAATCAGTAAAGAGTGGAAATTAGTCCAGATAAGTCCATAGTAACAAAAAAATAATTTCCAAGGTGTAATGTGATTTTTTAAAATTTCATTCTGCTTAAAATAGTAGTCTTTGTACCTGTTCATAGATTTCAATGTATGTTGGTATGTTGAAGAATGTTCTGGAACAATTTGCTCTTCTGATGGCAAATGGAGATGGTGTGCTAGGAGAGACAGTGTCAAGCCGCTAAAGATGATGAAATCTGTCAGTTCTGATCTTTCGAAGTTTTTCTTCTCTATTTAGTTTTTTTTCTTTTTTTTGGTATTTCTCTCCACATAGCCTCCATTTTAGAAATTTCTCTCAGCCCTCCACATAGGTAGCCCCACAAATCTCCAACATTTTTTCTGTTTGTGTCTGCATTGTTTTGATTTTTTAAACATTAGCAGGGTAGCATGAGGTAGATGGTGCACATCTAGCTGATAGGTAAGAGGGTTAAAGTCCCCAGTTTTATGCCAGTGTGTGATATTACAGGCCCAGCAAGGCCACTCGGGCACATGGGCTGTCACCAGGTTTCACTATAGCGCTTCTTCCTGAATGGACAGGAATTGTGGTTGGCACACACAGAGGTGGGAACAGGGGTCTGGCAGTGAGTAAGTCAGGAACAAATGGCTGAAAATTTCTTCACAAAATTTGAATTATGTTGCTAGAAAATTCTGTTGCATAATGATTCACCTTCCAAGGAGCATCTGGTGGTGTGTCAGGACATTCCATAGACCCTCAATTCCTGGTGATAACTTCTTGCCCAGAATTGTGCCATCGTGTGTGTGTGTGTGTGTGTGTGTGTGTGTGTGTGTGTGTGTGTGTGGTATTGGCAACTGAACCCCACACCTTACCCAAGGACACTAGACACTGGTCTGCATTCCCAGCTGGTTTTCTACCGACAGGGTCTCATGAACTTGCCAAGGCTGGCCTTGAACTTTGAGTCTTCCTGCTTCAGCTTCCCCATGAGCTGGGACTCCAGGCGAGAAGCATCACACCTGGTGAAGTGGTGCAATTCCACACGCATTTAATGAAGGTAAATACCAAGAAATACAATGATATGTAGGGCATTTCTGAAATACAAAATGACCAAAGGCACATGGGGATTTGGTGACATAGCGTTCCTGAATGAATACTGGCCTGGAGTCACCTGGGCTCTGCTGAGGACACTGAGCCCTTTGACTGGCACGTCCACAGAGGATGGGGACAGTGACAAGGTGGCAGTGTCTAATCATTAATCAAGTCACAGCCTCATATCTTTCTCCCCCTCCTCTACCAGTTGCCTTGGAAACACAGTTCCTTGTCAATTTTTTGAATTACATTAATATTAAACTATGACTTGGAATCAGGAAGAATGCAAAGTATCTGAAGAGTAATATTTATATCTTCCATGTGACATTTGGATCACACGGATAAACGTTTAAAATGTTCTTGAGAACATGGAAAAATAAGGAAACAGAGTTCAAAAATAAAGTATAGAACTTGTTAGACTAGTTTCTGTTTAAAACTTGGTGGATTACAGCTCTTTGTTTTAAAC
Source organism: Octodon degus (assembly GCF_000260255.1). Taxonomy (NCBI): domain Eukaryota; kingdom Metazoa; phylum Chordata; class Mammalia; order Rodentia; family Octodontidae; genus Octodon; species Octodon degus. Next base: position 25,510,630 of record NW_004524589.1, on the reverse strand, counting down.
AATTAGAACAGCAGCGATCAAATGTCAGATTCTTTCCAGTCCCCAGTGCCTGCTGCAAAGCTTTGATGAAAGTATTACATTTATTTCTTTTTTTCTTTCTTTTTCATCTTTCTTTCTTTCTTTCTTTCTTTCTTTCTTTCTTTCTTTCTTTCTTTCTTTCTTTCTTTCTTTCTTTCTCTTTCTTTCTTCTTTTTGTGGAACTGGGGATAGAACTCAGGCCCTTGCACTTGCTAGGGAAGCACTTATTCTACTGAGCCAACTCCCTGGCCCCTATTTCTTAATTTAAATTTAAATTTAAGAGACAGGGTCTCGCTATGCAGTTTAGACTGGCCTTAAGCTCAGTATGTAGCCCAATCTGGGTTAGAACGCACAGTAACCCTCCTGCCTCAGCCTTCTGAGTGCTGGGATTATGTATGCATGCCACCATGCTCAACAAACATCACATTTATTAAACTATTCTCACACATCTTTCCTCCAAGATGCGTTTTCCGTGTCTGCTGTTTTATTACATGATGGTTATTGAAAGGTTAGATGCTGCTCACTTTCCCAAGGTTTGTGTTTGTATATCATAAAACACCCCTCCAGAACACAGCAAATGAAGCAGTGTGGGCGTCAGTAGACCTGGGTTCTATTTTGACTCCGACACATGCTTCGGGTAGGTCAGTGAATTCCTGAGTGCCTTGGTCTTCTTGGCTGCTTAATGGGATAATAATATCATTCTACCTACTTCACAGGGTGGATTTTTTTTTTAAAGGATTAATTAGCTAATGTTTGCAAACTACTCTGAGCTTCTTTGATAAAATACAAAGAACCTTTATTTATGGCACTAATAGTGTCTTGGCCCTGTAGGCTTCCTTTCATCCAGAGATCCTGGAGGACTTTACCAGGGGAAAATAATTTTGAAAAGGACTATTCTGGTGGCTGACACCCCCTGAAGAAACAGGTGCTAATGAGCAGTCTGGGTTTTCACTGCAGAGTAATTAAGTCTCCTCGGGGCTTCTTACATCATTTGCATAAGCTTCCCAAGGCTGAAGAGCCGCTCAACAGAGACCAGTGGAGCCGGGCAGGTGCCTTCCTTCTCACCTTTCTTGTCACTCCCTCACTGCTGTGTCAGGGGGAATGGGGATTTGGAATCTGAACATTTGCAGCCCCAGAGCTGCCCGAGGAGAACGGGGTGATTCTAGGGAGTATTTATTTATTTATTTATTTAATTTTTTTTCTGAGCGCTTATTCTACTGAGCCATCTCCCTGGCCCCTCTGTATTTTAGGACAGGGTCTACAGAGTCTCACTACTAGATTGGACTCAGAGTGATCCTCCTGTTTTCAGCTTCCCAAGCGCTGGGATTACAGGCATGCATCACCACACCCAGTCTCAATCGCAGTTTCATTGTGCTCCAGGGCTGGGGACGGCACCATAAACCGAGGATGGAACCCAGATTGCTGCACTCTGCCTAAACAGGCGCTTTAGTCCGCTGAGCTATCAGGCCAGTAGGGAGTATTTAGACAATAGGTAAGTTAGTTGCAACATGGAACAAGTATGCCGGTCACCTGTAAGACTTGAGCTGCTTGGTTAGACTAAGTCCCAGATAATGGATGAAGGTGAATTCAGAGCGCTCCCCAGTACACATCTAGGGCTCTTCAGAAGACAAGGGGAAGAGGTGTTCCCTGCCTCCAGTTGTTTACTACCTATTTTAGAAGCTACAGCTCAGCTACAGGAAGGAATTAGTGGACTATAGAAGGCAGGAATAATTAGAGGATAATTTCTAGAACAGAGCAGAGGATGCCACGGATAACACAGCTCTGGAAACCACCGCTGAAGAAGCAGCTTCCAAAAGATGTGTTTTCTGCAGTGGTGATGCACACCAGGGACTGTGTGCATGTGTGGGGATGCAGGCCAGTGGGGAGACACTGTCCAGATAACGGGGGGCTCCGGGGGCCAGACCGGGAGGAGGCTGCTCCCACAGGTTGAGGAGGTTTCTTGGACAGGCAGAAGAGTTTGGACTTCATTTAATCACTTCTTTTAAAAAATTATTATCAAGACTTCAGAACCCAGTACCTTAAGGAAGCACTGTTTGGAGTCCTTTGGCAACGACATCTAGGAATCGCTGGAGTGGGAAAGAGACGTAGCTCCGGGAGGCTGCTGGAGTCCCATACAGTAATTCAGAGGGGTAGAACTGTCTCCAGAGGGTTGTGATGGAATGGAGAGGAATTATAAAAATAGAGCTTTTTAATAAGAGTATACCAGGGGACAGGGCTGCATCTGATTCTCACAGCAACCCAAGGTGATGCTACCATTAACTTCTGTGAGCAGTGATTTTCTGCCGTGGAAATGGGATCATAAATTGAAAAACCGCAGGGTTCCCTGAGATTCACACAGGGCATTTCCCCCTTATTTCTGGAGGATGCTGGAGCCCCTCTGGGGCCGCTACAACACAAGGAGAAGCTGCAGGAGAATGCAGCGGGGAGCATCCGCACTGGCGTGATGTGGAGGACATCTGTGAGATGCCAGCCGGGAATCTTCTCTCGACCCCGCAGGAAACGCCAGGACTGCAGCATCCAGCAGCATCCAGAGTGGCAGCCTGGATGAAGTTAGGACTGGGCCTGAGCAAAGCAGGAAATAAGAGGGTTCGAGGTGGCTGCTATCAGCCTGCTGAAGAGGCTTAGGAACTGGGAATTCAAAGTGGGAAGGTTTAAGACCCAAGCAAATGAGTTCCAGATGGAAGCAAGCACCTGGCGGTCAGATACCTCTGTGTCCGGTCCTCCCTGGCCCTCCCAGGTGCACTCGGCCAGGGCAGCTGTCGCCAGTTTCTCAAAGGGCTGGACTGGGCAGCTAGTGTGCCTGACGCGGGCCCTAAGGAAGTAGGTACTTTTTCCTGGTTAGAAAGCACGAGAGTGTCAGGCTGTTGGCTGGATTTTTCCAACACTTTGCTTGATATCCTGAAAGCCCAGGATTTAAATGTTTTACTTGGACTCAAGTTGAAATTTGGCATGATTCTAATTAGATCAGAAGCAGTCAAAGCAAGAAGTCACTTTCTGCTCCTCTCTGAGTCCCTGAAGGGGAAAAGGGCTAAGACAAAACAGCAGCAGAGTGTAAACCCAGAATGCCAAAGAAGACTCTGGCCGACTTTCCAACTCTCCTACACACGTCAGCGCATCAACTGTCATTTCTAAAGCTTGCAATTTGACTTACGAATCTACACACTGATTACATTTTGGATACATTTGGCAGCCAAAGCAGAACAGGAAATCATTATTGGATAAAAAAGGGCCACACAGCAGGAAGTTTTTATTGGCAAATACCAACTTACGTATTCACAGAATCCTATTATCATAGTACTACGACAGCTCTAATGTCCTGCTCATGAAGGTCTCTGCTAAAAGGTGTCCAAAGAAATAACAGTCTCTTGTCTCTTAAAGGCCTGCTCCTCCTCCAACTCTAAACACATTCCAGCCTCCAACACTACTGTCTTAACACAATTTGGGGGTTATCTTCTCTGCGAGCCTGAAAGATCATCCTTTTTTTTTTTTTTTTATTCTTCAAAAGCTTGCATAGTGGAGAAGGCTGCAATTACATCTCCCTCAGTTTTCCCAGGTTTAGATGGAATAATGTACACACATTTCTGAAATTTGTTCACTCCATGGGTGTGCGAGGCTCTCTCAGAATGACCTTGCTTAGCACCCATGAAGGCCTGGGACGCCAGCATTTTCAGCTCCGTTTAAAGGCTAAGGAGATAGGTGTGAAGCTCGGAAGTTAATATCTGTCAACACAAGAGCCAGACTGGAAAACTGTCATTTGTTTAGATTTATTTATTTATGTATTTGGAACAGGGTCTCATTACGCAGCTCAGACTTGTAGAGATCCCCCTGTCTCGTCCTCCCCAGTGTTGGGATTACAGGTGAGCACCACCACACCCAGTTTCAACGGCCAGCTTGGTCCAGGGCCGGCACGACATGTGGTATACTGATCGAATCTGGGTCCTTGCGCTTGCATTTGTCCTTTCTCTGTTTTCTCCAAATGTAGCCAACTATTGCACAAAACAAGTTGGGTGGTGTTGAAGTCAGAACCTTGAGCAAGTCTAGGTAGGTGCTTAGACCACTGAGCTATGTTCCCAGCCCCCAAGCTGTCATTTTTAATGTGAACACAGGTATCAAATTTTCCAATCCTTTGAATCAACTCTTTTAATCACTTTCCCTTTCTTCTTTTCTCACAATGTAAACTGTTGATATTTTATTAGTGAGTTTTCAAATACACAGTTCAAGTTAGATGTGGATACCAATCCCGCCCATCGTAGGGAACCTGCACCGGTCTTCGCGCTGTCCCTGTGCCTCTTCTTTCCCCTTCTGGTCCTTTTCCTTCCAGCTACTTTTCTTCTTTGGTCTCGCTGTTGCTCCAGACTGTTTGTCCCCAGCTTCTTTCTTCTCCTTGCTTTCTTTGAGCACTTCAGGTCTCACGTTTTAGCTGTCATTTAAAAATATTTTATATGCAGGCTATTCACATATTTTATGGTATTCATACATGAGAGTCCCCTCCTTTGATTTAAGCTGGAAGTTCCTTGCAAGTCAAAACCCTGACTTTTTACCCAAAGCACAATGCTCAGAACAGCATCTTATAGCCCGAAGGAAAAAAAAGGGCCATCGTAAGAGGAAGACAGAGGCTTTTCTGAGGTCAGACCATTTCTCTTTTCTCTGTTTTCTCCAAATGTAGCCAACTATTGCACAAAACAAGTTGGGTGGTGTTGAGGTCAGAGCCCTTGAGTTGAAATTCTGACTCTAAAATGTACTGTCTGTTCCACTTGGGAAAAGTTCCTGTAACTTTCTGGGAACCTGTTTTCTTCTTAGGCAAGTAAGATGAGAGAAGGCAATTGGATGGGCTCTTTGCATAGAGCTGAGTGTGTGGCATTTGCTATGACTCTAGCTTTTGTAATTGGGCTATCCTAGTTGTGTCTTTTTAGAAATCATTTTCTTGATTTCTTTAAGAGCAGAGCAGATCCTTCACTTTTATTACTGCCTTCCTCCTCCTTTAGCTCAGTGTCTGCTACCTATCAGTCTTCAAAAATTAAAAAAATTTTTTTGAAATAACATCTCATTATGCTGCCCAGGCTGGCCTCCAACTCGGGGTGATGTTCCCAAGTGCTGATCCTCCTGTCTTGCCTGCTTTCCACGTGTGCATGTGAATGTGCTGCCTTCTCATGAGGGGTGTGGGCTTCCTGTGGCAGTATAATTTTTTGATGGTGAACTGATCTTCAAATATATACATATTTATTATGTATTATATGTGTATTTCCTCCTCCTCCTCCTCCTCCTCGTCCTTCTCCTTCTTCTTTACTGGGGATTCATCTCAGAGTCTTTGTCTTGAGCTACATCTCCAGTTGTTTTTAAATTTCTTTCTTTTACTTTGAGACAGGGTCTCTCCAAAATGCCAAATTGTCCAGGCTGGCCTTGCACTTCTGGTCCTCTTGCCTCAGCCTCCTAGAGTGCTGGGATTGCAGGAGCACTTTGTAATGACTATAGGAGATCCAGCTTAGATTTCAGATTCAAAACTGAACACAAGTGAATTTTGTAAACTATGCCTTGTTCTAGGCCCTCAAGTAAGACAAGTGGTCAAGTCAATATTTAAGTTACTTGAAAATCCCAGTGACCATATTTTTGTTTTAGTATTTCACTTAGCTCTAGTACAGATACAGGTTTGTTTTTTTTTCCCTCTTGCTAGTGTCTTATTCTCGTCTTAGGGATCCTCTTCTGTCTTTGGCTCATTACACTTTGTGTGGGGGAGGACTAATAGAGAATGATTCAAGGCCTTTAAAACAAACTCACTTTATTTTAATTTTTTTGGTAGTAGGAATAGAACTCAGGACCTTGTGCCTTCTGGGCAGATGCTTGTGCCACTGAGTTACATCCCCAGACCAAAGCAAACTTATTTTAAAACCCCTTTCAGATTGTCCTAGTACTCCTAGCTCTTGTACTGTAACTCTTTCTTCTGTATGGATTTAGCGTATCCTGCTCCTGAGAGCAGTGGGTTTCCTGTTACACTGAGATTTCCGACTGTGACATCATCTGCAAGTGGGAATTGTACTTAGACCGCATCTCAGTAGCACGGGTGAGACGGGTTTCCACTGACCTCTGCTGTGATCCTGCAGGGAAAAGTGGAGCAACAACAGCATCTGGTACCAGATCAGGGCCCAGGCAAAGCCCTCCAGATCACTTCCTCCACCAGCCTGCGGCCACAACCATGGTCCCACTTCCCAAGATGTTGATAAGGACCTTGTAAAAGGTCCCCATCCTGTTGTCCCCTTCCTGCTGTCACTGTGATGTGGGAAACTAGATGATCCAGATAGAGGAGTTATTTGAAACCAAGTTGCTTTTTCAGGCCTGAGTTTTCTTAGGAGTGTTTACTAAATTGGCTGAGTGGTGACTTTTTTTCTCCCTGGAGAATAGAAGGAAGCCTTGTGGGGGGACATGCTTTAAAGGACTTATTTGCTATAGCCTGCAGATGGCTTTTATATATAAGTAATAAATATATTTCATGTTACATTCATAAGCAGAACAAACTCTGCTGCATTTTCTTTTCTTTTGGAATTGGGAATCGAACCCAGGATCTAGCTCCTAGCAGGCAGGTAGCTGTGCCACTGAGCTATATTTATCTCCCCAGCCCTTTTGCTGTATATTTCAGCATGTAGGTCGGAAGCCTTCTCTGTCAAGTTCAAGTCAAGTCACTCCAAAGTGGGCTGCTGAAATATTTTCCAAATCTAAACATGGACTTAGAAAATTCTGGAACATTTACAGACAACCCTCCAAGCTGTCAGGAAATCTACAAGGAATTTTTCTAGCATTGTAGCAGCTGTAATGGAAAACTTTAGTACTGATTTTTAGTTCTGTATGATGGGGACAATCCTGCACTTTCTTCTCCAGATAAAGCCTAATTTGAATAAATTGATCTTTCCTGCTTACATTAGTCAGATTTTGCAAAATGATAAATGGAACTTTTGTGAATTTCAAGAAAGCCTTGTCTGGAATTCTATCACATGTGTGTAACACTTGGAAAGATAGAATGTCAAAGGATAGCACAGTTGGTAGTTCTGGAAATGAAATCTTTAAAGTGTGGAATTCTTGGCTCAATAATTTTAAGTCAATGAAAGCACTTGGGATTGCTTTCCTCACTGTGTTTGGATCACTTATGCTTGTGAATAGCTGTTTTCAGCTTTGAATTCTGTCAAATCTGCTATAAGAAACAGACTAATGATGACATGGGTGCTGAATGTGTTACTCTCAAACTAACCAAACATGAGCTAATGTTCAACAAATTATCAGCATGTGTACAACAGCGAAGAGCACAGCAATTGTGCAAAAGCATACCAGTGCAAACTTTTGCCTTTCAGTAAAAACTGTGTCATCGAAAGCTCTGGTACTGCACTTTTTTTCTTAAACAGTAGATGGTAAGCTATAAGTTTTTTTTTTTTTTTGGTCTAAACTAAAACCTCAAATTGTTAAATTCTCCATTCATTGTCAGTACTAGCATTTTGTGATAAACAAGTGGTTTTTGGACACTTGGTTTCTAAAAGGTTTGGCATCCCTGACTTAGGCATTTCTTCAGACTCCAGAATTCTTAGAAGGAGATGATAAGTAATTCTTTGATATCACTACCTGATTCTTCCTTCCTTCCTTCCTTCCTTCCTTCCTTCCTTCCTTCCTTCCTTCCTTCCTTCCTTCCT